>NW_021703778.1:31668035-31779369 GCF_005190385.1 Monodon monoceros | reverse complement strand
CATAACCATCACCACCACCATCGTCATCACTACCACCTCGTCATCACTACCACCACCATCACCACCATCACCACCATCACCACCATCATCACATAACCATCACCACCACCACCGTCATCACTACCACCTCGTCATCACCATCACCACCACCATAACCATCACCACCATCATCGTCATCACCATCGTCATCACAACCATCATGACCACCATCATGGTCATCACCATCATCGTTACCACTGTCATCACCATCGTCATCACTACCGCCTTGTCATCACCATCATCACTACTTCCACCACCATCGTCATCACCATCGTCATCACCTTCGTCATCACAACCATCATGACCACCATCATCGTCATCACCATTGTCATCACCACCACCTCGTCATCACCATCACCTTCAACACTGCCATCATCACCGTCACTAACGTCATCACCATCGTCATCTCCCCACAGTAATGACATCCCTTCTTAGCCTTGGGTGGAAGAAGGACATTTCCTGCTTCTTCCAGATCTACCATCCTCTCTGGTCCTGGAGAGCATTCATGGGCCCCAAAGGTCTCTGCAGGGCCCACATCAGCCACATGCTCAAAGGCTCCAGAGAGAGACACCAGAGAGTGAGCCTAGCCTGTCCGTACTGGCCCTGAGTCGCCGAGCATCTGCTCTGTGCCAGGCTGGGGCTGGGTTCTGCACCTTCCTCTTCTAGCCATTGGCTGAGTCCCCAAAGCCAACCTCCCTTCCTTCCCTTGTTGCCCTCCATCTGGAGGACTTGGTCCCTGTGTCCACCTTGCTCTGCTTCCTCCTCCTGCCTCTCAACTGCTGCCTTAGTGGTTGCCCCAAACACTTTCACTGAACAAGCAAATGTCCGTTGCACATGTCTGGATCCCACAAAGCAGGCATCAGGTAGCCATCTTCCTTCTGCCAGCTCAGTGGTACCACATTCAGTCCCCTTAGCTAAGGAAAGGGTTGAGGGGACACCTGACACAGGCAGGCCATTGCACGCAGGAGCCTATCCATGGCAGAGCAGGCTGTGGCCTGAGGCTGAGGCTGTGTCGCATGTCACGGACTGTCAAGTTCAACAGGATCCCAACAGGTTCAGTGTGCTCAAGGCAGAATGGGTTGTTTGGATTAGTAATGCAGTGATAAGTTTAAAACACTTGTTTACCCTCTACAAAGCACTAGACAGAGTGGAAGTCACCTTTTCCTTCTCAGCGTGGGGGGAGGGACACAGGCCCTGGAGGGAGTCAGAGGATGTGTGCTCTTGGCCCACCTTCTTTATTTATTTATTTTATTTTGTTTTATTTTTTTTGGCTGCGTTGGGGCTTCATTGCTGCCGCACGGGCTTTCTCTAGTTGTGGCGAGCGGGGGATACTCTCTGTTGCGGTGTGCGGGCTTCTCATTGCGGTGGCTTCTCTTGCTGCAGAGCACGGGCTCTAGGCGTGCGGGCTTCAGGAGTTGCAGTAAGCAGGCTCAGTAGTTGTGGCTCGCAGACTCTAGAGCACAGGCTCAGTAGTTGTGGCATACGGACTTAGTTGCTCCGTGGCATGTACGATCTTCCCTGACCAGGGCTCGAATCCGTGTCTCCTGCATTGTCAGGTGGATTCTTAACCACTGCGCCACCAGGGAAGCCCAGGCCCACCTTCTTGATGGCTCGCTGTGAGAGCTTGGAGCAGCCCTGAGCCTCACCAGAATGCAGATTTGTTGGCTGTGCAGTGAGGAGGTCACACGGAGAGCATCCAGTGTTCCTCCAAGATGCAGCACAGCCTGCAATGCTGTGGGTTGGTGACCTCTTGCAGACTCACCAAGGCAGACATTCCTTCACTGAGTTGCAGTGGACGCCGCCCCCATACTGAGCAGGGCCCTTCAGAGGCCACCCTGAGATGACAGAGCAAAAGGCCAGTAGTTAGATGTTGTCATCGCTAACCCCCAGCCAGTCTACTAGGACATACGTGTGATGGGTACTGACATGTCCCAGTGCTTTACAACATGAAAACCATCTCATCTCATGAGAACAAGATGTGAAGGCAATGTCCACTTTACAGATGAAGGAAATGACATTCGAAACAACTAAAGGCTGCCTAAAGCCACACAGACAGTCGATGGTGCAGCTGGACCCCCGACTCCCAGTTGTTTTCTTGCGACCCAGGCAGTGGCTGAAGGCAGGAAGGTGGAGGATTACTGAAGACCATCTTCACCTCCTTAGTCTGACCTCCCTCTGGTCCTAAAACTACATTCTCTAGATGCTATCTCTTTCCCTCCAAAGCAAAAGGGAGCATGCACTAAGATTTAGCAACCCCTCACACCCTAGTGAGAATAATATCTCCACGCTGCATCTGACCATGAGTAGGTAGTGAAGTTGTGTAGCAAGGAGGGAAGAATGCTGTCTGAGAAGGGCCAAGGGAGCTTCAGTGAACAGACAGTGTGGAGCCCAGAAAGGAAGATGCAAGATGAACTGTTCGACAATATTCCTTTTACAAGGACACAATTGAATTTTACATTTTTATGGGATGAACCAACACTCCCCCCATCATTGGTCTATTAAAGTCCTAACCCCCAGGATCTCAGAATGTGATTGTATTTGGAGATTGGGACTTTAAAGAGGTAATTAAGGTGAAACAAAGTCACTCAGGTGAGCCCTTATCTCATGTGACTAGTGTCCTTGTAAGAAAAGGAGATTAGAACACAGACATAGAGGGAAGACCATGTGAGGGTTCAGGGAGGAGGTGCTCGCCTACATTCTAAGGAGAGAGAAGCAGAACACAGCCCTGCTAGCACCGTGATCTTGCACAACTTAAAAGTTGAGTGTTATGTTTTATTTGGTGGACAAATTTGAGGATTTAAGCCGGGGACCCAGCATTTCAGATAATCTAAGGAACTGCTCCAAAGAGGCAAGGGCAGGAGGTGGGGTGGAAACCAGGATGTATAGGAATTTTTGCAACAAAGACCAAGTTTCAGAACATCAAAAGATTACTGTTAATTAAAGAAAACCAGCATCTCAAGTTAAGGAATTTAGTGCTTGTCTGTGTATGGGATGATGCAAGAGTCTGGGCTCACTGACATCACTCCTTTGATGTGCACCTCAGCTCTCTGGGGCCAGTGTCCACTGCTTTCTCATCCTGAAGCCCCTCAGGGTGCACTGTTAGGGGCGGCTGCAGCTTCTGATGGCTTGATGGTGGGCATTCTCTTTCCACCCTGAGTTCCCTCAGGGCTCACCATCTGGGAGGCTGTAACGCGATGGCTTGATGGTTGCAACATCGTGTGTTTATTGATATGGCAGGTGATATTTCTCACTCACAGTGTCTTTCCCCAGCCTTTTGCACCCACTGGCTAGATTCCCACATTGTAACAATAGGGCTTCACTCCTTTGGAGGACATCTCGGATGGTCTCACTGAATCAAAATTCTCCCAAGGAAGGGCCATATTCTAAAAAATTGGTGTTGCCAACACGCGTGTGCTCTGACAGCAGATCTGAGGGAAGAGCCCAGCACCCCGAACCTGCATCCCTCTCACCTAACCGCAGGTAAGGGACATTTGTCTTTTCCTGACCATGACCCAAATCTCCTCCTGCACTGGCAGGGAGTGCCCCATGGTGGGAGTTTGGTGGGAGGTGACTTCTGAAGCCAAAGTAGCAAGACCATCCTTCCTCACCAGCCCACCCACCCAGCAGGGCACATGGGCCTGTGACCTGGGGGATGCTCCTGCATGAGGCCTGGGCTCCCCGTGAGAGGCGACATCATGAAGGGATGCCTAGACTTGGTACCCAGCCGGGCAGTGGGCTGCCCCAGATGGTAGGGCAGCAGCACCACCCTGACTGGCCCGGTCTGTGGTTCAGCTGCACACGTGTGCCTACTCCACGCTCCCTTGGTTCCTGGGTGTTTTCCAAGCTTGGTTCTGCAGCCTTGCTTCCTGGTGTCCTTCTAGTAAAGGCCCTTTCTGCTGAGTCATGCCAGTTGGTTTGCGTTGCCTGCTGCCAGGCTCTAGCTATTGGTCTGGTGCCCAGGAGGCGAGGTGGGGCTGGTCCCCCGGAAGCTGGCATGATCTTAAAAGGCACTTGTGTGGTGCATGCAGTCTTCAAGCAACGGACGAGGACTCTGTCTTTGGCGAGTGGGAGCGAAACCCGAGGGAGCCCTGGAGGAGTTCAGGGGACTCTGGGGGCTCCAGGCTGTCCAGTCCCAATCTCCCCATCCCAGGTGTCAGCCCCTGCCCTTTCTGATCTGGGCCTTGATGTTTGCTGGCCTGTGCAGGAAGGAGACGAATTATACACCAAAGTAGCTGCTGAACCTGCCTAGTACAGACCTGGGGGTTCATCTGAGGGGGCAAGAGTGTAAGCAGGTTACAGACATCCACTGATATGAGAGCATTTGGCCATCACACAGAACGCAACATCCTGGAATGCCTCCTAGAATGATTCCTTCTGGAATGGCTCTGGGAAGCTTGAGAAAAGCAGTGAATGGCCTAGTTTCTAAAGAGAATGGCAGTGGGAAAGCAATGCCAGAACTTGCAAAGCAGACTGTGGAGGAAAGATCAAAGCTCAGGGAAGGAGGAGCCTGCAAGACCACAGACATAGAAAACAATCTTGGGGTTACCGAAGGGGAAAGGTGGGAAGGGATAACACAGGTGTATGGGATTAACAGATACACACTACTGTATATAAAATAGATAAACAACAAGGACCTACTGTATAGCACAGGGAACTATATTCAATATCTTGTAATAACCTATAAAGGAAAAGAATCTGAAAAAGAATATATATATATAATGAAATCACTTTGCTGTACATCTAAAACTAACACAACATGGTAAGTCAACTATACTTCAATAAAAAACAAAACTAAACAAAAAAGAATCGGTCAGCTCTATGAGGCTGGAAAACCCAGTATCTGACTCTGCTCCTTGGAAGGTCTGGAGGACACTTACCGAGATGGTAAGGAATTCACTGGTGGGGGGAGGTGCTGGCCACGTTAAGGAGCTCGGTGGAGGCTGGCCCCGGCAGGGCAGCCAGGACTGGTGGTAGGAGGTGTGATCACAGAACAGGGCTCCTAGAAGCAGTGGGGGTGACAGACCCCTGGAACAGCAAGGGCCAGCAGCAGCCCGTAACTGCAGCACTTGTTTCTTCAAGTGGGTGTGATGACCATAATTATTATAATGGGCTACAAGGTCAGAATGAGGGGGAAGGGGGTGACGTTTTACTTTCAGAGGTCCATGCAATGGAGATGGCTTATAGCACAAGGTGTTCCTAGGGGCAAAACAGACAGGCAACCATCTAAGGTACTACTGAACAGGCATAATCAAAAGTGTCAAAAATGGATTCACAAAAAAATGTCAATCAGCTGGATAAACAAAATGTGGCATATCCATACACAGAAGTATTATTTGGCCATAAAAAGGAATGTCATACTGTCACATGCTACACAATGGGAAAGACACCTGTCACGAAAGGTTGCATATTGTATAATTCCATTTGTATCAAATGCCCAGTATTCTGGCAAATACAGAGAGAAGTAGGTTAATCATTGCTGGGGGTGGTGAAGGGGGTGAACTGAGTCTGACTGCCAACAGGTACGGGGTTTCTTCCAGGGGTGATGGAAATGTTCTGGAATCAGATAGCTGCAATGGTGGCACAACCTTGTGAATTACTAAAAACCACGAAGTTGTACACTTTCAAATGGTGAATTGGATGCTGTATGGATCATATCTCAAGAAGAAAAGAGATGTATTCACAGAAGGCTATGGAAAGTCATGGTCTTCTGCCCATTTTCCAGACCTGAGCTGGTTTTCACATATAGACCTCATCAACTGAAGAGCAGGCTGAATCCCACAGCGAGTGTAGACAGCAGTGATTCCTTCAGTCCTTCTCTGAAAGGGCCTGTGGCCGTCTCTTTGGGAACTGCGTCCTGGGAAAGGGAATTAACCAGGTTTGCAAGGGTGGTGGGATATGGTCCGGGGTGATACTGCTACTTGTGGTGCCATCAGGCCCTCCTGTTAGGGTGAGGGCACATGGGAGTTAGGTAACAAATGGATTCCTGACTCAAATCCATCACAGTGTGTTCACTGGGCCCAGGGAACCATCTGCTAATGTCCCGAGTTCTTGAATGTTTGACTAGAATGAACTCACTCGACAGTGAGCAGAACCCACAAATTGTTCCTTGTCCTGTAGAATAGGGGCTATGTGGGAAGGCCAAGTGGCAGCCCTGGAACTGGCCCCCTCTAGGTAAGATACTAATTCAGAGACAATACTACATTGGGGGTGAGGTGGAAAGGAGGATTATCAGAGAGTAGGGCCACTCAAAAACTTCAAGATGGTGGCGCCCATCACCACCCCAGTTTAATTCACTAGTGTTTAATTTAATTGACTAGAATTTAATTGACTAGAATTTAAATCACTAGTATCTTCCCTGCAAAGACCACCCAGGTCAGGTGGGTGACAGTAGGCTACCGCAAACTGACCATGCAATAGTCCAACTGCAGCCACTGTCCCCTATTGGCGTTTCTTTATTAAACCAGATTAATAGAGGCTTCAGTCCACGGCCCGTAGCTATTGACCTGATGAATTTCATCTTTTCCATACCCATCAGAAGGAGGACCAACTCGTATTCACGTGTGGTGAACAAAAGTAAACACTCAGAGTTTTGCTCCAAGGCTGTGTTGATTCTCCTGTTCTCTATGATAATAAGTCTGCAGGTCAGGGACCACACGGTACGAACATTCTACAGGGCAGCACACTGGTCTACTGTCTTGTGATACCAGGTCAACCAGACCTGAAGAGCAGGAATTGACAAGTACCCCTGATGCCACGGCAAGACACGTGTTCTCTGGAGGGTGGGTGACCAACCCCACGAAGATTCAGGGGCCTGACCCATTTGTGGTGTTTTTAGGAACCCAGTTGTCTAGCGCATGACGGGATACTCCTCCAAATAAAGGGAAAGTTATTGCACCTTAAACTTCCTACCTCTAAGGAAAAAGCACAATGCTTGGCAGGCCTTTTTGGGTTTTGGAGGCAGAATATTTCACACTTGGGAACTGCTCTGACCCATTTATCAGCTGGTGCAGAAGGTTTCTAGTTTGGAGGAGACATGAGTGGCTCTCAGAGCAAGAAGGGGCTGTGCGGGAGACAGACCATTGTGTCGACAGCTTTGATTCTTGGGCTACCAACCACCAGCAGTGGTCCAGATCCCATGGCATCCACCTCTGTGCACTGACACCTGTCCCTCACCTTACACCGAAGCCCTCATGGGGGTTTTCATGATGGGTGGACCAAGGAGGAAAAAGCCCAAACTTGTTTCATGAACGGGTCTGTTCCATGTGTCAGGGAGAGACAAAGATGGACAAGAATGGCTCGCAGCCCTCAGCAGGGGTGGCTGCAGCTGTGAGAGTTCTCCTCGTAGGCAGAGTGTCATGCAGGGCACCTGGCCATCCACTCTGTGTGTCCAGAAAGGTGCCCTGAGGTAAGGATATATATGGACTCATGGGCAGTGGGCACTTGCTTAGCTGACTGGTCAGGAGCCTGGAAGGAGTGAATTGGAAGGTCAGGGACAAGGAGACCTGGGAAGAGGCGCGTGATTGGACAGACCAGGAGTGGGCAGAGCATGAGAATCTTTTCACCCAGGAGAGGCCTGACATGACCATGTGGACAGGGTAACTTGGCCAATAGATGTCAGGCCTCCTCTGCCCTCCTACCTGGGTGATTGAGCAAAGGAGGACAGAGGATGGGGGGACTGGCCACATTGGGGGTCACGCACAGTTGATCCTCAATTTTAATAGAATCTTGTATCTTTTTTTTTTTTTTTTGGCTGTGTTGTGTCTTCGTTGCTGCACGCGAGCTTTCTCTAGTTGTGGTGAGCAGGGGCTGCTCTTTTTTTGTGGTGCACAGGCTTCTCGTTGCGGTGGCTTCTCTTGTTGCAGAGCATGGGCTCTAGGTGCACAGGCTTCAGTAGTTGCAGCACTTGGGCTCAGTAGTTGCGGCACGCAGCCTCAGTAGTTGTGGCATGTAGGCTCAGTAGTTGTAGCTTGTGGGCTCTAGAGCAGAGGCTCAGTAGTTGTGGGGCAAGGGCTTAGTTGCTCCACAGCATGTGGGATCTTCCTGGATCAGGGATCGTACCCGTGTCCCCTGCATTGGCAGCAGATTCTTAACCACTGAGCCACCAGGGAAGTCCTGAATCTTGTATCATTATTACTTGACGCTCTTTGCTGCTAATAATGTTTTCATCAAAATACTCTCTTCTGATATTAACATAATGACACCCTTTTCTTTGTATCTAAATACATGCACATATCTTTTTTCAAGCCTTTCGTTCTCAACTGTTCTGTAACGTTATGTTTTAGAAGTCTCTCACTGAAAAGCAAATAACTGTACTTTTAAAAACTAGTTCTAGAATCTTTGCCTTTTAGCTGGAACATTTGGCATGTATATAGAAAGAGTAAAAAGTATTTAAAAGTAAAACACATATAGTAAAAGTATTTAAAGTATATATAAAGTATTTTAATATATATTTAGTTAACGTATATATAGTTGATATACAAAGTATTGATATATTTGAATGTTAATTTAGCATGCAGTTTTATGGTTTCTTTGTCTTCCATCTTTTCCCCCTTCTTTAAGAATGCTTTTTTTTTTCCGTTCATACCCTTGTTCTAATCTTTTAGTGAATACCTTAGAAATTATACCATGAATTCCTTTTGTAAAATTGAGATATAATTGACATATAACGTTATATTAGTTTCAGGGGTAGAATGTAATGATTCAACATATGTATATATTATCAAATAATCACCATGGTAAGTCTAGTTAACATCCATCATCACACATAGTTACCAATTTTTTTTCTTGTGATGAGAACTTTTAAGATCTACTCTCTTAGCAATTTTCAAATACGCCACACAGCGTGATTAACTACAGTCACCATGCAGTACGTCATATCCCCAGGACTTATTTATTTCGTAACTGGAATTTTGTATTTTTTGACCCCCTTCACCCATCTCACCCACCATTTCACACTTCACCCATGACTTCTTAATATATAAAAATCTGAACTCAATATGTTTATGCTCCACCCAGCAGAACAAGGACCTTGGACACTTGAACTCCATGTAACTCATGCTTGACATGTGTGTTTTCCTGTCTAGAACTTTAATTCTATTCTGATTTTCCCAATCCCACCAGGTATTATTCACACTGCTGGTAAAACCAATGGTTGTATTTACTTACCCTTACATGTCCTTTCTTCCACCTGAAGCCTCCATCTGAGATCTCTTTCATTCTCTTGAAATACATTTTTCAGAACTCCCTTCAATAAGAGTCATCTGGTAATAAACTCCCTGAGTCTTTTTTTTTTTGCGTACGTGGGCCTCTCACTGTTGTGGCCTCTCCCGTTGCGGAGCACAGGCTCCGGACGCGCCGGCCCAGCAGCCATGGCTCACGGGCCCAGCTGCTCCGCGGCATGTGGGATCTTCCCGGACCGGGGCACGAACCCGTGTCCCCTGCATCGGCAGGCGGACTCTCAACCACTGCGCCACCAAGGAAGCCCTCACCTTCAGTCTTGAAAGATTTTTCCCCTGAGTAGAAAATAATTAGTTTAGACAATTGTCCTATGAAGTTCTTTTTCCAGAGTAAATCTTACATAGTTGTCCAAAAAGTAAGGCAGAGACAGAGACAGAGACAGAGAGACAGAGAGCGTGCTCCTGGTTGAAGCAGGGATGGGAGGTCCAGAACCTTCTTTGCTCAACCTGCCCCTCATCTCAATCAGCCTTGAGCACCTCCTGGAAATGCCAGAGAGCCCCAGGATACAGTTTGCAAATTATTAACCTAAAAACTTACAAGTCAACATCAACTCTCCATTGCTTAGACACTAAGAAAATCCAAAGGCCAGCACTGGTTGTGTCCATCCTGCCCTGTTCAGGGAAAAGACTCCCTGCATCTGAGGCAGGGGCTCTTCTGACTTGAAGAGGCCATTGTGCTGCGGGGCATAAATGAATTCTTACATCCGTGGCAACCACAGGGGGCCGTGAAGGTTGCACACTACTCAAAGGCTTCCTTCTGAGGAGGCAAGTGGGTGTGAAGTCTAGTGCATGACCTACTCTTCTGACTGGTCCTGGATTAGATTAGGTCCCCTCTCTTCTAATTCACATGAAGGTTCTATACAAGCCAACCGTGGCCCTATGACCAGGATGAAATGTCATGATCACCACTCCTGCCTTTCTGAGCTCAGGGCCCGTACTCACTGGGCACTATAGACTTCACTGTAATTCTGACCCCAGGAAGGGGTGCCCTGAGTGGGGAACATAAGCGTTCAGACCTAGAAGGGAAACTTCCCATGCGCAAGTGAATTAGTGTCTGACTTATAGGCTTTATGTGTGCATGTGGGTGGGGGTGGGGGATTGACACCCCTGGACCCAGCAGGATTCCAGGAACTGAGGACCAGCCTTTGGCCCTGAAACCCCTGGAAGGTCCTTGGGAGATGCACCCAGGCCTTCAGTCGAGGTCTCCCGCCCATCCTGGTATCAGTGTGGCCCTCCACTGCTGGCTGGGAGCCAGTCTTAACTTTCTGTCCACCCCATCTTCCACTGACCCAGTGATAAAGCCTGGGATGAAACCCAGCCAACCAAAGAACGAGGCCGCCCGCAGCGTCTAATGCTCCCCTGGTCCCCGGGCCTGTGGTGATGGGAAAACACACATTGTTTGGGGGCGTTGCGGATACAGTACAGATTATTTTTAGCAAATTGTTCTGACTTAGTGAAAAACCTGAAAGATAGTGTTGATAATCATCTTTATTCTGGTGCCACAGATGGCACTGCTATAATTAGATGCTTGTTTCTGGGTGATTCTGCTGTTCCCATGAGAAGACACCTTGGCTGGTGCAGAAATACATCCCTGAAGGTTGTCTTTATTGTTCAGTTTGGGGCTTGATCTTTCACTCTTTACCCTTAAGTATTAACAACACTTGTGAGAAAAAGTAAATTATTCACACGTCTCTCAAGCTAATATTAGCCTGAGCAAAAATGAGAGGGTTGGGTCCTCTTTGTTATCTGATCCTAGTGACAACTGGGAATTATGCCCTGCTGCCTGCCCTCCTCCTCTGAGGTACTTCCTGGGCCCCCAGCCAAGCCAGGCTCCTTTACCTCCTTCCACCCTGCACTCTCTTTCATATCAGCATTTGTCATTTGTAATTGCAAATTTATCTGTGAGGTACTTGGACTAATGCCTGTCCCCTCCGCAGGACCCTAAGCTCCACAGGGAAGAGACTGGAGCTCTGTGCGCTGTCCCCAGAGCCTAGGACGGGGACATCAGTGAAATGCCACTGCCAGAGTCAGGAGCGCGGGGAACCCACCGCCCCCAGCTCTCTTCACTGTCCCCCACCTGTGGGCTCACGGCACGGGCCTCTCTGTGCAGTGACAAGCAGTTAACAAAGCCACCCATCTTCGGGCAGAGGCATCATGGGATTTTCATGTGGAATGTGAATAAGATAAGGCTGAAAAGGGTGAAGCAGATGTGAGCTGATGATCCTACTACAGCAAGTCCCCTACATACGAACAAGTTCCCATCCGAGAGCGCATTCGTAAGTCCAATTTGTTCGTAAGTCCAACAAAGTTAGCCTAGGTATCCACCTAACACAATCGGCTCTATAGTACTGTACTATAATAGGTTTATAATACTTTTCACACAAAGAATACATAAAAAACAAGCCAACACAAAAAATACAGAAAACATTTTTAATCTTACAGCACAGTACCTTGAAAAGTACGGTAGTACGGTACAACAGCTGGCATACGGGGGCACGTTTGCAACTTTGAAAGTTCGAAACTTGAAGGTTTGTATGTGGGGGACTTACTGTATTAAAATTAGGTATGGGGCAGGGGGAGAGAGAGAATTGGAATTCCAGTAAGAGCGTCAGTTTCCTGGGAGCTGTTGTCTCTTTCAAGAGCTGGTCACAGCCACAGCCCGATCATTCACAGATCTTTCTCTGGCAACAGGCCTCTGTCTTTTGCTAACTCCTTTCATAACCATTGCACCCTGAGTTGGGGTCAGCACCATTGTCTAAAGCAGGATCAATGTAAGCAAATAATAGATTTTCTCGAGAACATCTTATGAGATGAATCATCTAAACCTTTCCCTTTCCACTGCCTAGTGGGAAGGATGGGCACTTTCCTCTGGATATGGTGGTCCTGCTTTGGCATCGCTTTCAATCCCATACATTTATTAAGAAGCATCATAGTGTCCAGTGCGGAGCCATGACTAACTCTTAGGCAACCCACATGGTAGCAAAACTGTGATGTGGTAAAACCAGTTTCTGGAAAGCACAGAGCCTCCCATACAGTAGGTATCCAATCAGTGCATCTCCCATTACCATCCGTGGAAGCAACCTCTAAGACAGCGCTCAGGATTGTGCCCCCTGGTGCTCACACCCTCATGCAGAATCCTCCCACGCTGTGCCAGGGCCAATAGAACAGGGCAGAAGTGATGGTGTGACACTTCCAAGATTAGGTCATAAAAGGCACTGCAGCTTCCTCTGTGGTTGAGCACTCTGTCTGTCTCTGTCTCTGTGTCTCTGTCTCTGTGTCTCTCTCTGGGATCACTTGCTCTTGGAGAAGCCAGGCTGTGAGCAGCCCTTTGGAGATGCCCACGTGGTGAGGAGCTGAGGCCTCCCGCCAGCAGCCCCTTGAGCGAGCGACCTAGAAAGCAGATCCTCCAGCACCAGTCAAGCCTCCAGAGACCACTGCCAGGGCAACCTCATGAGGGTCCTTGAACTACAACACCCAGGGGGCTGCTCCCAGATGCCTCACCCTCAGAACCTGTGTGCCATAATGCTGTTCAGGTGTGTGGTCATCGTTTGTCACACAGAGAAGGTAACTCATACACTAGCACCTCTGTCTCCTGGCTCTGCTGAGTCAGCTGGGAGCTCCGTTCTCTCTTAGCAGTGTACCCACCTTCCTTCTCCCCACTTCTCTCTCCTCACCAGCCGCCCCCTCCCGCTATAGCTCTCTGACCCTGGCTCAGCATTGACCATGACAGAGGGAAGGGCAAGGCTCCAGGGAAACCAGGGAACCTCATGGTCCTGACCCCTGGCCTGAGAAGGAAACTTGACCTTGCTCCCCTCTCCACACATGGCTCAGCCCCATTTCCTAACTCTTCCCAACACTGGAACTCTTCTCCCCTCCATCCTTCTCATCTCACTGCAGGGGAGCCATGTCACCACTTACTTTCTTCAAACTGCCTGAGGACCGTCACTCTCCTTGTCCAGTCCTGACCTCTTCCCTGTGTCCCAGAACCAGTGGCCCATATTCCTTGGAGGCAATATTCCACCAACAAATCCAACTGCCATAATTTGATGAGAGCTCCTGCAGAATAGGGAAGGGAAGGTCTCCCACTGGCTGCTCAGGTCCACGACTGCTCTACCCTGGGCACCGACCAGAGACCACTTCCATTGGATAAATGTCCCAATTTCCCAGTCTCCTGCACCCTCCTGCTGCTGACCCCTCCCCACTCCTGTCCCCACACCCGGTTCTGTAACACACCAGCTAAGACAGTGGGCCAGCTATGGGAGCCTCCTTCTCCTTTTCCGATTAAGTTTTCTTTTTTTTTTTCCTTAATTTTTTGGCCACGCCACGTGGCATGCAGGATCTAGTTCCCTGACCAGGGATCAAACCCACACCATCTGCAGTGGAAGCGCAGAGTCTTAACCACCAGACCACCAGGGAAGTCCCAAGTTTTCAAGTCCCAGTTTTGAAAAACTGATCCCCACGTGTAGTGCACAATCCAAATAGTTTAGGCTCGTGATGAAATGCAGCTGTCCTTTGCCTCTCTCTCTCATCCCATAGTCCCACTCCCTAGGGACCACGGCTTTTCTTCTTTTTTATTTGCTTCTGAAAAAATAAGGATATGTGCTTTTAAAGAATGTATTATACCTTGAAATTGTTTTTGACTCTCTATTATAATTGTGGAGGATTTGACACTTGTACTCCACTGTGCTCCCACTTTCCTCCCTTACCCATCATCCTAATGTATCTTTAGATCATAATTTTTGCTTAAATTAATAGTCAGTGTTTACATTACCAGGACTATTGCTCATTGCAGAGCCAAACAGCATATGACCAGTATGTTCCTTTCTTATAATCCGCCCCTCCCACCACACTGGAGATAAGTGCCTCCTTTCATTATTTTCAATGTCCTGATGGCTAACTTTCCCTCAAATGCTTCCATATTTCTGTCAAACTCCTATCAACTGTTGTTTCAAATGCTCTCACACATCAGGTAATCTAGCAGCTCTTCCTTCCCTGGAGGCCTCCCTCCCAGGCCGTCTGACTTGGTGCTCAGATCTGAACAGTTGCTCTCTTGGGCTGTGGTACAAACTGTTACCTTGGGGCTTCTCTTGGCCTCTCTGTTGGGCTAGGTGCCCTACTTCCTGTGCCCCATGTCCTTCTCTTTCTTGGTTTACATGCTTGTTTTGCTGGAGCACATCCTCTAGTATCTCTCTAAGAAAGGATATACAGAAAGTAAAAATGTAAAGATGTTGCACACCTAGCAATACTTTTATACTACCTCATCCTTTAAAGATAATTTGACTAGATGTAGAAATCTAGGTTGAAAATACTTTAAAAATTTCAAAGGCATCATTGTATTGTCTGTATCTTCCACCGTTGTGAAGTCTAATGCCATTGTAATGCTTAAACCTTTGTGTGTATCAAGCTGTACCTGCCCCACTCCCAACCCACCAGTTTGTAGGATTTTCCCTTTATTCCTGATGCTTTCAGATTTCATAATAACACATCTTGGTGTGGAATTTTAAGAGCTCCTTGTCCTGGCACTTGATGAGCTCTCTCTAGCTGGAGGCTCCCACCCTTCAGTTGGCAATTTTCTTGTATTGTTTCTTTGCAAATGTCTGTCCTTTGTTTTCTCTGTTCTCTCCTTTTGCAACTCCAATTAGTAGGACACTGAATCGTCTGGACCAACCTTCTAGTTGTCTTTTTTTCCTTATTGTCAATCCCTGTCTTTTTCTAGAGGTTTCCTCCACCCTACCTTCTACACCATCTATTAGGAATCCTCTTTCGTGGGCTTTGATGACCCCTTCCTTACAGAATATTGATCTTGTCTCTTGGATGCAAATATCCCTGAAAATATTATGATAGTTTCATTAAGAGCTTCTCTTCTGCTGCCTTCTCTCTAATTCCTCTGAGTGCATTTTTTCTGTTTGGCTTCATGCTGGCAGCTTCACTCACATATTCAGGGATCCTGGGCAACCTGTTCATAGTCAAGAGAGCAACACTAAAGTGCTCTTTGAAGATTTGTTGGGAGGAGGGAGTTTTAGGCTGGTGGGTAAAGCAGATTTCTTTGTTGAGCAACCTCATAGGTAAGCATTTGCAGGTCTCTTCTCTAGGGACATGTGCCCTCCCTGGAGTGCAGAGGTCGTGCTGCTCTCTTCCTGGGGTAGAGTTGGGAAGGTGCTTTTGTGAGTGCTCTTAGTGTGAAGTCTTTCTTCTTATACCCCAGCTCTTTTCAGTCCAGAATCCCAGCCCACCTTCTTCTGTCCCTGGGGTCCCTGAGCCCAGAGCCACCCTTCTCCAATTTCTCCAAAGAACAAACTTCTAGGCTTGTCTGGAGATTGCAGTGGAGGAACACTGGGGTCCCACTGGCTTCCTAGACAGAGTTTGGATCAACTCCTTTTCTTGCCTTGACCACCCCTATATCATCCCACCTCCTGTAGAGCCAGCTGCATCCCCCTGCCCGGGCTCCTGGGTTCCAGAGTGGACGAGTGGAAGGGCCTGATTCTTGGCAGTAGACTCCACCCCCACCCGCATAGGTGCTCAGGTCCCAGCGTCCTCCTCTCGGCCCCACCTCTCTCACATCTCAATCTACTCATCAGGAAAATGGACGTAACTGTGGTTCCCTCCCCCGAGGTTGCTGCGAGGTAGAAATGAGGTCACAGTGGTGCCATCACCATGATGGCAGCCCCTCAGGCAAGCTCTGTACCCCAGTGCACATTCTGTTTTTCCCACACAGGCCCAGGAAGAGGAGCCACACCCAGGGATGATGTGGAGCACTCGCGCTGAGTGCACCGAGCCAGGGAACGCTGTCCCCGCCCCTGCCCATCCACACAGCTGAGTGTGCCAAGAAAGGATGCTGCACTGGCTGTTTCACAGCCTCCCCAAAGGCTGCTCTCGGCCCCCTCCCTCCATACCCACGGACAGAAACATGCGCAAATGCAAAATAACAACGGTAATAACGTGAGCCGGCAGCTGAGACCTGTACGGCTAATGACAGTTTGAAAGAAGGATGAGCAGGCTCTAGGCCATCTACCCACCTACTTTTCAAGTTACCTTCTCCAACCTTCGAAATGATGTCTGACTTTAGTAGGAAAGATATGTGTGTTCACCACGCAAGGGAAGGTGAGCCTCGCAGAGTAGCCCTTGCTCTGTGCTTTTGGCGGTTTAACCTGTCTGCTGCAGCAGGCTCCTGGAAGAGGGTGGGCCCAGGGGGCGGCAGCAGGAAATGCTGAGGGATGTTGCAGGGCCTGGGCCTGCTGCTGTGACCCAGTTTGGCCCACCTCCTACCCCTCGCCAGGGCTGTCAGGGCAGGAAGCCTTGCCTGGAGCCTCCGATGCCTGGAGGCCTGGCCAGGCACATGGACGGGCCCATCTCATTCCCACAGCTGTGCCCCTCAAATAGTATGTGGCCACGGTGGGTACACATATTTCAAATGTATTACAGAAAAGCCATTAAGCTTTGGAGTGGTTCATTTAATGACCTGGATATTGTCAGATGCTAATTTAGGAAAATACAAGCTTAATGTACATCGTGTGGTAGAAGAAAGGCATTTGTTAGTTGCAGTGTCCTTCTCCTAAGGAGAAGGTGTGGTGGGTCTGAGACAGGCTGGGACCTGGGACCTGGGACCCTTTGCTTCAGTGCTTGCACCTGGACAAACGTCTGTCTCCTTTAGCAACAAAATACAAAGAAACTATAAGGGACTAAAAATAACTGCATGTAAATTCTGGACAACAACATACAAAAAGACCAAAAACCCAACTGCCACTTCTGAAGGGTCAGGAGCGAAAGCAGGGCACCGCATATGCTCCCTGTACACAACACCACCAAGGGGATGGGCAGACCACCTAAGCCAACCCTCCAGCCTGAGCCCTGGACCGGCCCCTACCCTCACCCCATATAAGGAACCAGCTCGCCCCGCTTGGGGGAGCGGACAAGCAAGGGAACATGTTGTTTGTCCTCGCTCCCCACTGCTGCAGCAGGGGCCCCAGTAAAGCCTTGCCTGGATTTTTGTCTGACCTCTGATCAATTTCTATTGATTAAGCAGGCCAAGAACCCTGGTCGGTAGCAGGTCTTTGCTCCCCAGCCAGGGGAATGAGTGGGGGAAGAAGGAGAAGAAGTGGGGTGAGTGGGGTGGAAATCTAAGGGAAGGTCCCTGAAGCCACTGGGACGCTGCCTAGGGTGAGAGGAAAGGGAGCTGCAGGGAAGGGCACCTTCTGGAAGGGGTTCCTGGGCTGACTTGCTGCACCCTGGGGATGCAGAGCCCTCATGAGCACTCTTATGAATTAATTCCTGGAGGGACAGGGAGTGAAAACAGGCCGAATCCTGTTCTGAGTTGGCCCCATAAGAGCCCCACACTCAGGGTGCTGCCTCCGTCTCGGAGCTCCACCTGTGAAGTGGAGAGCAGCCTTCCTGGCACATCAGTATGAACCTGCTTTGCATCTCAAGTGGACCTTGGCTCTGGCCATCAGATCTGGGGACCCAGGAGCGATGCTCCAGGTAACTGCTGGGGTTTGGGCTGGTAAGAAAATAAGTCAATTGCAAAAGTGTCTGCAAGTCTGGCCGGTCCTTCCTGCTGGGACTCTGACTGTGCTGTGTGTTGCCTTTCCAGGGCAGGTGATATGGACACCCACGCCCCACCCCTCACCCCATCCCCCACACCCCACCCCCAGCAGCAAGGCAGACCCCACTTCCGGCCCACAGCAGGCAATAGGGGAGCTGGGGCAGGCGGCCTCCCAAAGGCAAGGCATTGATGGATAAAAATCTGAAAACGCACTTCATGCCAGAGTGAAACTTTAAAACAAGATGAAGGAGAAGAGAGTGGGAAACGGGTCTCCCACCACCTACCCCAGACCCCAGACCCCTTCTGTAGATGCCTTAGTCCTTTCAGGCTGCTGTAACAGAGTGCAGAGACTGGGTGGCTTAGAAACCATAGCATTTTATCTCGCACAGCTCTGGAGGCAGGAGATCAGGGTGTCAGTGTGCTTGGGTTCTGGTGAGGGCTCTATTCCAATGGCAGATGGTGGCCTTTTCTCTGTGTCCTCATGTTGTGGAAAGAGAGTGAGAGAGCTCTCTGGAGCCCCTTTTATAAGGGCACTAATCCCATTCATGAGAGCTCCACCCTCATGACCTAATCACCTCCCATCAGCCCCACCTCATAATAGCATCATCACAGTGGTGGTTTAGGATTTCAATATATGAATTTGGGTGGGGAACAAACATTTAGCCTGTAACACCAATAAACACCAGAGGAACCCATGACACCAGTTTCCATGTTTTATGTATCCTTCCAGGAATTAATTTCTATGCTTCTACACACAGACACACACACACACACACACACACACACACAAATGAAAGGTTTCTACACACACTCTCTCTAGCTTCCTCTTTTTCATGAAGTATACTGTTATACACTTTGAGGGTTGCTATATATCATAGACCTACATATACACCTTTTTAAAAACGTGGCTGATAATTCCATATTAGGGACGTGCTATAATTTAATTAATATTATTATTGCTAGTATTTAGGTTGTTTCCACCCTTTTACAATCATAAGCAATGCTTCCATGAGCCTTGTGATAAACATCCTTGCACACGCATGTGAGAACACATACAGGACAAAGTCTGAAAATGGGATTGCTGGGCTGGAGCACACACATGTCTGTGGTTCTGACACACATGCCCAAACCTCCCACAGGGTTTGTCCTTCTGGTGCAGTGGTTATCAAATGTTCTCAAACTTGGCCAATCTGATTTAGGTCTAAAGTAAGTTTCCACAGAGGTTTCAGCCTGCATCTCTCTTACTGTAAGTGAGATTAAGCCTCTTTTCAAATGTTTAGAAGCATTTTCCTTTCCTGCGAAGGATTTCTATCCATTTTCCAATTCAGTTCTTGGGTGTTCTCCTTACTGATTTATAGCAGTCCTGTGACATAAATTGCATATATTATTATGCATATGATACTGTTTTCATATCATAGACATAAATATACCTCGTTGTCTTAATGACTGCATGATAATTCCATTTTAGGGATGTGCCATAATTTTATTCTCAGTCGATCTTTTGCCTTTTTCCTTTAAGCAGATGCTTTCTGCCAGGCAGAAATATTTGGTTTTTATCTGGTATCAATTATGTTATTTATGGCCTGGGGTTTTGTAACATAAGCCTCCAATCCCGGGAGCCCCTTTTAAGGCATCGCGGTGGCCAATGCATCTCCATGACGCAGTGTCCCCAAGATGAGAAAGTTGCCACCTAAAAAGGTGTCTGACCCACATGGAAGTGTCCCCAGACACGGCCCCACCCCCTCCCGTCACAAGTGTGACCCTCTCAGAGCAGGGGCCCGGGGCCAGCTGCAAGCACTCCTGCAGCCAGGGAGGAAAGGCCCAAGGCAGAGTTGTGGGTGGGAGTCCAGGTGGGGGGGTCCCCACACACTCTTCTCCAAGGCTGGAAGTGCCCGATGCTGCCCCAGCTTCCTGCCGCCTGGTCTTTCCTGCCCAGCTTTCTTCATCCTGGAGAAACACGGTACCCTGGGCCGTCTTTGGCCCACGGGACACTGCCAAACATAGCAGTGAGCGGCTACTTTGTGCCAGGACCTGCCCTCCAGGTTGGGACTATGCTGCCCACTGCGGAGGTCAGAGCTGCCCAGAACCCCAGGAGGGAAAGCCGACCAGAGGCAGGAGGCAGCAGGTGAGGCAGGACTCGAGGACCAGAGCCGGGGCTGCTTCCCATCGCGGACTTGCTGCGGAGACCCTGCCAAGCCGAGCGGGACGCCCCCGCACCCCCTGGGGGCAGTGCCCGCCCAGGACCCCAGCGACCCCGACGCCTTCGGGGGACCGGCCAGGCTCTGCGGGCTGGCGGGCTAGGGCTCCGGTTCTGACTTAACGCTGATTCTCGGTTTTCTCATCTATAAAAAGCGGGTGATGCTACGGCAGCCCCTGACATCGGTGAGGAGTGACCCACGCGAATCCTCGGATCAGTGAGCGCTGCTCAGTGAGTGTAGATGGAGGGCCGCGAGCTGGGGCCACCCACCAGCCCAGTCAGGCACCACACACACGTACACACTCACTCATCCGGAATCATATGTCCCTGACATTTTACTATGTAATCCTTATTGCAATGCTTCGCAGATGGGGTACATCTCAGTCACAAATTTTAGCACGCCCTGCACCTCCAGGATTTACCTGGACCACAAGGTCCCGATATGCCCCCTCTCCTGGGGAATGCTCTAGGATTTGGAGTAAAAAGTCAAATCGCACCTGTTAGCCCCGGAAAGGTGAGTCCCTCGCCCCGCTCCCAGAGGTGGTGGCAGGCATAGGTATATCAGGTACTTGACAAATGCTGGCTTCCTTGGGACTGCCGCTGCTTTCCCTGCAGAACCGCCCAACTGCATAGGATGCCGGAGTCCTCGTGCAGTGACCACCGTGTTCGCCGGGAGGCGGGGTGGGAGGGGGCTGGTGCTGCCCCACAGGTGTCCCGCCAATCCCTCTGAGGCCCCAGCAAAGAGTTTTGCATTTAGAAGGTCAGGAAGTGGTCCTTCTCACTGGGCTGCCTTGAATTATTTCAGCTGCACCAAGGTATTTCAAAGTCAGACCAAATAAACATTTGCATCTAAAAAAGGCAAAACAGGGTCATTTGAAATAGAGAAGAAAGCTTTCCCGTATCCGGAGGGTGAGGCCAGACTTTCCAGAGAAGCTGTGCTGGGTTTGCTTTGGTTTTGTGTGTTTGCCAAGGCACGGAGCTCCTCTTGATTCAGGAGGAAAGTATTTTCTTTTAAACAAAATGTGAGCCGACCTAAGTTTCCTTCCCTGATTTGCCCAGTGGCTACCCCGGCCCCCTGCAGCTGTCGGGACCGAATATTTAAAGGGTTTGCTTTTCCTGAGAAGGCAACCATGACCCACTGGGTGTTATCAAGCAGTCAGGCCAGGACGGGGAGGAAGGGCTGCTCCCAGGCTCCCACTCGGCATCCCCCGCACGGGGTCAGACACGACCCTCACCTGCCTCCTCCCTCTTCACGTTGGGCCCCGTGCCCAGGAGACACAGCCCCTCTTTTCCTGAAGAGTCTGGACCGAAACCAGTGTGGGAATCACCTTCTTTTCTTTTCTTCTAACAATTATTCCCGCCCTCCCCCGGCTTAAACGCATCTTCTCAGTTAAACCTGAAGGGAGGGGACGTCTGCTACTACATTCCGTGTGCTGCCTCCATCCCCACCCGCCATAGCATTTCCACCAATCGCCGAGCTCCTGGATGGCAACAGGAACAGAACACACCCTGGCCTCACCTGAGGTACAGATGCTCTCACACAGGTAGGTGCTGGCGTCTAAGCAGTCCACCCTCTGACCCTCACAGCATTCTTGTCTCAGAGGAGCGTCTACACAGACCCCGGTCCCTCCCGACCCTCCCTCTGCTCCAGGACCCCTTGCTCATTCATTCATTCAACCCTGCAGACACTGGGCTCAAGACGGCTCATTCATCACATCCAGGTACGTCCCCCTCCTCAGATCCTGTGAAACAGCAGAATAAATATAAAAACAAATACTTAGAAGCCCTGGAAAACTAGAAAAAGCGCCACCAGCAGACCAAGATGTGAGGGAATTTCCAGAAGAGAGAAAGCAGATGAGGTCAGATTAGTGGTGAAACCCAACATCGCCGAGGACCCACAAGGCCGGACCCCCGTCTGGAAGTGAGGGCGCAGTGGCTGCGGAGAAGCAGCCAGACACGGACATCTATGGGGAGAGTTACCTGAAGAGCCACCCAGGCAGCTGAGCCGGTGCCCCGCTTGCCCCTGGGATAAAGTCAGAGGGCAGCTTTAAAACACAACGGGGACCTGCAAGAGGCACCCCAGAGAGAGAGCAGGGCCGCGGCCCCATAACTGCAGTAAAATGAGACAGTATCCCCAAATCAGAGGCCCATGGAGGCGCTCTGCCCTTGCACATCCCCGCCCGGTGTCAGGGGTGCAGGCTTGCTGTGACTGGAGTGGACAGTCCCTTACAGAGGGGATGTTTACTTGTGTGATCCATCAAGACCACAGTCCTCACACATGCTATGTTCAGGACCCTCTTGCCAGCTTAAAAAGGCTTGAGGGCCCCATAGAGCTTTTACTTCTCTGGAGCAAACTTATTGATATTTACTGTAATTAGAAGTGAAAATGAAAGAAAATTTTAAATATTTATGCATTTATTTAAAAATGGTAATAAAGCCATCACACATTAACACAAATAACATTTCTGAAAATAGCTCTTTTTCTAAAAATAGTTTATTTAGTAAGAAGAGTGACACTGTTTTATATTTTTGTAAATCTCGCCAATGTCTGGCTTAACGGACGGCTGGATTTTCATATGTGTTTCTGATTTCAATCTGTTATGACACTGGAAAACTCTGCTGAACACTCATGAGAGAAAAATGTCTTTGTATTCCTATTAAATAGTTCTGAGTCTGTGGACCCCCCCCCGAAAGAGTCTCAGGAACCCTCGGAGGTCCACAGACCACACTTTGAGAACCACTGTCCTGAGACTCATTTACAAATGGGATGACAACCAAGAATCCCCATACATTTGAAGAAAAATTCTCTTGTGATGGGTCTATTGATAAATTCTTTCAATTTCCTCTAAAAAGTATTAACTCATGTAGGCAGGTAAGTAAGTAGAGGTGATGGGTACTTAGATGGATGAACAAGGACTGAGCAGGCAGAGCTCTGGGTCATGAGGCTTCTCCGGGGTCCCCTGTGTGGCACCCAGGAGTGGGTGGGGGGTGGACCCTGGAGGAGGGGCGCCGCCCAGAGCCAGGCCCTGACATCTGGCATCGCTACTCTCCTTCCTTCTCTGCGATTCGCTCCAGCAGGTCCTGGAGCCCAAGTCCTCCCAGCAGATACAGTCAGTCGGTGAACCGTGCTCTCATCGAGAGATGCACAGCTTTCGGGAGGGTCCAGGATCGATGAACCTAGATTAGTGGGAAGAGCGGCCCTAGGCGCTGTTGGGGGAAAGAGGGCTGGCTGACAGAAGGCGGGGGGTGGGGGTCAGGCACAAGGGGGGTGCGGCATCCTGAGCCCTGGACCCCTTAGACCTAGAAGGCAGACGCACCCTTCACCCATTTCAACCTTTCCTCCAGGGCTGGCCTAGGGCCCGGGAAGGAGGCAGGGGGGCGGTTTCCGGCCTCCATCTTCCTCCCGCTCACCCCGCCTCCTCCCCCCTCCCGCCCCTCCCAATCCTCCTCCCCTTCTCCTCTCCCTTCCTCTTCCTTTCTTTCTCCCCCCGCCGGCCCACTTGCTCCCGTCCTTCCCCTCCCCTCCCCCCCCTGTCCCTCCCCCCCCCCCTCCGGCCCCCCTCCTTTATCCTCCTCTCCCCTCCCCCGTTCCCCTCCCGCGGCTCCGGCTCTCCGCCTCCCCTCCCCGGCGGCAGAGGCGGGCGGGGCGGCCCTGGGTTCGGGCCCCGCCTGGCGGCTCGCACCTGCTCGGCGGCCGCGTGGATCTCCGCGGGCGGGCTGGCGGGAAAGTGGGTCAGCGCGGGGCCGCGGGGGCTGCTGCTGTGCTTGGGGGACGCCCGGGGACCGGAGGCCTCTGCCGGGAGAGAGCGGGAGGCGGCCGCGTGCGACGCCGAGGATGCGGGGCCGCTGCGCCCCTTCCGCCCCGGAGTCCGCGCGGGGCCGGTGGAGCGCGACGGCCGGCGCAGCCGCCTCCCTCCGCGATGCCTGGCCCGCGGCGCCCAGCACGCCCTCATGTCTTCCGACCCTGCCGGTCCTAGGGCCCCCGCTCCGGGACGTGGTCCCCGCCACCCCTCCCTGCCCCCTAGTGCCAGCCCCGGGCCTGCGCAGCCTGGAGCCCAGCCCTGGAGCGCTCCTCCGTGAGCATCTCTCCGACGCCCTAAGACCCCGGCCCTTCCGCCCAGGTGTTCTGGGCCTGGGTCTGCCCCCGGGAAGCCCCCGAGAGCACCGATGCCCGGCGGCCCTCTCGTCTCTCCTCCCCGGGCGGTCCTCCTGCCCGTAGCCCCGCAGAGCGCTGCCCAGCCGCCAGCACCCCGGCAGCCCTGGTGCGGCTGCCCCGTAGGCTGTGCCCCAGGCCCCGCTGCAGATACAGGTCACTGTCCTGGGGCAAGGACCGGTCACGGGACCGTGGAGGTGACCCGGCCCTCCAGCCAGCAGCCTCCGGGTCTACCCCCAGAAATCTCCCACCCTCGGCAAACAGGCAGTGTCAAGGCCCTGCTGCGTCCTTGTAGGGCCGCCTGGTCCTGTATTCCCCGTGAACTACGCAGGTAGGCCTCGGGGCTCTACCGTCTCCTAACACACTCTGAGCTCTCCCACCTTGGAGCTCCTCCTGGAGTCCTGGAAAGCCCTACCTACCCCTTGGTCACCTGACCAATGGGTCACATTAGCCCAGAACCTTCCCAAAGCCTCTCACCAGAATGCTGCTCCATCCCCTGGTTTGCATCCTCTCCCACAGTTTGCATCCTTCAGTAACCATGTGGGTCCAGGAGGCTGGCTTCTGAACGCCCAGTGGAGCTGAGCTGGAAGGGTCAGGGTCTGCCACAGGCTCCTGGTGTGAGAAGACTTTGCTGTGGGAAGCCTGCATTAACAGCATCACCGAGATCGTGCCTGTCCTCTGTATTCAGCACCCGGCCACGGTCGAGACTGGGAAGACCCCTCATTAGTCTGGACCCAGGTCCCTGGAGCTCACCCGACTGGCCAACATTTGGTACCTCCCCTCCCACCCCAGGCTCTTAGGGCTGACATTAGCTCACGAGCCCTCCACAAGTCCACGTAAAGGGACAGTTGGACACTTGGAAGCCGCCCACCCACACCGGGAGGGGTGAGGGCAGGGGGAAGGTGTGGGAAGAAAGAGTTGAGACAGGAAACTGGTTAAAAAACATTTTTCAGCACCTGGAGAAGCTCTAGTAAAGCAGTCAGGGGCTGCTCTGCTGGGCATCCGGGCTTCAGGTCAGCCAGGGCTGCAGTCGAGGGCCCACCCCGTCCCCTTCCTAGGTCTCCCTGTGGGGAACGGGGGGCAGAAGTGTTCCCCAGACTACTCCAGGCAGACCCTCAGCCAGGTCAACCAAGCATGGGTGCTCCAGAGTGAAAAGGACCTCAAACCCATCGGGCCCCAGACTCCCAAGCTCCTCACCCTCCCACCTGCAGACCCTTTGTTTTGAAAACTTTTACATGTTAAATAAATGGCAGTTTAAATAGGAAGGAATCTGCATAACTTCTGACTGTGACCCTTACGGAGTTGGGCGGAGGGGATGCATCCACAGATTACACACAGGCAGATTACACACCCGCAGGGCTGGATTTGAACACCCGGTTTGCCACAAGAGCTGCCAATTCATGCCACTTCCTACCCTTGGCGACAATGCGGCCTCAGAGCCCTAGCCCTGCCAGCTGGCTCTCAGGCGCTAGGACTTCAGAAAAATCATCAAAACAAACGCAGAGCCTTGTGGATCTCTCGGTAAGCACCATTCAGGAAAAGCCAGGCGGGCCCGGGCCATTTGGTTACAAGAAAGATTTTGATTTAGTTTAGTTTTGTTTTTGTTTGACTTTTTGGTCACAGGCTTGGTTATCACCTTTGAGAATCTTCCTTCCCATAAACTCCGGCGGAGTTCTGAGGTTCAGAAGTTCTCAGGGAAACCGACACTGGTTAATAAGGCTTGGAAGGGGCTTTTTTCATGAAGTAATCCTCCTTTAATGTCTGTTTACAGCTGGGCTCCACGTAGCAACAACCTCTGATTAAATGCCCAGTGTATCCTGGGGCAAGAGACAAATAATTGCAGTGCTTCATTTTCCCATGTGAAGATTAATGAAAGCTTTGCTCATTTTGTTAGTGTGGGAAAGAGGCAATGTTGATATTTGGGCTTGAAAACTTTTCGGTATTGCTGTCCTGACACAGTGTGGTGCAGTGCGGGTTCTCCCTGTAATGGTTACTATACACCTTTGAGAACAGAACAAGCTTTTGGTGCCAGACAGTACGGTGGGGCATGGAAAGAGGCATTACGCTGCAGAAGTCACTGTCCTTCTCTGGGTCTCAACTGCATAATATGTTAATAGAAGAGTAATCTCCCTTCCTTCCCCCCTCCTTCCCTTCACTTCCCTTCCTTCTTTTCCTTTTTTTTTTTTTTATTATGGAAATTTTCCATTTCAAACATAACCAAATGTAGAGAGAATAGTAAGATGAGCCCTCATGTACCCCTCACCAGCTTCAGCAATTACCGTCACAGAAACCACCTTGTTTCATCTTTGCTTCCGCTCACCCCACCCCCAGCTTATTTTGAAACAAATCCCTAAACATCAGTAATTTCATCTGTAAACATTTCAGAATTATATGACTTATCTATTGCTGCTGTCGAGTTGCTTGAAACAGCAATACTCTATTACGTCAAGATGCTGTGGGTTGACAGTTTGGGCTGGGACCAGCTGGACAGTTCTTCTGTTGGTTCTGTCTGGCCGTCTCACGTGAATGCATTTAACTGGTGACTTGGCTGTAGCCAGCCAGTCTTCGATGGCCTCTTGTCTGGCAGCTGGTCAGGATGCCTCCGTTGTCTACAGGGCCCCTCCAGCAGGCTAGCTCAGGCTTGCTGTCATGGTGGCAGCGTTTCATGAGTTTCCAGTGACAAGAGAAGGCAAGCCCCAATGTACAGCTACTTTCCAAGCCTCTGCTGGTGCCATGTTTGCTAATGTCCCATTTGCCACAAGTCGTGTAGCCCAGCCCAGAATCAACATGGGAGGGGGAGAGAAATGTACAAGGACATAGAAGCAGGGAGAGTAATTCATTGGGGGCTATTACTGCAGCAATCTACCTTAGGAATATATTCCTCAAACATAAGCCCCCCCCCCTTTAACATAACCACAATTCCATTATCAAAGCTTACCAAATTAACTGCAAATCTTTCATATGGACGGTATCCACTGTATCTAGATTCCCCCATTGTCACATAAATGTGGAGAAATGGGAACCTTTGTGCAGCCACAGTGGGAAACAGAATAAAACAGGGGTCAGTATTGTTTGTGTGTAACCATTAAGTTTTATATGAGTGTATCCACTCTTTTACAGTGTGAAATATATTTCTTTATCATCAAATAAGTTCTAGAAACCCTGGATTGGTTAATCCCAAAGGCTCCTTTGGGCACCAAGATCCTGCAGTTGTGTGTGCAATGTTTACAGAAACATGCCCGCGGCTTTAGGAACAAGCCCGTCTCTTCCAATGGTGAGGTTCTCAGGCAGCTCACCTTCCCTGGCACTCACTGTCTCTAGGGCAGGGGACAGTGAAAGCGACAAGATCTGAAGAGTGCTGCTTTCTGCTACGATGATCCTTTCTGGCCAGTGGTTTTATCGTAGCATCTGGGTCCATCTGCTTCCAGAAGTTCCCTCGCCTTCTGCTGATCCAGAGATGCTGCTGAAGCTACCGTCTGAGCATCTCCAGAAAGCCCTGGGTGCCCAGCAGGGTCCACCCTCAGAAACCCCACTGGAGCTCTGCAGTGTCCTACTGACTCATTTGAGGTCTTTTTGGGATTCTGCAGGGCTACGCTGGCTAGGCCAAATCGTTCATGGAGGCTGGGTCACTTCCATGGGATTATCTGCACATGGGGCCCTCAAAACCCTTAAAGCACAAGGGCTGCCTGACCCCACACCCTTGCCTTGCTTGCACCAGATGTGTCGGGAGACCAGGACACCCAAGGAGGAACTGGAAGGGGCTCAGCCTTCGTGCTTTCCTGTGGTTGGTTCAGGGTGGGCACGTGACCCGGAGGCCCAGGAGAGGAGCGTTTCCAGGAGAGGTTTCCCTCTGTAATGAGACAAGTGCACCACTTCCTTCCTGCTGGGGTCCTGGGGAGTGTGGAGTGTTGAGGATGTGGCCCCTGTGATCCATGGAGGAGAATTTGGACTATGCTGGGTGGGCCAGACAGATGATGGGGAAGGCATGGCAGAGCCTTGGCAGTCACCCACAATCTCTCTCTCAAGCTTCTCGTGAAGGGCCTCCCCCACCGACACCACCCACAACCAGATGCTCTGAGCCTTGCAGCCAGTGGTGTCTGGCTGAGAGTCTCCTGCTCTTTGTTTGTGGGAGAGACACAGGCAGGGACCACGTGGGAGGTCTCTGGTAGGCCCCATGTGTTCCCGTGTTCCCACTTCGGGAGCTCCAAAAGTTGGTGGGCTTTGGTGCCTGCCTGGCACAGGTGCAGAGGAAGGATGCCCCATCCACTGCAGACCCATCGCAGTGGGAGTGAGCAAGGGTGGTGGCAGGCTGCACGTTTTGTAATAAGCAAAGGAGAAGGGGCTCTCCAGAAACGAGGGCAGTTGTAACACTTCCAAGGACCTCCGGCTTTGGTCTGAGTAAGCACACCTCATTGTGATTTTATTGTCATTTGTTGTCACTTGAGCAGTCCCTTTAAGATTTCACCAACTTTAATTCTCTCAGGTGCTGTCATCTGTGCAGTAATATGGCTCGAGTCCTCGCAAGTTCAGTTGAAATATACAGTTTTCCCAGATGCAATATAGGAATTATTCTCTAAAATGTAACCGCGCTATCTTAGGTCTGAACAGCCATTTAGCCAGGGCGGATCCGGATTCTGTGGGGTCTGAAGATTATATACTTGTGAGACTCCTTTATGAATTAAATGTTGCAAATACAAAATTAGGTATAGAAGTGAATATTTAGAATGAGAAAATAAATCACAACTAATTAGAAACTTCAAAGTGCTGAAAAATGCCACAAACCCTGTAAATCCAGAAATATAACATAACACTAAAAAAAATTAACTTCCTGACATAATTATATAATACTTGTTTTTCTGCATTTTTGGCTAGACTCTGATCACCTTTTTATAATCACCTTCTTATGTATAATCACCTTCTTTTGTCATTTTTTAAATAAAGTGTATAAAAGACAATTTTTTTATGGCACAGGGGTCAGCGAACCTTTCCTGTAAAGGACCTAACAGTAAATATATTAGGCTTCATGGCCTTGGGGTCTCTGTCACAGCTACTCAGCTCTGCCACTGCAGCATGAAAGCAGCCCTGGACGATGTGCAAACAAACAAGCATGGTTATGTTCCAATAAAACTTTATTTACAAAAACACATGCCAACCCGGGAAGTGACATCAGCGAGATGGTAAAATAGGAAGCCACAGACACAATGACTCAACAGCAATATATAGTCCATAAAGTCTTTACGAGGACTCCAGAAACCGTTTAGGAGGTCCCAACATCCCAGGAAACTGAAAGCTAAGAAGAGCTGCACTGAAACAGGTAAGAAAAGCCATTTCATTTAAACCGCATCAGCCCTTCCCCCAAGCAGGCACAGCTCACTATCAGGAGAAAGTGTCCAACTCCCAGCTTCTCCCTTGAGAGGAAAAGAGTGGAACATACATCCAACATTCCAGCTTCTCAGTGGGCTGCCCAAGAGACTGGTTTTTGTCTTGCCTGTCCCAGAGTGTGGATGCCTGGGGGCCACTGAAAACAACAGAGATCTCATGGCTTGTGGTGACACCAGAGTGCCTCCCCTACCACACAGACACTAACACAGCTTGCTGTGATCAGGAGAAAGTGCCTAGCTCATGGCTTCTCCCTTGGGAGGGAAAGAGGACAATGAAACAAGGGTCCAACATTCCAGCTTTTTGGGGAGGCGCTGCCCAAGGAACTGGTTTCCGTTTTTCCTGACTCAGAGCACTGATGGAACTAGCAGACCTTAGATGCCCGGGGCCGCAGAGAACAAAAGAAAGCTCAGTGGCTTGATGCAGCTCCAGAGAACTTGTAGTACTACAAGTAGACACCAGAGGGAGCTAAAGACTACAAGCTCCTGAGAAAGAAATCAGCTAACCTGTCTAGTTAGGAAATTACACAAACCCAGAGAGGACACATCCCCACAAAAGGTGTGAGAGGCCCTCAGAAGCTCTAGCCAGGCTTATTGGTGAAGGTCTTCCCCTGTACAAAGCCAGTCCATAAAGACTTGGAAGAGTGACTTTTTCAATTGCACAAAAGACAACAAAAAGTAGCAGGAAATCAGAAAGAAGAAATAGGAAAACATGGCCCAACCAAAGGGACAAAATAAATCTCCAAAACCAACCTTAAAGAAACAGAGATCTATTAATTACCTGAAAAAAATCCAAATAATGATCTTAAAAAGAACACAAATAGACAGCTAAACAAAATCAGAAAAACAATGCATGAACAAAATGAGGATATCAATAAAGAGAAGCTATTAAAAGGAACCAAACAGAATTTCCAGAACTGAAGAATATAGTAACTGAATTGCAAAATTCACTGGAGGGGATCAACAACAGACTTGGTCAAGCAGAAGAAAGAATTAGCAAACTCTAAGACAGGTCATTTGAAATTATTGAGTCAGGGGAACAAAAAGAAAAAAGAATGAAGAAAAGTGAACAAGCCTAAGGAACATATGCAACACCATCAAGTCGTCCAATATTCACATTATGAAAGTCCCAGAAGGAAAAGAGGGGAAAGGGCAGAAAGATTATTTAAAGAAACAATGGCCAAAAACTTCCTACATCTGAGGAAGGAAATGAGCATCCAAATTCAAGCATCTCAAAAGACTCCAACGAGGATAAGTCCAAAGATGTCCACACAAGACACATTATAATCAAACTGTTAAAAGTCAGAGACAGAGAGAGAATCTTTTGGGCCTCTCACCGCTGTGGCCTCTCCCATTGCTGAGCACAGGCTCCGGACGCGCAGGCTCAGCGGCCATGGCTCACGGGCCCAGCCGCTCCGCGGCATGTGGGATCTTCCCGGACCGGGACACGAACCCATGTCCCCTGCATCAGCAGGCGGACTCTCAACCACTGTGCTACCAGGGAAGCCCAGAGAGAGAATCTTGAAAGCAGCAAGAGGGACTCATCACACACAAGGGAGCTCCTAAAAAATTATCAACAGATTTCTCAGCAGAAATATTACAGCCAGATGGGAGTGGGATGACATATTCAAAGTGCTGAAAAAGAAAAAACTGCCAACAAAGAATACTATATCAGGAAAAACTTTCCTTCAAAAATGAAGGAAAAATAAAAACTTTTCCTGGATAAACAAAAGCTGAAGGAGTTCATCACTACTAGACCTGCCTTACAAGAAATGCTAAAGAGAGTCCTCCAAGATGAAACAAAAGAATACTAGATAGCAACACAAAAGCATACAAAATTATAAAGCTCTCTGCTAAAGGAAAGTATATAAACAAATACAGAAGTATGTAATACTATAATGGTGGTGTGTAAATTACTTTTAATTCAGTTGTAGATTTTAAAAGATAAAGGCATAAAAAATAACTATCACAATAAAACTTGTCAATGGATTCAAAATATAAAAAGATGTAATTTGTGACATCTATAACATAAAGCAAGAGGGAGAGATGTAAAGAAGTAGAGTTTTTGTGTGCGATTGAAGTTAAGTTGTTATCAGTTTGAAACAGATTGTTGTAACTATGTTTTATGTAATCCGCATCACTAACACAAAGAAAACACCTATAGAAGATGCATGAAAGAGAATGAGAAAGGGATCCAAGCATACCAGTATAAGAAATCAACAAAACATAATAGGAAGTTAGCCATAAGACATACAGAAAACTATGAAAAAACGGCATTAGTAAATCCATTGATGTCAGTAACTAATTTAAATGTAAATGGATTAAACTGCCCAATAAAGAGAACGGCCGAATGGATTAAAAACAAGATCCAGTTATATTGTCTACAGGAGACTCACTTGATATGAGGACATACATAGGCTGAAAGTGAAAGGATGGAAAAAGATATTCCATGCAAAGAGTCACCAAAAGAGAGCAGGATTGGCCATACTTATATAAGACTAAATAGAATTTAAGTCGAAACTATCACTAGAGATAAAAAGACATTATTTAATGATAAAAGGGTTAATTCATCAAAAGATATAACAATTATAAACATATATGCGCCTAACAGCAGAACACCCAAATACACAAAGCAAACACTGACAGAATTAAAGAGAGAAACAGACAGTAACACAATATTAGTAGGCGATTTCAGGACCCCACTTTTATTAATGAATAGATCAACCAAACAAAAGCTCATTAAGGAAATACTTGAACAGTACTTTAGACCAATTAGAGCTAGCAGACATATACAGAACACCCCCACTCAACAATAACAGAATACACATTCTTCTCAAGTGAAAATGGAACATTCTCCAAGAAAGATCACATGCTAGGTCACAAACCAAGTCTTAACAAATTTAGGAAGATTGAAATCATACCAAGTGTCTTTCCAACCACCACAGAATAAAACTAGAATTCAAAAGCAGGAAGATAAATAGAAAATTCACAAATATGTGGAAATTTAAAAACACACTCTTGAACAACCAATGTGTCATAGAATAATTCACAAGAGAAATTAGAAAGTTAGAAATCCCTTGAGACAAATGAAAATGAAAACACAACATACCAAAACTTTTGGGATGCAGCAAAAGCAATACTAAGAAGGAAGTTTATAGTCGTAAATGCCTATATTAAAGGAGAAGAAAGATCTTACATCAACAACAACTTAATTTTAAACCACAAGGAAAAAAAGAAGAAGAACAAACTAGACCCAAAGTTAGCAGAAGGAAAGAAATAATAAAGATTAGAGATGAAATAAATGAGATAGAGAATAAAAACATAGAAAAAAAATTGAGTTGATTTTTGAAAAGACCACAAAATTGATAAACCCTTAGCTAGACTAAGAAAAAGAGAGCGAGAAGACTCAAATAACAAATTTCAGAAATGAGAGGAGATATTACAACTGATGCCACAGAAATAAAAAGAATTATAAGACTATTATGAACAATTATATACCAACTAGTTGGATAACCTGGAAGAAAGTGCTAACTTGCAGACACAAGCAATCTACTAACGTGGAGCCATGAAGAAATAAAAAATCTGAATAGAGTTATAACTAGTAAGGAGATTGAATCAGTAATCAAAAACCAACAGAGAAATGTCCTGGATCAGATGGGTTCACTGGTAAAAGAGTAAAGAAGAACTTACACCCATCTCTCTCAAACAAACACTTCCAAAACTCAAAGAGGACAAAACACATCCAAAATCATTTTACAAGGCCAGCATTAAGAGAACTACAAATCAATATACCTGATGAATATTGATACAAAAATCCTCAACAAAATACTAGTAAACTGAATTCAACAGCACATTAAAAGGAATATACACCATGACCAAGTAGGATTTGTCCCTGGGATGCAATACGGTCCAACGTATGAACATCAATTAATGTATACACAACATTAACAGAATAAAGGACAAAAATCACTCAATCATCTTGATTGATGCAGAAAAAGCATTTGACAAAAAGAATAAAAAACAAAATAAAATTAGAAAGATAAAAAAAAATTAGGAAAAATAAAAATATAATTGAAACAACTGCAACAAGGTAAAATAAAACCACAAAAGAAAAAAGAAAAAATGGGGGGGGGGGAACAAGCCAAAAGGAGGCAACAATAACAAAGTATAAAGAATAAAATAAAATTAGAAAAATAAAAGATTTATTAGAAAAAATAAAAATATAAATGAATCAACAACAATGAATCAACAGGGTAAAACAGAACCTCAATCTAAAAGAAAAAAAAAAAAAAAGGTCCTGGCTATGGGGGGCAGAGTTTAGGCAGGGCTGGAACTTAGGCAGCGGTGGGGTTTAGGGTGGGGTGAAGCTTAGGTGGGGCAACTTTCAAGTGTGGGGCGGGGCCTCGGCTTAGGAGCTGCGTGGAAGGGGAGAGACAGCACATCCAAAGGGGGGCCTCTGGAGTGTGGAGTTCCAGAGTTTGGAGGTAAGGCCCTGGGTGAGGGTGTGGGGCGGGGCTTGGGTTCTTTATAACAGGACGGAGGCTCTGAGGGCTGAGGATTAGGCCCGGGAGCCCAACAGGCTCCCTGGTGCCTAAGTGGACAGGGAAAGCGTTGGCCGCGTTCCCTTCCATTCCTCCATGTCTTTCCACCACCGTCTCCCCCAGGGTCTCCCCTGTCCCCGCTGGACCCCTAACCGTGGTGGGTCCCACTGGGTGTAGGAACTCTTCCCCTCGCTCAGCCACCCCTCAGGGACTCCAGTCCCATCCCGCCTCCACTTCTCCTCCCCCTCATTCCCCCCACGCCCCACATCCTTCCTACCTGGTCGCAGGGTGCTCCCCTTAGGTGTTCGTGGTCCCCCACCAGTGCCTGGTAGGTGGCCTAGTTGTGCAAAGACATGAAACGTCCTCCTAGAGCATCATCTTGACTCCACCCCCATTTCACTATTTTGGTGGCAAATTTTTCCTACTGTTTCAACTGGAGTCATTGGACATTGTCAGGAGGAGATGCATCTGAGACAAAAGCATAATCTGATACTATGTGACATATAAAGAGTGTAACTTCACACAGATGTCCCCACAGATTGTAGTAGTGCTTGCTACAAGCATGCCCTATGTGCACAGAAGTTATGATATACGCCTGGCTTGCAGAGACGGGTGGCTGCGAGAGGTGGGGGTCTCAGTGGATACTTGTGATGACTTGCCTGCTCCGTCTGGGCTGGGGACTCAGGCAGGAGGACTCCACATCCTTGGATCTGCTACACCCAATTCTCCAGCCTCAAGCCTCCTGCTTGCCCTGAGCTGGCCTTTCCCCCCTGGCCTGACAGAAGAATGCTTGGATGAGCTCACGATCCCTTTGAACAAGCCGAGTTCTCCCTGAACATCTTTTTGATCCATATCTTGGGATGATTTCTCCTCCTTGGGGGACTCACAGAGAGGAAATGGTATGAAGAGCCAGCAACCTGGGCACCCACGGTACCTCGTGGAGGCTTGGTTTTCTGGAAGCAGCGAGGGCCCTCAGTGGTGTTAGGGTGTTAGCGCAAGATAAGGACAGAGAAGCCATTGCCCCTCCTGGGCCTCTGGTTCAGGTTTGTGCGGTACCTTTGGGGTGGGCTCTGAGCCCCCTGCTCCCTGAATCCAAGTCTTCTGCACCCAGCTTCCTATGGAAACTCACCGAGGCAGAGAAACTCACTGCTTGGGCCCTTAAGCCTGTGGGGTCCCATCCCTTTGGTGGGATTGAGGGCTTTGGGGGATCGAGGTGCTCTGTCTCCCACCCACACCCCGCCCATCTTGTGGGGGCCTGAGCAGCAGGCAGATGGGGCCGTGTCTTCCTAACCCCTGAGCCGGTCTTCAGGGCACCTCTGTCCAAAGCAGCTGTGACAGTCAGGGGGCTTTCATCCCTCTGGGCAGGCGGTCGGAGCAGCTGGGGCCGCACGGAGCACTGCTTCCGGCCGCGGAGGCGGAGGGGAGGACCAGGCACCGGACTTTCTCTCCCTCCCTGCATCTGCCCTGGGACCACCACAGTGTTAAGGGAGCTCGGGGTCCCATCACCACGCTGGCTGCTATTATGGAAAAGGAGGTTTGGCAGTGGGGGCGGCAGGGGGAGACTTGCACTGCACACTTTTAATCAATCACAAACCAAGCCGTTGAGCAGTGGCCCTGGTGTGTTCTGTGATAGGATGAGGCCCTCGGGGTGCTCCCCGAAAATCCCTGGTAGACTCCAAGCGCCCCGAGGGCAGGGTGGGTTTTAAGTCTCTCTTGCTCATCTTTGTTTCTCGGATACCCAGTGGGCCCTTAAGAAGCGTTTGTCGACTGACTCTATGTTATTCTGGACACAAGGTAGAATTTGTTGTAAAAGATGAGTTAAGTGTACCTACTTCATTCCTACGTGTCCATTTCTGCTGCTAGTGGGTTCTGGAATCCAGCTCTTACATAATTTAATGTCTGGTCAAGAGGAAAAGACTCATAACCCGCAGTCTTTAGGTGATGAGCTTCTCCCGAGGGCCAAAGTCCACGTAACCGGTGAGCCCAGGCCACATCTCCATCCTGGGCCAGGTGACAGTCTTCCAGCCCACCTCCCTTCTCCTGTCCAAAGGAGAAGCCAGGCAAGGACCCTGCCAGGGGCCGGGGCTGCAAGGATCTCCAGGGGTTGTGGGTAGATGGAAGGTCTGAGAGCCAGCAGGGTCTTCATGGGTGGGCCCACGATGGACAGGCTGACAGATGTCCCTTTCCAGGGTCGTATGAAAGCTGTGTGGTCGGGAGGGGGCCATCCTGAGAGCTAGGGAGGTGACAAGACTCCAGGCAGGCTGGTGGCCTGGCTCTGCCTCTCTCTGGATAGGTGACACTGGCAAGCTGTTCAGTTGCACTGGGCCTTTGTTTTCTCATGCGTAGAATGGGGATAATAATAGTGTGTACTTCATAGCCTCACGGCAAGGTTTGAATAAATGAACTCATATATGTAAAATGCTTCAGCAGTGCCTGATCCGTGATGGGCATGATGTCAGTGCTGGCTTTGCTCTCTGGCAGAAGAGGTCAAACCCCAGCCAGTGGCTCCACATTTCTGATGGGTAGCCAGGGTCGCGTCACACTGCTCACGGCTGGACAGACCCATGGGTGACCGACCCAGAGTGACAGGGCCCAAACCCAAACTTTGGGAGTCATCTCTGACCCACAGGTGAGCCTCAGAGGTGGTGGAGCGTTGGGGGAAGTGGGAGAGAGCAGGAGAGGCGGCGGGACAGCTCCCAGGCCAGCCTTCCTGAAGGTTCCGCTGTGCGCCAGTGAGGAGCGGCTGGGAGGTTGCCCACTGCATCAGCCACAGTCCAGACAGCACTCAGCCCAGAACCCGCGTGGAAGGGAGGGTGTGGGGCCTGGGCGGAGGTGGGGGGGAGCCCTGGGTTAGAGCCAGGATGCAGGCCAGGGAAGTGAGGATGGGGCAGAGTGACATCACTGGGCCTCCCTGCTGGGTGGGACCCCTGTCTCATGGGGACGCAGCCGCACTGGTTCTGAAGGGGATGGGGACTCAGGTGGCAGGGACAGCACTGCCTGGGCTGAGCCCATATGAGAAGTGGCCCTGGACACGCAGCCGGGCGGCAGGGGCTGGTGACACAGCAGCTAGGCTCTGAAACATTCCCATTATATGACACAGAGCAGGTCATATCAGCACAGATCGAGGTTGACAGATTTAGGAAGTCAGAGGTTCCAACCTGCTGCTCCTGGGAGCGGAAGCTGAGGCCCAGGCGAAAGCACCCAGCAGGGCCCGACCTGCAGAGACTCGGAGGGGCTGGAGGACGTCCCCTGGACGTGGACGGGCCTCTTTGCTGCATCAGGTCCATTCCCAGGCCTCTTCTTCCACCAGGAGGCTCTGCATGAACTCTTTCCAGTTGAAATACTGGCTGGTTCTTGCAGGCAAGAAACTTCCACGGCTGAGTCTGACTGTTGTCAGAAAGTGGCTGACAGGCCCCACCTGCTGGCGACAGGCGTGGGGAGGGGAGGCCCTCGGTGACTTGGAGACTCGGTGACTCGCAGCACCGGCCTGCCAGGCTGATAGCTGGAGCCGGGGGTGGTCGTGAGCAGGGCACCTCCTCACCCAGAGCTCCGTGGGCCCATTGCTTCTTCCCCTTCAAATCCCCTCTTTCATAAATGAACTTATCTACAAAACAGAAACAGACTCACAGACATAAAGAACAGACTTGTGGTTGCCAAGGTGGAAAGGGAGTGGGGGAGGGATGGATTGGGAGTTTGGGATTAGCAGATACAAACTAGTATATAAAGGATGGATGAACAACAAGGTCCTCCTGTATAGCACAGGGAACTATATTCAATATCCCTGTGATAAACATAATGGAAGAGAATATGCAAAAGAAAATATATATGTATGACTGAATCACTTTGCCGTACAGCAGAAATTAACACTACATTGTCAATCAACTATACTTCAATAAAATAAATTTTAAAAATAAATCTCCTTGTTTCACTCATTACAGAAGCCACACACACATTCATATACCTGGACACAAATGTAAAAGAGAAACCAAGGCCAATTTTTGCTCCACGTTAACTGTTGGTAAGTTATGAACTTCCTTAATGGAAAGAAAACTCTGAGAAGCCGCGAGCTTGTGTTTTGCTTCTGACTGTTTCTAGGTGAGCATGATGCAGTGGAAGAGGCCCAGGGACTCGGGCGGGTGGGATGGGCGGGGGTCGGGCCCCCACTCTGGTCGGAGCCACCAGACTGCCACCTGGTGCTCGGGGTCTTGGCCAGCAAAGGGAGGGGGCTGCTGGCAGCCGCTGACATTCCCTCCACAGTTTCTGCCCCGGACCCTGTACCCACCTCCCCAGGGCCAGGAGCCCGAGGCGGCCGGTTAGGACAGCTGTCCTAAACCCAGCAGCTCTCCCAGCCCTCCAGGCCAGGGGAGCCCAGCACCCACGACGACGAGCTGAGACTAGGATGTCACAGACGTGGGTGTGGAGCAAGCAGGGTGGGGCGTGAGGGATGAGAAAGTCGGGGGATGAGCATCCCTGTCTCGGGGCAGAGGCCGGCCGTGGAGGGGAGGCTGAGGCCCAGGCCCCCCTCACTTGGAGCAGCTTTACAGAAGGAGCTTCTGGGCAAGGCTGTGTTCAGGGCGTGGATCCCCAGGGTCCCCCTCCTCTTGTAACTCAGGAAATCATGCAGGAGCTGGGGAGAATCCCCCATCCAGGGGGGGTCCTCCCTGGCTGTTTCCTGAGGACGTCAGGCAGGCAGGCTGACACCTGGGTTTTCTCTGCTGGAGGAACTTTTACAGCTGAGACCGGAGCTGGTGTCTTGGCCAAAAGGTCGGGGTCTAGAGGAAGAGATGGAAAGGGGTGCATGGTGACTGGGAGGCAGAGACGAGCTGGGAGAGTGAGGCGGATGGGAAAGGGGTCTTCCTTCAGTGTGGCCATGAGACACAATGCCAGCTCCCGGCCCTCTGTGAGGACGGCAGGAAAACACGCCTGCCCGCCCATTTCTCAGTATGAGAGTGTAGAGATGGGATAAAGTACAGAGAATGACTTCAAAGGTGCAGGGCGAGCCCTGAGGTCACCCCTGGGTGGCTCCCCACATCTCGATTGTGTTTAAAATGCTCGTGAGAAGTCCCTGGACCCTTGAAGGCCACTTGCGTGCACTCCAGAAGCAGGTGCATCTTTCCAGGCTAAAGAGAAGTAAGTTCAATGAGAGGCTGGGCCCTCGAGGGGACCACTCGAGCAGCATCACGGTGGTTGATGTAGGAGCAGGAGATGAATCCTGAGGACCTGCTAACCGAGGCGGGCGGGGGTGGGGGTGATCATATTATCACTTGCATCTCTGGCTCATTTCAAGATTCCCTCTTTGCCTTTGACTTTCAACAGGTTGATTGTAATGTGTCTTTGCATGGGTTTCTTTGAGTTTATCCTACTTGGAACTTACTGAGTTTCTTGGATTTATATATTTTCGTTCATCATCTAGTCTTCAAGTGTGCTGATTCTTTCTTTTCCCTGCTCAAAACTCATTTTATATCTCTCTAGTGAAATTTTCATTTCAGTTATTATATTTTTCAGCTCCAGAATTTCTTTTCGGATCCTTTTTATAATTTCTATCTCTTTATCTCTTTGGATCCTTTTTATAATTTCTATCTCTTTATCAGTACACTCATTTTGTTCATATGTTGCTTTCCTGTCTTTGTGCATTTCTTCCTTTAGTTCTTTGAGCACCTTTAAAGTCTTCCCCTAGTTATTCCACCATCTGGACTTACTCAGGGACAGTTTACGTTGATTTATTTTGTTCCTTTTGATGATCCATACTTTCCTGTTTCTTTGTAAACCTTGTGACTTCTTTTGTTCAAAAGTAGACACTTGGTTCTTATAATGTGGTAACTCTAGAAATCAATATCTCCCCCTTCTCCAGGGTGTGTGTGTGTGTGTGTGTGTGTGTGTGTGTGTGTGCTTTATTGTTGTAGGGTATCTCTTTGCTGGGAATTAGCCCCAGATAAAAGCTTAAGATTTTCTCAAGTCTTTTCTGAGATTGTGCCTTCCCCTGCACGTGCATGGTGACTTTCTAACACCCATATGCAGTTGTTTTTGAATGTCCTGATCCTTAAATTTCTGGATCCCAAAGGGGAAAAAGGGAAAAGAGGAAAAAATCAAATTCTGATCCTTTAAATTCCGTGGAAACCGCATCAGCTGGTGGGGGTGGAAACAATAGTAGCCAGCCTCTCTGCCTGCCCCATAGCAATCAAAGGCAGACGTCAGCAATCAGAACACAGAACCCTGAAATTTAGAAGACAAAGTCTTTATTGCCCACCTGGGCTCCAGCAAGCCACATCAGGAATCTGGGCACAGTGGCCTGCCACAGGCCTGGGGGGTGAGGGATGGGTAGCTGATACCCACACTGAAGGCTGAAATTAGCCACAGTTTACCAGCCAAGCTTTCCCTGGGAACCCCACATGTTCAGATAGACTCCAGGGTGTTGTCCCAGACTAGTCGTTTCAGAACTGTTTCTGCTAGCACAATTGTTAACTAGGGGAGAGATGGGTTCTTGGTGCTTCCTACTCTACCATCTTCCCCGAATTCATTTGACTTTTTTCTTTAATAACTTCTATTTCTTTGCTTGGATTTTCCACTTTTTATTTGTTTCAAGAGAATTTGTAATTAATTGTGAAATCATTTTTATGGTGGTTGCCATAAAATCTTTGTCAAATAAATCCAACATCTGATTCATCTCAGTGTGGACGTCAGTTGATTGCTTTTCTCATTTAAATTGCAATTTTCTTGGTTGTTAGTGTGATGTGTATTTTCTGTTGTAGCCTCAACATTTTGGCTATTATGTTAAGGAACTCTGGGTCCTATTTCAAGTTTTTATCTTAGTAGGCCGTCACCCTGTTTAGGTTTAGTAATGCAGCTATGACCTACTTTTGTGGGCTGTGTTCTAATGACAATCAAAATTTCCAAGTCTTTGTCATGCATCATGCTTTTTTTAGTCTGTTTGGTTTATCTCATGCAACTGGGGCTCCTACTGGTCCCTACTGGTGATGCTTGAGAAGGAAGAAGGAACTTCCTCAGACCAGACCCCCTGGTGCCTCTAGGTTGGGGAGGGTAGTCTCCAGCCCACAGGGCAGAGTGCTTCCTGGGCTAGGCGTTTGGAGTGGCAGGAGAGCAGTTCCCTTAACCTGGATTCCCCCTAGACAGTGCTGCCCACTGCCCATCTGTCTCAGTCTCAGGGGCACACGAAGACTTCCCAACCAGCCACTTGTTAGGGTGGCTCCTCTGGCCTTATGCCGCCTGGCTGCACGCTGTCCAGGTGTGAGAGGGGAGTCCTGGACCTGGCAGGGAAGAGGGTCACTTCATCTGACTGCTTACTGACCACAGAGCTTCTGATCAACCCCCCTCGCCAGTCCTGCTGGGCTTGCCTGGTGTGGCTGGTGGGACTTCCATTCAAACAAGGGGAGGAAAGATTCCACCTGGGCCATTTCCTGTTGCTAGATTGGTGGTCAGGAAACACTGGTCATTTTTTTCATTAGGTTGGGGGGGTTATATGATATCCCACCTCCATGTTGTTTGTCCAGTCCTGGGGCCCCTGACCAGTTTGCCTTCATCTTACAGCTGTTCAGAGTTCTTGTTTGTGTCTTTCGTGTTATTTCCAGGACTTATGATTGTATTTCATAGGGAAGAGTAGAAAGAGACAAGTATAAATCATCTTGTCTGGACAGGAAGTCTGGGTCTGATGATTGCTATAAGCTACTAAGTTTTGGGGTAATTTGTTGCATATCCAGAGTAACTGGGACACTCTTTAAGAAAAAAAAAAATCAAAATGTCACACTTTTGTAAATTGAGTCAACAAAAGCATGTGAACGTGTGGCTAGAGCCCTTCCCAGGACCTTGGGAGTGTCCTGGACAAGTGAGGGTGTTACCAACCAGGACTCTTGGCCCCCTTAATCAATAGAAATTGATCAGAGACCAGACAAGAAATTCAGGCAAGGCTTTCCTGGGAGTGAGAACGAACAACACATTCCCTTGCTCGCTCCCGACGGCGGGGGGGATGGGCTGGTTCCTTATATGGGGTGAAGGGTAGGGGCGGGTCTAGGCGTTGGGCTGGAGAGGGGGGCTTAGGTGGTTTGCCCACCCTTTGGTGGCGGTGTGTACATGGGGCATGCATAGTACTCTGCCTTTTCATCCTACACCCTGTTTTTGCTCCCGGCTCTTCAGAAGTGGCAGTTGGGTTTTTGTTTTTTGTATGTTGTCGTCCAGAATTTGTCCCAACTGCACATACACGCAGTTATTTTTATTATTTTTACTTATTTTATTTATTTATTTTTGACTGTGTTGGGTGTTTGTTGCTGCACGCGGGCTTTCTCTAGTTGCGGTGAGCGGGGTCTATTCTTTGTTGCAGTGCGCGGGCTTATTGCCGTGGCTTCTCATTGCAGAGCACGGGCTCTAGGCTCGCGGGCTTCAGTAGTCGCAGCACGCGGGCTCAGTAGTTGTGGCTCACAGGCTCTAGAGCACAGGCTCAGTAGTTGCAGCGCACGGGTTTAGGTGCTCCACGGCATGTGGGATCTTCCCAGACCAGGGATCGAACCCGTGTCCCCTGCATTGGCAGGTGGATTCTCAACCACTGCGCCACCAGGGAAGCCCCATGCACACAGTTATTTTCAGTCCCTTATAGTTTCTCTGTATTTTGTTGCTGAGGGAGAGGTGTGTCCTGGTGCAAGCACCTCAGCAAAGGGTCCCAGGTCCCAGCCTGTCTCATTTAGTTCTGGATGGGAAGTTCCACCAGCTTCCTGGGGACCACTGTCTGCCCCTCATCTTTGAAGAGCAGCAATGGGCCATTCTCCCCAGGGCCCTTGTGAGGATGTGTAGGTAATATATAGGGGGTACTCAGCACAGGCAATGTAATGATGCTTGGCAAGTTATTGCCCTCACCTTTGCTCTGTGCAGTTTTTAAGTCTCTCAGTTACATTTGTAATTAAGTATTTTATTCATGGAGTACATTTTGAGACTCTCAGGTAATTCCCAACTTTCATTAAATCTCAATTTAAGCTGAGAACAATATCACTGAGTGAGAAGGGTCAGGGACCCATTTATAGCCCATGTTGTATGTTTCTAGTCCACTTTATATTCCTACCGAGAGCTTCTCTTGTGAAGGAGTTTTCCTCGTATTTGTCAAGCAAATCCCAAAGGGGGATTATTGGTTAGAACTGCATGTGACAACATATAAGAGAAAACTGGAAAATAATGATGTAACAAATGGGGTATATTCTCAGGTAACTAGAAGCCTGGAAGTTGGTGGTTCAGAGTGGCAACAATAACTCTGACACCCTTGGGGGGCCCAGGCTCCCACTGGCTTTTCACTCCACCATGTTTAGTGTTGCAGGATAAAAAAATGGGGTGGGAGGACAGTCATATCCCAGGTCTCGGGTGAGTCCCTGGGATGGGCCGCCAAGTGAGGGTCCTTAGCTTTGTGTGGGAGAGTATTCAAGAGCGAGATGTAGTAAAGTGAAGGCAGATTTATTTAGAGACATGCACATTCCATAGACAGAATGCAGTCCATCTCAGACGGTGAGAGTGACCCTGAGGTGGGCGTGGTTAGTTTTTATGGGCTGGGTAATTTCATAGGCTAATGAAAGGGAGGAGTATTCCAACTATTTGGGGGAAGCAACAGGGATTTCCAAGAACTGGGCCACCGTCCACCTTTTGGCCTTTTATGGAGGCGTCAGAACTGTCATGGCGCCTGTGGGTGTGTCACTTAGCTTATGCTAATGCATTACAGTGAGCGCATAATGAGGCGCAAGGTCTACTGAAGTTGAATCTTCTGCCACCTTGGATCTAGTTGGTTCTCACCACTTTTTGTCATATCCTGAACAGCTGTGTCATTCTTTTAAAGGTTGTGCCCTCCCCCTTCCTGTCTCAGAATGGCTGTCATCTTCATGCTTTAAAATCAGCCTCCCCACCCACAGGTATCAGATTGAGTCTGTGCTCTAGGCAGGCAGAAGGGGAGAGGAAGAAATGAAGAAAGACATAACAAAAAGGGAGAAGGGCATTTATCAGGAAGGCAAAGGAGTCCCTCCCCCAACCCCATCCCTAGCAGACCTTCCTTTACATCTCATTGGACGGAAAGGATTCTCCCATATCACCCTGCAAGGGAAGTGGGCACATGCTGCCCCAAACAAAGCTCCATGCTGTGTGTACAAAGAGGAGGAGAAAGACTAGGAAAGTCCTTAGCAGTGTTTGTGTAGTTGGCTTTGACAGCTTCCCTCAGGGCCTAATGACTCAGTCAGTCCCGAATCCTCATGGCCAAAGTGTCATGTAGCATGTCATGTAGCATGCCTGCTACTCAAGCATGGTCCAGGGACCAGCAGCATCAACATCCCCAGGAGTTTATTGGGAATTGAGTGTGCAGATCCCCGGGATAAAACATGCACATTACAGACTGATGTGAGCTGGTCCACCTCATTTTTTCTCTTCTGAAGGACATCGTGGGGAGGTCATGCCATCCTGGGTTCCACACAGATCTCAAATTGGAAGCCCCCAGCTCTGGCTGTCCTGGTCTCCTAGAGTCAACAGGGCTTCCGATGATCCCCATCTGAATCTGCCTTGTTGGTGCAGTAGAGTGTAGATGGTATGGTATAGGAAATAGGTGAAGACAGCAGGGTGTAGATGGTAGGGTACAGGCAGTAGGTGTAGACAGTGGGGTGTCACTGTGGAGGCCAACAGAGTGGAATAAATGCTGAGAACACGGATAGGGTGCTAATGCTGGGCTGCATACTTCACTGTCATCACATTTGCAGCTCATGGTTATAAGCATAACTATTAATAATTCAATAATAAACAAATTGTTCCCCTTTATGTAACCAGCTGAATAAGGCTTGTTTGCTAAAAAAGAGACAACAGGCCCCAAATGGAGTCACTTGTGCTAAGCTCCCATTGAGACAGGCTGGGACTTGGGACCTGGGACCCTTTGCTGCAGTGCTGCGATGCTTGCACCTGGACAAACACCTCCTCAAGCAACAAAATACAAACTACAAAGAACAAAAAAATAACTACATGCATGCACAGTTGGGGCAAATTATGGACAAGATACAAAAAGACCAAAAACCCAGCTGCCGCTTCTGAGGAGCCCAGAGCAAAAGCAGAGGGTCAGGAGCAAAAGCAGGGTACTGCGCGTGCCCCCTGCACACACCATCACCAAAGGGGTGGTCAGACCACCTAAGCCACCCCTGGACACACCCCTACCCTCACCCCATATAAGGAACAAGCTTGCCCCCTTCAGGGAACAAGCAAGGGAACCTGTTGCTAGTTCTCACCCCACCCCCCCACCCCCTTCTGCAGGAGGGGCCCCAGTAAAGCCTTGCTTGAATTTCTTGTCTGGCCTCTGACCAATTTCTATTGATTAAGGAGGCCAAGAACTCTGGCTGGTAACACTGTCACCAAAACAAGACTTAATACCTAACTTAATTACAGTTTCAGCTTCTCCCAGGAGTGGAATCTTAAACTAGTCCATCAGAAATTACCTGGCCGGAAATGTCAAATAGATAGCTAGTGGGAAGCAGCCGCATGGCACAGGGAGATCAGCTCGGTGCTTTGTGACCGCCTGGAGGGGTGGGATAGGGAGGGTGGGAGGGAGACGCAAGAGGGAGGGGATATGGGGATATTCATATGCATAGAGCTGATTCTCTTTGTTATACAGCAGAAACTAACACACCATTGTAAGGCAATTATACTCCAATGAAGATGTTAAAAAAAAAATAAAGAAAGGAATCACCTGGTTGGTACCAGCGAGGTCATCATCAGCCTGCTGGACCCCCGTCCCCCCAAAAGAAGGTGACTTTGCCACAAACAATCCACTCTTTGCTGGTAACGTCCTTGTCCCGCCCCCTTCTGCCTATAAAAACCTTTCATTTCGTACAGGGAGCTCCGTTCTATCTGCTAGATGGGATGCTGCCCCGATTTATGACTTGTTGAACAAAGCCAGTCAGGTCTTTAAAATTTCCTCAGTTGACTTTGTTTTTTAACAGAACGTTGTGTGTAATTGGAAAGCTGGTGCATTGTGCAAGGTCATATTGGTGGAGACTGCAGCCCAACACTGCTTCCAGGAAGAGGGTAATTACTCTCTCTTTGTTCTCAATGCCAACCTGAAAAATCTGTGGGGCTCACTGATGACTATACGATTTCAGACCCAGGTATCCCTCTTCTAGGTCCTCAGTGTCACCCCCAATAACTCCCCAATGCACTGAGTGAGGGGCCCAGCTCAAGGACTGGAACTCGCTGGCCCTCTGCTGGCCGTGGTCCAGGGTCCTTCTTGGGACAGTGTGAGCACGGCCTGCGGAGCATCAGTGCCGGCCCCCAGCCCGATTAAACTCTGGAGCGGAGACCTACAGCTCGGTCCCTGGACCTCTCCAAACCTCTCCACGTGGGGGCACAATCCCACCCGCGGCTCTGACTACTCTGGAGGGGCAGGCAGGGCTTGCAGGACTGGCCCGCTGCACAGCGTCCCCAAGTCTAGGATCAGTCACGGCATCCGCTCGGAGGATGGCCACCTCTGCTTCTCCTTGGGACACTTGCAGCCATGTTTCTTTTCTCTCTTTCTCTCTGGGTTTTATGCCTCCAGAAATGTGACGCCGTTTCTAAAGTTCCGAGTTGGTGAGGTTTAAGATATTTGCAGACACGCTTCAAAAAACCAGTGCTTAAGGAAACTGGAGTTCGTCCAGGTCGTGTCTTCGGTCAAATGCTCATCTCGAGAAACCCAGATTTTATTTGCTCATCTGATAAGAAAAACAATGGGCAATCTCTAGGTCCATCCATGTTGCCGCAAATGGCATTATTTCATTCTTTTTTTATGGCTGAGTAGAATTCCATTGTGTATATATGTACCACATCTTCTTTATCCATTCCTCTGTCGATGGACACTTAGGTTGCTTCCACGTCTTGGCTATTGTGACTAGTGCTGCTATGAACATTGGGGTGCATGTATCTTTTCAAATTCTGGTTTTCTCCAGATATATGCCCAGGAGTGGGATTGCTGGTGAAGCGATAAATTAGGAGATTGGGATTAACATATACACACTACTATAGATAAAATAAATAACTAACAAGGACCTACTGTATAGCACAGGGAACTCTACGCAATATTCTGTAATAACCTGTATGGGAAAAGAATCTGAGAAAGAGTGGATATATGTGTAGGTATAACTGAACCACTTTGCTGTACACCTGAAACTAACACAACATTGTAAATCAACTCTACTCCAATAAAAATTTAAAAAAATAAAAAACAACAACAAAAAACAATGGGCAATATGTCAACAGCCAGATTTTTTAAGGAGTTTGTTCAAATTATACTGTCTTAAAAATGAGCTTTTCTGCTCTCTTATTAATGGAGAGGACACAATTATTAGGATCTTGCACAGTTAAAAGTGGGTGTCTTCATGGATTTTGCATACAAACATGTGTGTATGTGTGTGTGTGTGTTAACTATGCAACCCTCAGGAAGGAGCAGGGACCATTCAGTCGCTGCAAGTATCACCAGGCAGCATGATGGCCCTGAACTTCCTTACTCGGTGGGACCCTCAGCTCCTTCCTGGCACCCATGAGACCCCCCAGAGACATGGACCACCTTTCAGACTCTCTGTCCATTTCCCAGCACATCAGGGACTCAGCGAACTTTCGTTGAGGGTAGAGATGAAGAGAAGGGCTGGTTTCTATTTGTCAGAAACAAATTCTGGGGCAGTACATTCGCTGCATCAGTCACCCTGACCGTGAGGGCCATGCACACAGAGGTGGGTTTTCCCTGGGGCAAGTGAAGCTCAGACTCAGGCCCCTCACTTTTTATGGCCCCTGCCAAGGCCCTGTACCTACTTATGCACTTGTAAGTTTGTAATAGTTTCTTCAAGAGGTTGCCCCAAATTGTACAAGCTTTGGGCCTTGCTAAATGCAGACCTGCCCTTATAGATGCACCTAGAAACACAGGGAAGGGAGGCTGTGAACCTGCTGGGATCCAATTGGCTGCAGATCCGGATTCCACTGAAAGTGGCTGCTGGGGGCCCACCCACTGTGGTTCTCTGCCTCAGTGTGGGCGGGGAAGACGGAGCACCTTGACAATGGCACCCTGCAGCACCCCCATCTGTGGGTGAGACAGTGAGAAAAGCGGGTGATATGGGTTGGCCTAGAACAGCTCCACTACAGCAAACAGGATCCCAAAGCCCCTGTCCAGGACCTTCCTGTCCCACCATATGCCCACCAGGACCAACAGCTGCCTTGTCATCTTGTTCCCTCCATGAAAAAGGAGGGGTTTGTCCACAATGCTTTCCATGCTCTGTGCCAACGGATGATACATCAAAACATCAGCCTTGTGGATTAGTACGGGCAGGAGAATGTGATGTGGTGTGCGGCACGGCATGGCATGATGTCTGGTGTATGGTGTGGTCTATAATAGAGTATGGTGTGGTATGGTGTGATATGTGAAATGACATGACATTCTTTTTTTGTTTGTTTGTTTTTTGCAGTACGCGGGCCTCTCACTGTTGTGGCCTCTCCCGCTGCGGAGCACAGGCTCCGGACGCGCAGGCTCAGCGGCCATGGCTCACGGGTCCAGCCACTCCGTGGCATGTGGGATCCTCCCGGACCGGGGCACGAACCTACGTCCCTTCCATCGGCAGGCGGACTCTCAACCACTGCGCCACCAGGGAAGCCCCGACATGACATTCTTGAACTCGGAGTTTTTAGGGTGTTGGTGATATCAGCCCACGTAGCCTTTCCTCTGGGATTCACCTCTGGTGCTCGTCGACCCTGGAATCCAGAGTGACAAGAGGGGTCTGCCTACACTGCCCACCCTGCCCCTGGGTCTTCTGTCAGATGGTGTTATGAGTTGGAATGTGTCCCCTCCAAAATTCCTCTGTGGAAGTTCTCATGTTACCCCAGGATCTCAGAATGTGACCTCCTTTAGTAGGAGGGTCTTTGCAGAGGTAGTCAAGTTAAAACAAGGACGTTATTTTAGAGTGGGCTTTAATCCAGTATGACTTGTGTCCTTATAAAATGGGGAAATGTGGACACACGTGCACCCAGAGAGAATGCTGGGTGAAGATGGAGGCAGAGAGAGAGAAAGCCAAAAGCCAGAAACACCAGAGGTTCCAGCAAAGTACCTGAAGCTGGGGGCAGGGCTGGACCAGATTCTCCTTTGTGACTCAGGAGGAGCCAACCCTGCTGATACCTTGCTCTCCAACATCTGGTCTCCAGGGCTGTGAGATGATGCATTTCTGCTGTTTAAGCCTCCCAGGTAGTGGAGATAGTTCTGGCAGCCCTAGGAAGCTAACACAGAGGGGAACAAAGTACACCAGGACGTTGGGCCCCAGCATCTCGGGTGAGGGGAGCATGGGGTCTGGGGCCCCTGTCAGCACTGCCTTCTACCCTGCTGAACCCACAAGCACCCAGGAGTCATTCAAATATCTTCCATGCCATCCCCACCTGTGTGTTCCCCGAGGGTGGCCCCTGGGATGCCCTGACCTAATGTCCTTTCTCCCAGCATTGGTTGAATGCTTCTTCTGGTCCAAGCCCCTGTGTTGGAAGTTATGAGTGCAAACTCTGTCCTCTCTCAGGGGTCAGGGAGAGGGATCAGTGTCTGGCTCGGGCCTGGGGGAGTACATGGTCCCCGCGGGGCTGAGGATGAGAGCCCAGCCCGTCAGGACTTAGAGCCTGAGCCAGGCAGCCTCAGCCTCTAACTGACCCTTGGCCTCTGCGCCCTGTGGGCAACAACACAGGCAGGCCCAGATTTTGTGCCTGTTGTGTCGGCACCGGGGCCTGCGGGGTGCAGTAATAAAAAAGCCCTGATTACATGCGGCCTGCTGGAAGCAGAGTCGGGCAGTGGCCGCCCTGCCTTTGAGCCCCGTCCTGGCATTTTGCTGCTCTCCTTTGCAGGAGAAAGGACTTAACACCAACACCAGGCTAAACATTCTCCTCCCGCAGCGCCGAATGCGGTGGCCTTGTCCCCGCGCACGCTCCACGTATAAAACCCAAGTTTCTCATCCTGGGTGCCAGCACTTCCATTCTCCTGCTCACGTTTTAAAGGCTCAACTACAGCATCAAACCGCACATGTACTGTTTCTGTGCACAAAGGAGGTAGTCTTACCAAAGCTGAGGACCTGAGGGCTGCCCTTCTCTCACTGTGAAATGCTTGACCAGCGCTTCGGCAAATGCTTGCCCCACTCACTCACTGGCCCGCTCACTCTGGGGCCAACGCCCTGGGCTGGGCCACAGACACCCGCCACCTGGGGCCACTGCACGTCCCTCCAGGAACCTGGGAGCAGAGTGGCAAAAGGCAGCATGACAGGCCTGGGGCGGGGGGCTTGAAGGACACTGTGGAGCCGGGGGTGGGGGACACACACAGTGGGGCTAAGGGTGGGGGGAGGGAACCACCTCCAGGGGTGCTATGGAATGAATTGTGTCCCCCCCGACAAATTAACCTGTTGAAGGCTTAACCCTCCGCATCTCAGAATGTGACTGTATTTGGAGATATGGTCTTTAAAGGGGTGATTAATTTAAAGTGAGGTCTTTAGCATGGCATCTGATCGAATCTGACTGGTGTCCTTACAAGAAGAGGAGATTCGGACACACAAAGGGACACTGGGTGCACAGGCAGAGGGATGACCACACGAGGACACAGCCATGAGAAGGTGGCCATCTGCCAGCCAAGGAGAGAGTCCTCAGGAGAAACTAACCTTGCCAGCATCTTCATCTTGGACTTCTGGCCTCCAGAGTGTGAGTAAATAAACGTCTGTTGTTTAAGCCATTCAGTGTGTGTTATTGGGTGTGGCAGCCTGAGCTGACTGTAGGAGCGGTGATCTTGGCAAGGTCTCCTGTGGTTCCAGGAGAGGCCAGGTTGGGGGAAGGGTCTGGCAGAAGGAAATCTCCCCCCACCCCACCTCTCTCCACACCTCAGTCACATGCGTAGACACAGGCCCTCCCTTGATGTCAAATGAACCAACGGTTCCTGCCCCTAAGAACTGGTCGCTTCTCCTTCTCACCCTGGACTTGCTGAGCAGCCTTCGTGCTCCCAGGAGCCAGCAACACCACCCGAGATCACCCCACTGTCACTCCCTGCTCACGCCACCCTGGACACTCCCCCAAGGTCACTGGGGAAAACGACTTTTTAGATATTTGTTTGTGCTCCTAGGGTGGCCTTGCAATTACAAAGTGGGATGCCCCCATCTAAACATGACCCCCAGCACCTCTCACTGAAACCTGTGTGTCCCTGAGCTTTGCTCTGGGAGCTGTGCCCACTTGCGACGGTCCTGCACCCACCTGGAAATGACTCCCGCCAGCTACACGCGGCCCACCTGTGATCAGGAGTTTGGACTCCTCAGGCAGACCCCCCCAAGGGTGAGCTGGTGGGAGCCCCGCAAACGCCCCTGTTGGGGCTGCCGTGGGGTGGCTGTACCAGGGAGCTGGTCCCACAAAAGTGAAATGATATGCGTGTGGCATCCGGTCCCCTAAAGCCTGCAGGAGTGGTCCCAGTCCCTGGGCTGTGCCTGGGCCTGGGGTCCGCGGCAGAGCAACCAACGCCCAGGGGAAGCGAGAGGGCAGAACCTTCTGGGAGCTTTACTAATAGCACAGAGTACTTATCTCTTTAGAAAAGAATATGTCGGTCCCCAGGAACTGGTGAACTCTTTTGAAGGGGAAGGGGGAAGTATCCACCAAAATGTGAAAGCCTGCAAAAATATCATCACACATGGAATCAGGGAGAATTGTAGAACTATGTTGGTTAACAGGAGAAGGATGTCAGAGCTATATGGGTAACTGAAAAAAGTTGGCTTCATCCAGGAGCTCATAATGCTGTTCGGGCAGATCGACGAACAAAAAGCTTGCATAAGCGTCGGACATTTCCCGAAGGATTCAGGAGCAAACTGGGGCAGAGTGGATACCTCTGGGAAGGGGTCCTTTCCAGTTTAAATCCTTCCTTGCCATTAATCATGGAATTTAAACGGCAAGGGACTTATCAGTTAAGTAACTCATATAGACCCTTGAACCCTGGACATCTTTCCAGGCTGCTATGTCTTTGCCCACAGCCTTAAGCTCGGCCACGGCAGGTTTGTTCTAGTTCCTGGATGATCTCGACCCATTGCCCACTCCCCACCCCCACCCCTGCCTATAACTGAGGCCTTCCAGGGGCCATGTCCACTGGGTCTGTACCACCCGCCTCATGGGCAGCATTGCCTCCCCAACAGAAGGCTCCCTCACAGCCACCCATTGGGCCCATGAGAGGATGAGGGGCCCCAGCTCAGAGTTCTCTCCACAGCTTCGCCTCCGCCGCTCCCAGGGGTCTCTCAGTCCCCTTTGCTTCCTTTCCTGTCTCATTCATAAGAGTCAGCCCTGCCCACACTATATCGCCATTGGCTCCAGGGACACTCTTAAATTCACCTTGCTCTTCCCCATTGCTTTCCCACCCATACCCAGCAAATGTGCTCAGTCCTTTGCAAATGTCAGACACTCAACAAATAGATGTTGAAAACAGCAGAATGGGTGACCGTGGCCCCCATTTGTCACCGTAAACCCTCAATCACGGCAGCCAGACCTCAGGCCTTACGTGATGGAGCTTCCTGCAGTTTACAAGGGACTGAGGGCCGCTAGGGCTTTTCCAGCTGTGGAAAATAAACACGCCCAAAGTCCCACAACCGCCACGTGGCCGGGCCAGCACTGAGCCCAGATCTCCCGGCACGGAGCAGGCAGTCTCGGGGAGAGGGCAGGGCCACCTGTCTTGTCCTGCGATACAGGGGCAGATGGGGGCCCAGATGGGCCATAGGGAGGACAAAAGCCACCCCGGGCTGCTCTCCCAATACAGGTGATCACCCCAGCTTCTGTGTAGGGGCTCAGCTCCAGCCTGGCTCCACAGGCTTGCCTTTAATCCTGATTCAGGACGCTCCCTAATGCAGGACACTTAAGCCCGGGGAATGGGGCAGGAGTAATAACATTTGAGCTTAGTGTGAAGTTAACTCCTTCCACTCTTTGGGGTCTGGAGATCGCGGAGAGCGTGGGTTTCTCAGGCACATGTAAGGGCATGAGCTCTCCCGGGCTCTGTGTTTGCAGTAGGTTCCCACCCAGCCTGCTCCCACCCGGGGAGGAGCCCTCCTCCCCGCAACCTTGACCTTTCTTTGGGTGCTGCTATGAGGAGACATTTTTCTTCATTGGCCCCAAACAGCAAAGCCTTTCTGTGTCCTGATAAACCAGGGGGCGCACTTCTAAGAGGCAGACGAGTCTATAGAAAGAGGGGGAAGGAAGGAGAGAGACGGAGAGGCAGAAAGAGAAAACAACAGAGAGATAGAAGGACAGAGAGAGGAAGAGATTTACACACACAGTCAGGGCAAACATAATGTTCTTAGTGAAAACCAGAGGCTCCTGCAGCCCTGACACCCAGACTTGATGAATAGATGAAGATACAGCTGAGTGCCAGGCCCACCTAAAGCAGACATTACTGATCCATTGCAGAGTTCTTTATTCCTGGCTTGTTTCAGGTGTCTTCCAACCCAGAGACCCGGCAACCACAACCATATATATTTGGCAAGAAACTCTATCAGAGCAGTCATTTTATTCTGTATTCGGTAAATATTTATTTGTTTTGGAGGTGGGGGGAAAGTCTGTGAATGGGAGTCTTTTTTTCTTTTAATTGAAGTATAGTTGGTTTACTATAGGATGTGTTAATTTCTGGTGTACAGCAAAGCAATTCAGTTATATGTACCTATATATTCTTTTTCATATTCTTTTCCATTATAGGTTATTACAAGATACTGAATATAGTTCCCTGTGCTATACAGTAGGACCTTGTTATCTATTTTATATATAGTAGTTTGTATTTGTTAATCCCAAACTCCTAATTTATCCCTCCCTCCCTTTCCACTTTGGTAACCATAAGCTTGTTTTCTATGTCTGTGAGTCTGTTTCTGTTTTGTAAATAAGTTCATTTGTATCATTTTTTTTTTAGATTCCACATGTAAGTGATATCGTGTGATATTTGTCTTCTTCTGACTTACTTCATTTAGCATGATCATCTCTAGGCCCATCCATGTTGCTGCAAATGGCATTATTTCATTCTTTTTTATGGCTGTGTAGTATTCCATTGTATATATGTACCACATCTTCTTTATCCATTTATCTGTTGATGGACATTTAGGCTGTTTCCATATCTTGGCTATTGTAAATAATGCTTCTATGAACATTGGGGTCCATGCATCTTTTTGAATTAGTTTTCTCTGGGTATATGCCCAAGAGTGAGATTGCTGGAAAATACAGCAACTCTAGTTTTAGTTTCTTCAGGAACCTCCACACTGTTCTCCATAGTGGCTGTATCAATTTACATTCCCACCAACAGTGCAGGAGGGTTCCCTTTTCTCCACACCCTCTCCAGCATTTATTGTTTGTAGACTCTTTAATGATGGCCTTTCTTACTGCTGTGAGGTGAGACCTCATTGTGGTTTGGATTTACATTTCTCTAATAATTAGTGATGTTGAGCATCTTTTCATGTGCCTGTTGGCATTCTGTAGGTCTTCTTTGGAGAAATGTCTATTTAGGTTTTCTTCATTCCTGGTAAGTATTTACATTTACTGCCCCACTGGCAGAAGGTAAGCTCTTTCGGGGTGGGGATCTTGTCTTTAGGAATGAAACTGAGCTAGAAGTTTCTAAACAGTGGATGACGTCAATCATTAGGGCTCATTCTTTCTGAATCAGCCCCTCCTGACCCCACTCCAAGTTCAGCAGCTCTGCCCACAGAAGTCCTGGAGCTGAAAGATGGACCGCCCCCCCCTTGCCTGCAACCACCAACGAAATATCCAGATTTCCTTCATCAGTGACTCATGGCAAAATCTCCCCAGTGAGTTGGGGTGAGAGCCTCCCAGTGTCACCGGGAGACAGGTTTGCAGGCAGGGAAAGTGTCAGAGGGGGAAGGAGGGAGGGAAAAACTCATGTTTCCACAGATGCTGCTGTGGGATAGGTCCTTCTGTACCAAGTACAGGTTTGATTCTCTTCAGACCAGTGTTAGCGTAAAATAACTTTATTGTTGAATGCTAAGAGTCTAAAGGTAGTAGGATTGTATCTGGTATGTGTGTTAAATCATTAATAATCAGAGCTTTTGATTAACCAGAACGCACAATTGGGATGGATAGTGAGGATTGATTCGGCAACTATGCCTCTAACTGCCCCTGAGAACTTCAAAATCGTCCGTCCCCTTTTTTTTTTTTGCGGTACGCGGGCCTCTCACTGTTGTGGCTTTTCCCGTTGCGGAGCACAGGCTCCGGACGCGCAGGCTCAGCGGCCATGGCTCACGGGCACAGCCGCTCCGCGGCGTGTGGGATCTTCCCGGACCGGGGCATGAACCCACGTCCCCTGAATCGGCAGGCGGACTCTCAACCACTGCGCCACCAGGGAAGCCCTCGTCTATCCCCTTTAACCACCAGACAAGGTCCCTTACCCCAGGTGGCCTCCATTCAGATTCCTTCTGCCTCAAGCCTGGTTTTTTCCCCCCATTCCATCTCAGCTGAGAACTCAAATAGCACCTGCCATATGAGTAAACACAGGGTATTGCAGCCATCAAGCCATCACATTATAGCCACCCGGAAGGTGAACCTTGAGGGAGCTCAGGATGGAAATAGGATGCCCACCATCTAGCAGTCAGACACTACAATCACCCCCAACGGTGCACCCTGAGGGGCTTCAGGATGAGAAAACGCAGGATACTGGCCCCAGATAGCTGAGGCGCACATCAAAGGAATGATTTCAGTGAGCCCAGACTCTTGCATCTTCCCATACATAGAAAACCCCTAAATTCCTTAACTTGAGATGTCTGGTTTTCTTTCATTAACAGTAATCTTTTGATGTTCCAACTACCTGATTCTGTTGCAAAAACTCCTATATATCCTGGTTCCCCCACTTTGGAACAGTTTCTCAGAGTTATCTGAGATGCTGTGTCCTGGGCTTAAGTCCTCAGATTTGTCCACCAAATAAAACTTAACTCTCAACTTTCAGGTTGTGCATTTTTTTTCAGTCAACACAGCTTAGGGATAAACTGTTATTTTTAACTCTAAATAAACATGTTACACATCATCCCCTTTTCTTATCTGCCTGAGCTCACCTAGAACAAACATGATTAGGAGTCATTTCTGTCTTTACCTCCTTGATTGTAGGGCTGGGATGCGGGCGTTGCTTCCTGATGCCACAGACAAATCGGACAGTTGCCTCTCTCTTCAGCCAGCCTTTGGGAAACTCCACCCAAACTCCACGTCTTTGCTGCTCCAGGGTTACTTGGAACATTCCGGGGTATCACTGAGCTATTCAAACTCAGCAGCCTGCCCACAGCCCCTACCTCTTCACTATCCCAGCCTTCTATTTTGCAAACAACACAAGGGAAAGATGTCAGCGGGTCAGTGTTGACACTTTGGAGACCAGTCGTGGAGAACAGGCTGCAGCCAATGCTGTGCTCGACGGCTCCAAAGTAGGATGTGCAGGACCCGGCAGGCGGCCGCCCTCACTGCCCCTTCATAAAGAGTGTGACTGTCCCTCATAAAGATGCCCATCCTCTTATCCAGACACACTGTTCCAGATACCATGACCTAGCCTACGCGTGTCCAGCTGGCCGAGCTGAAAGCCGGCAGCTGCCCCCTGACCGCCTGGGCTGGGAAAGGGAGGGTCCAACCCCTCGGCCTCCTGAGCAGGGACCAGAGCCTCCAGGAGGCCACCCTTCTCAACACATGGATGGGAGTGGATAGAGAACAAAACCCCACAATTGTCCCCCCATGGCTGCTGAGTGTCACTTCCACGTCCCCGGAACTTCACCAGCCTGGGGAGGTATAAATTGGGAGTTTGGGTTTAGAAGATACAAACTACTATATATAAAATAAACAACAAGGACTTACTGTATAGCCCAGGGAACAACTATATTCAATAGCTTGTAATGACCTATAATGGAAAAGAATCTGAAAAAGAATATGTGTGTGTTTGTGTGTGTGTGTGCGCGTGTGTGTGCGTGTAGAACTGAATCCCTTTGCTGTACACCTGAAACGAATACAACTTTGTAACTCAAATATACTTCAATTAAAAAAACCAAAGAAACATGAAAAAAACGAGACCCAAATGTTAAACCAAAGGCAAGGATGTGGGGTCCGGAGAAACAAATCACGGGTCATGTGATGGACAGATTCTGACGGACAGTCCCCTCACTGCTCAGACCTGTGGGGCTGTCAGTCAGGATGCTTCCCTGAGCAGCGGCCCCTTCGTCCACATGGGGATTCCAGGCTCAGAGGCCACGGTCTGGCTGCTGTGCCAAGGACAAGGCGAGGAAGAGAGATGGGGAGAGAAGATGTGATCAGGGGAGTGTGGAGGCTCCTCCTCCATCGTCCTTCTCGCCTGCTTCCTTCAACTAGAAGAAATGTGCCACACGCAGGGCGCACCCCTTCCTTTTCCTTGAAAGCAAGAGAAACTGCCATTTAAGCAAAAGCGGAAGCAGCCAGGCATCTTGGAGCAGGTTTTGTTTGTTCTTCAGACACTCTGCTCAGTAGCGGCCCTGGAAGGAAGTTGAACAAAGGCGGTGCCGTCACAGAGGAGGAAGGCTTCGGGAAAGGTGGGCGGCAAATTGGATGGGGGCCGAGAAGGACATGGGAGAAAACAGACTTTAAACCCTGACCCCTTCTCTCAAAAAAGAAAAGTACGTTAAAAAAAAGTGCAATGTATAATTCTATACGTATATAATTATTTTTCATGACATAAATAATACCGTAACATGCTCTATTTGTATAAAATCAAGCAACACACAAAAAAGCAAAAATCCACCTTAACTATCCTCCCCACGTGGGTGCCCCAGTCCCCCTCCCTGGACCTGCTCCTCTCAGCTGCTTTTTGGCCTCTTGCTGTACATTCAGGGCCGACAGACGGTGTGTAAACACATGGGAGGGTGCCGTCTGGGAAGACAGTATCAAACACTTGTCCTGTATCCACTTAAAACTGTAGCTGGGATGACTTTCCATAGCCCCACCTCACTCTGCAGTACCTGCCTACTATCTCAGAGTATGGATGTACCATCATCTACTTACCAACCCCCTACCAATAAACACCTAAGTAGTTTGCAGGTTCAGTGAGAACCAGCAATGTTTCAATGAGAATTTTACTCACAGCTTTGTGTCCACGTGTGCACGTCTCTTGGTGGTAGATGGCCAAGAAGTGGATTTTGAATATTCATAAAAGCAGCCATTTGCTTTCCGTACCAAGTAAATTTCTTTGCCCATTTAAGTTTTTTTCTTCTCCAGAATTTTTTTTTTTTTCGGTACGTGGGCCTCTCACTGTTGTGGCCTCTCCCGTTGCAAAGCACAGGCTCCGGACGCGCAGGCTTAGCGGCCATGGCTCACGGGCCAAGCCGCTCCGCGGCATGTGGGATCCTCCCAGATCAGGGCACGAACCCGTGTCCCCTGCATCGGCAGGCGGACTCTCAACCACTGCGCCACCAGGGAAGCCCTCCAGAAATTTTATAAAAGAAAATAAGCAGCACCTGAAATCTCAACACTCTGAGATAATAAACATTACCATTTTTTATACATACACACGCGCACACACAAAGACACCCACATTTACATGAGTGGGCCTCACCAGCATGCATTATTATAAAAAACTTAAGTACTCTTTGAATGCAGTCATTCTCCTTTTGACTTTCTCTCTCTTTCAACTCCCCACCTCCCTCAGGCACTGATCTTTTTAATCTAATATGGACTTCTGGTTAAACATGGTGGACTGAAAATATGCATTAACCCCTGCTCCCTCCCCAAACCCCACTAAAATGACAGTAAATGGATGACAAAGGCATTATCCCTAAAAGACAAAGAGATCAGCAGAATACCGGACAGCACTCGAGAAATGCCCAGGACATTTGGGAAGCTGGAAAGCAGCTGGGTTGACCGCTATCCTTGATTCAGCAGGGCTGGGGGAGCTGAAACCTAGCTGTCTTCAGTGGGAAGCCCACAGCTGATCTGCCCCTGATGACCCCAGACATTTCAATATTGAGGGGCATCTGAAATCCTTTGGGAAAGTATGAAATCAGAAGCAGTTGTAAGTCAGCCCAATAAGCAATTTAATCTCCAGGTGGTCTCCTTCACCCCTCAAGTGACTTCCCTCCCCTCTCCTGGTAGGAGATGAAGTTGCTGTCTGCTGGGGTTGAATCATAAGGCCCGTAGATGTGGGAACCCCATGCACAGCCCAGGGAATGAATTCCACTCTGGACACAGGGCACAAGTGGACGGGAAATGCTTGGGACCACTCCTCCCTGGGAAACTCAACAGCCAAGCTTATCCTCCCAAGTCAGAGGCTGGGGTGTTTCTCTCTGCAAGAATTACTTTACAGAAAAGATACACAGATGCTGGTGTTACCAAGGCTGTTGCCCCAGAATCACACCCCTGCCTTCCCTCAGATGGAAACCAATTACTCTTATCTAAGTTTTGGGAGAAAGCTACAAAAAGATAAAAACAAGAACCGGTTAGAACCAACTAGGCCCAAGATAGAAGGAGACTTGACATCCAGTGGACCTTGAGCCTCATTACATGTGCATTGTAATTCATTAGCTAAATGATACACCCATCAGCCCTTGACAGTTGACAGTTGCCATGACAACAACCAGAAACTCCCCTACAAGGGAAGTTGCCTCAGTTCCGGGACCAAACCACAACCCTGTTCTCAGATAACTCATGAATATTCCTCAAACTCTTTCCAAATCCCTCCCTTTTACCTCAACCCTCCTATAGATTCGATGTCTCCCACCCACCCCCCCTCCCCCCGAATTGGGTTGAGCTGTTGATTTGCGAACTAGGTTCCCGCTTCTCCATCCTTTGACCATTGAATAAAGCTTGTGCCATTCCAGTCTCAGCATCAGTTTCAGCACTGGCTGCATGAATCTGATCAGAAAAAGATGACGAGGGATCTTGGCCCGGCCTAGGATCCCGGTGTGGGTTCAGTCGACCAATTCAGTAACACTAGCAAGTCCCAAATACCAGGTCCACGCCAGCCCCCTCTTCAATGAACTCAGCAGTCAGGCACGCTCTCCAAGCTCTTATTCCTAAAAAGAACATTTGAGAAGAGCCCATCACAGGAAAAACAGAAACCAAACCAAATCAAATGAAAAAGAACTCAGAAGAAACAGAAGCAAGGCAAGGAGCAGAAGAAAAAAAAAAAAATTCTTTTAATACAATACCTTCAGAGAGACAAGTGAGTATTGCATCTGTGGTACCAGATGTTATTTTTTAAATGTAATCTATTTATTTATTTTTGGCCCCGCTGCATGGTTTGTGGGATCTTAGTTCCCTGACCAGGGATCAAAGCCCTCTGCAGTGGAAGCATGGAGTCCTAACCACTGGGCCACCAAGGAATTCCCCAAAAATGTAATTTAGGGAGTGAACAATAGCTCTTGGAAATTAATAATTCAATAGCTAAATTCAATTTTAAGGATGGCAGGAAAAGCTGGAGACATTTCCAGAAGATAGGATCGAAAGACAAAATGAAGGACGTTAGGAGATAAAAAGATTAAAAAAAAAAAAATCAGAGCATCAGTCTAGAAGGCCCAACATCTGAAGAATAGGAGTTCCAGAAAGAAAAAGCAGAGAAAATGAGGGAATGGGGGGGGGGCGGTGGGAATTTAAGAAATAATAATTGTGTGGCTGGACCACACTGGCTGCATTTTGCCACCTCCCCTTTCTGCATGATTGAGCTTTAGCCCTTTAGCCTACTCACAAGGAATGCACCCAAACCAGATAAGTTCCCTGTCAACTTGTACCCTTGCCTCCATGTGATATGAAATTGAAGAACGCCTTTTTGCTGATGCAGGGATGGTTAATGCTGCTTAAGGAATAATGGTCAAGAGACCCCGGGGGTAGGTAAAAATCCCGGCTCCTTTCGGACTAGATGTGCTTCTCCCTTAGTAGTCAGATTCTGTATTTAGCTTTGGCCCCTTTAAATTCCCCTGTACCCCTTTCCATGGTGCATTGTGTAACAGGGAATGCTTCCAGATCCCTGTCTGCCCATCCTACCTGTATGTAAATTACCTGCAATAAACTCCATAATTGTGCTTATGGAGTGCCTGCTTTTTTTTTTTGGCTGCCTTGGGTCTTCGTTGCTGCACGCGGGCTTTCTCTAGTTGTGGTGAGCGGGTGCTGCTCTTCATTGCAGACCACGGGCTTCTCATTGTGGTGGCTTCTCTTGTTGCAGAGCACGGGCTCTAGGTGTGCGGGTTTCAGTAGTTGTGGCGCGTGGGCTCAGTAGTTGTGGCTCGCAGGCTCTAGAGCGCAGGCTCAGTAGTTGCGGCGCACGGGCTTAGTTGCTACGAGGCACGTGGGATCTTCCCGGACCAGGACTCGAACCTGTGTCCCCTGCATTGGCAGGTGGATTCTTAACCACTGCACCACCATGGAAGTCTCGTCTGCTTTGTTTTTTGGTCTCAAAGTTCTTTCTCAGTTCTGAGGATATTATTCAATATCCTTTGAACAATAACGTTTCCTAGAACTGAATAACATGATTTTCCAGATTGAATGAACCCATTAAGTTCCCTCCATAATATTTTTTTAAAATACCATACCAAGGTACATCGTACTGAGATTTCAGTACACAGGAGATAAAGCAATAACCTCCAAATAGGAAAAAGAAAATCACATTCAAAAGATCATGAATCAAAATGGCAAGGCACTTCTCAACAGAACATTGGGAGCTAAATATAATGGAGCAATGCTCTCAGTATTTTGAGGAAAATGATTTCCAGGCTAACATTTTTATACCCAGCCACAGTATCAATCAGATATGAAGGTAGAATAAAAACATTTTCAGTTACACAATATCTCAAAAAAATCATACCTCATATATCCTTTAACAAAAAGCTATTGAGCACCAAGTGAGGAGGCAAACCAAGAAAGAGGAAAACATGGGCTCTAGGAAGCAGGATCTCACACAGGAACAAAGCAAAGGGACAGAGCGCCTGAGTGCCAGCCCAGAATGAACAGGCAATTGACACAGGATGTACATAAAAGGCCGTGTCGCCAGGTTAACAGGGGAGAAAGCGCATACCCAGGGCTCAGAGGAAGGAACTATGACCCAAGGGGCTGGGCCTTTGTTCTGATCTTGCTTCCAGACTCTGGAGTTTGGGTTCCGCCCTCTGGAGGGTCAGCCTGCAGCTGTGGGCTGTCTGCCCCGCTTTGCCCATTTCTGCTCTGCCCACCCAAATCCCTCCCGTGTGACCACCCTTTGCAGCCATCACTTTCTCAAAGTGGATTTACTTTCAATCGCCATTTGCTAAATCTGCCCCCTCTAAACCTTCGGGGGATGTAGGGATTAAGCCTGATTACAGATGTTATAGAAGGGCCCGCCTGGGAGCACCGGAGCGGGAGTGGCTGGAACTGGCACCCGCTCCGCCTGGGCTGACACAGCTGCCCCGCGGGGGCTCCAGGCTCTGGACCCCTTTGCCCGGCCCCTCAGGGCCACCACGGGGGCTGTGCCTCCACCCATCCAGGGATGCGGGAGGCATGCTCATGGGTTCCTTGAGGAAGATGAGCAGCTCCTTCAAAAGGGGTTCACTCAAGAGCTCCACGTCGGGGTCACAGAAGGTGAGTGAGCCGGAGGGCAGCCTGCGCGCAGGGGGACCACATGATGGGGGATGCGGGTCTCCCACTGTACCGCTTCGCAGCGCCCAGAGGGGGTGGGGATGGGGGTCCACATCCAGAGCTCCTGCATCAGGACCACTTCTCGGGAGGGGGCCTCACACTTCCTGCTACTGTACCCGACACCCATACCCTCTAAGCCTGCCCCACCTTGCACACGCTCCCCACGGCACACGGGGAGACGCTGGGAGTGTGAGCCGTGCAAGTGTGGAGTCTCACACGGTGATGCTGGCCCCTTAGCTCTTGGTGTCATGCCTCCCATTTCACCTTCATTCCTCATCACATGTTTGTGCGAGAATCATGTGGACTTGGGGAACCCTCAAGTGACCATCAGAGACACCTCAGAGGCCCCGGGAAGAGCCAGGTGGCTCCCAGGACTCAGAGCAAGCTGAGGGGAAGGGGCTGTGAAGCCCCCACCCCTGGGCCCTGGACAGGGCCTTGCAAAGAGGTGAACACCTATGTGTGCTTTTCCCAGGTGGCCGGACTGGGGGCCCTGGGCACCCAGGGCTGCCTTAAATGACCCTCTGAGTGCAGGGGGCCTGGACAGGCCACCACCTCCCCCTGCTGCCCTGACTACCACTCAGAGGGGTGGTGAGATCCAGCCAGGGGCCCAGCCTGGGCCACCCTGGAGGCCTCTGGACACCTCCTGATCTCCCCAGGCTCAGGGGGGATCTCTGCTTCTTCTGGGGGGTGCCCACTGAGGGCAGAGGTAGGGGAGGCAGCGGAGGTGCTCGAAGTGCACAAGCAGGGGCACACCCTGTGTGGGCGGAGGGGACAAACTTCTCCCACGAGCTCTCACTAGCACCACGTGCAGGTGGTGCTCCAGGAGCTGGGACCCGAGCCGGGAAAGGTCGCTCACCTGGGCTGGAAGCAGAGGGGTCACCACACAGCTCACCAGGCTTCAGAGTCCCAGCTGTAACTGGGTGGGCAGGTGTGGGCAGGTCTCTCACATCCCATGAGCCTGAAAATACAAACGGAACAAATGAAAGGCTTTCTTTTTTTAAAAAAGAGTTAAAACTGCTTCAGAAATAGGAAGGACCCATCCTTGGGGGGCTCCGTGGGGCATCTATCTGCTTTTGTGCATGTATGAGTCAGCGTTCTTTTTAGGGACAGCGCACACCCATGTCTTGTGCAAATCAAAATCTGCAAGCCCACTGCAGCACTTGGCAGGAGCCAGAGACTCAGGTGCAGCCCGGGCCACATGACCCCCTCCTCCCTGAACCAACCCGTCCACACAGCTCTTGATGATAAAGTCTGAAAAGGAACAGACTTTTGTTTTTCTTGAAAGTGACGTCTCCTGTTGACCTGTGCCAGGTGTTCTGCCTCATGCTGGTGATGGGATGGGAGCTGGGGAGGCCCCAAGTTGTAATAGGCGGGTTCTGGGCACAGGAATTCGACAAGATGGGAGGAGGGGGAAGCACTTAAATGTTGCTCAAGACTGAAAAACAGCACCTCACTTATACACACACACTCACGACCTTTGCTGCAGGACTACACACTGCCAGTTACAAGTCTAAGAACAAAGATCTCCGCCACGGCCCCCCATCCCACTTCCGAGGAGACAAACTCCTAGAAAAGCAGAGAAAGTCTTAATGGCATCCTTTGCCCTGTTTATAACAGCCCTCAAGCTGAGGAATAAAATTGCTGATAGCAAAGTGAATGACGACACCTATGGCTTTGAAGGAAGCTGCTCTTTAAGGCGGGGCCAGGAAACAGCCACAAAGTCACACAGGCAGAAAGTGGACGGTGCTCATTCTGCTCACTCACATACTTGGCCCTACTCTGACATCACTAGCTTGGTGCCGGTTCCCTATTTCCTAACCAAAAGCCACATCCCTCTGCCCAGTGTTCACTGAAACACACTAGCTGTCCCCGTGGGAAAAAAACCAACACAAGGTACAGCGTGTACAAGCCTCCCTGGGGTCATCTCGGCCGGACCTCTCATTGTCAAAGGCAGATCTGGCCCTTAGTCCACGTCTGGGCAGCTCTTCCCGCCTCTGAGGCTCTTCCTTTGCTCTTAGACAGACAGGGATGGCCAGCATGCAGTTCTGGGGCCATGAACAAAACCCAGTGGACTTTGGAGCCCCTGAAGCTCCATCCTCAGAAGGTCCCTCTTCCAGAAAAAGCCTCGAGTATTTATGTGGGAGATAGAAAATGTGCCTGTGATTCTTTGTCTTCACTTTGATCCCTGTCTACATTTTATTTAGCTAAAAGATGCAGACAACGTTTAGAGTCCACAGCCAAGGTCCTAAAGACAACTAAATAATAGTACAGCCCAGCAATTATACCCTAGAGTCGACCTCGAAAAATTGTGGCTCACGTACTCATGGAAACGTACCCAAATGCTCGTGTCAGCATCACGTACTGCAGAAAATCAGAGAGAACCAAACAATCCATCTAGGAGAGTGAGGATCAGCCTCTGTTTATTCAAACAATGGAATACTCTACAACTCTTGAAATGAATAAGCAAGCCACTTGTCTTGACCTGGATGCATTGAAATAAAAAAGCAAACCCCGAAAGCGCAATCTTTACAGAAATTCTAGAACACAGGAAAATTCCACATAAATACATATATTTCTTCAGGGTGGAGGTGGTTAGCTGTATCTGTAATGTACTGTCTCTCTCCCCCTCCTTCCTTCCCTCCGTCCTTTTAAAGCGAAAAAAAAAAAATATGAAGCACATATGGAAAGTCAAAGCATCTGTAACAGGGCTGTGGGTCCTCACTTATCTGTTGTATTAGTCATGTCTCTGATTTTGAAATCAAAGGCATGTTTTCATGACTTTTAAAAAACTGTTCTAATACTTTTAAAGGAGGCCACGGGGAGAGTGAGGGTAAACCCAAGTGTCCTGACCTGGGGCTGCCCCAGCTGACCCCACAGTGGATGAATTCTGAGTGAGGACAGAGCACATTACAAAGTCAGGCTGAGAAGGGACTCCTGTAAACTCGCCCTGAGTTTTCTGAGCTTCCTTCTTCCGGTCAGTGTGCTTTGCTGGGCCCCTAGCTTCAGGCTGGGGTCACGGCCATCGGTGTCACCTCCTGCAGCCCCGCCACCCCTCCCCTCGGAGCAGCAGTGGCAGGAGATGTGTGTCCAGGTCAGGGACAGGGCTCCTACCTCAATAACCTTTGGCACTAGGACCAGATCCAGCTCCCCATGGGGTCGTGCCAACCCCACTTCTCAGAGGGCCTTGCTGGAACCTAGGGTGTCATGTACACCCACATAGCCTGCATTTGGAATCCACTTGAATGCAGAATTCCACACGTAAATCCAAAACAATCCCCATTCTGGAGCGGGAGGGGACCCCGGCTCCCCACTCCTTGGTAAAGGCCCTGAAGGTACCAGACCCATCCCAAACTCACCCGTCCCTCTACGGCTTCCCCGTCACACGCAGAACAAAAACTGAAATCTGAGGGTGGTGAATGGCCACTTGTGGTCTTGTTAAATTTTCAATCCATTATAGACCGGTACCTTCATAGAATGCAATAAAAATGAATTACTAAAAAATGAAATTTTACAAAGACATACAAAACTGAAGCCTTAAGGTTTGTAAAAAAGTTATTAAATTTAACAAACGTCCATTGACTCCTTCAAATTGCTGACCGACGCTGCTCTCGCCTTCTGCCCTAATTGTCTGCAGCCCATGCTGGGCGCACATTTTGAGTCCAAGTGTCCAGGAGACCACACGTTCCATTTAATCCCCGCTCCCACCCCGGGGAGCAGGGACTTTGGTCCCCTTTCAGGCTGAGAAAGAGTCGCAGAGCGGAGCCGAGCCAGGGGAGCCTCAAGCCGGCCCCGTCTTTCCCCAGGCGCTGCGGTGCCTGACCCGCCAGCCTCTGAGCTGGGCAGGGGGGCTCCTGCCAGTGTGAATACGGGGCTCAGGGGGGCTCCCGGGCCGAGGAACAGGCCCCAGACCCCGTGCCCACACCTGAGCAGAGTTCCCCAGGCAGCAGGCAACCCGTGGGAGAAGGGGCACAGGGCCTGGGGGAGGTAGGGGTGCCACAGGGGGCCCCAGCCTGCGGACAAGCCAGCCAGCCAGCAGATGCTCCCTTCACCCACGTGACGATGGGTATTCCTGGGGACAGTGTGTCCAGCGCGTCTCTGGGGCCGCTCGGTTTGCCCCACCTGCCAGCAGGTCCCAGCTTCTTTGCTTGGATTCCTCCCTGTTGTGCAGCCCCTACATTTAGCCCAGGGACAGAAAGGTCACGGGTCTGGTTCTTCCACTCTGAGAGGCCCAGACCAGGTCGGGGATGGGGGAGGAGGTCAGGGAATGGGCTTTGGGGTCACTGGCTCAAAGGACACTGCCCCCTGCAGGACCAGAGAAGGGGCGAGGGAAGGAACTTCCAGGGAGACACGAGGCCAGAGGTGATGGGTTGGGCTGCGGGCTCTGTGTTTGAGGAGGTTGGCGTGGAGGACGATGGAGGGGAAGCAGGTCTGAAGCTGCCTGGTAGCACCCAGAGGCTCAGGGCTGATGCTGTGTCCAGGCTGGGCTGAGAGGCACCCCTGGGCTGCTCAGGAGTCGAGACCTGGCCAGAGCCCCCCCGTGACTGCTGCATCGTCCATCTAGCTACAGCTCTCGCTTCGGGCAAATACTCAGGGGGAGCTGCGTGACCCTGGGCAGGTTCTGCCCCTACCCCGCACCAGGGTAAAGGGGATGCCAGGGGGAGAGACCCTTGGAAGGCGGCCCTGTGAATTCCGTGGAGGACTCTGGCCAGGAGAGTCGGGAAACATTCGGTTGTTTTGTTCAGTCAGCCTGAGGGTGAAGGAGAGGCATCACAGGCTTGAGTAAAAATCTCTGATGAGTTGGGAGTGGCTGTACGTAACCGTACGATGTCCTCTTGCTTCAGAACCGCCAGGGGGACCCTCTAAAGCCTAACACCAAGTAAACCCTGGAGACAGCAGCCCCAGGGCGTGCTGAGCCCCAAACTAGAGGGACCACAGAGTCCCCTGTTAGAGATTCACAGCGCACACCAGCATATTAAAGGTTCTCATGAGTCTTGCAAGAAAGAAACTTCCATTTAACTCAAAATGCCCTACAGAAACCATTTTCATGTCACTAGTTTTGGAGCCCAGGCCTGAAACACCATGCTAGGCTACAGGAAAGGCAGGAGTTGGCTCCTGGGGGTGAAATACAGAATCCCCCTCACTCCTGATTCCTGCACAACCTTCATCCACCCAGGCCCCGGGGTGCGGCCGTCATGGAATGCTGAAATGTTTGTGAAAGAAAGGAGGAGAAGAAAAAGATTTTGCCCCCAAAAGTCACTATCGAAATGTCGAAGTTCACCAGCAGAATATTTTTAAGTTGTAGCTGACACTCTTGGCAGGATGTCAGAAGGAAAGAGGATTTGAAAGGTGCACACAACCGGCCACTGCAGCCACTGCACCCCGAGGACTCCGTGCGGCTCCCAGTTCACTCGCAAAGGCGCGAAGACAGTATCCGGTTCTCAGGCCCCCTCCAGTTACACACAGCAAGTGATTGCTGAATGCCTTGCAAAAACTCGGTTTCTTAAAAACAGCCAGAGACCCTCCCTCCTTAATCTGATCTGGAATGCTGTTTTCTCAGGGATTTACATGATGTCACTGGGGGATGCAGCCAGATGGGGCTCCTCAGAGACCAGGGTAACTCTTTTGGCTGCGGGCACTTCTGAAAGCCACCTTCTCTCACCCACCCCCAACCCCAAAGCCATCAGGGGCCTCTGGTCTTGCTCTGTCCATTCCTGTGTTTCCCAATGTCACTCAGAGCGTCCCCGAAAGCCACAGTGGCACCCCAGGCAGCCAGCAACCTGGAAGTTTTCGTGTCCTCCGGGGTGGGCCAGAGCCCTGGGGGGAGGGTCTCTCTCAGCTCCTCTCTGGCTCCTCCTTTCCTTCTCCTTCACCCCAGGTTTTGCGTCCTGCCTGGTCTCCCCAGCCCTCACCCAGGTCCCAGCACCTGCCCCCTTCCATCCTCAGGGCCCTCCCAGGCAGAATGGTGATGCTTGTGGTTAGGCTGATCCAGTGTTTTCCCAGCATCCCGACGTGTGCCATTTTCCTGTAAAGGGTCCAGCCGTATCTCAGCCCTCGGGGTGTGCATGTGCGGGGTGTGGGGGCTTGTTCTATTTCTAGGTGTGGTGTACAGGGCATCTGCGGGCTGCCCAGGGCCACGGCAGACCCCTGGTGTTCAACCCCGGGTGCCCCGCTCCTAGCAAGCCTCGGAGATGATCAGGCCACCCAGCCGTTTTATAGCCGACAGAACTGAGGCCACCCTGGGCGCTGTCTGCATGCTGGTCAACCAGACAGCCGCCCCCCTGCTCCTCAAAGGTTTCTGGGGGAGGACTAAATACAATTGCTCCCCGGTGGCACGATGAGCATCCTGGAACAGCATCAAGCCAATGGGAGCTCTCCTTCTCTGGCCTGGATGCCGGGCTTCTGTAACTTGCAGGAGGACGATACCCACCAGCTGCTCTTTCATCTTTCTGTTCTCCCATGGGGGAAGGGCAAGCTTCCTCCATTCCCAGAACAAAGCCACTCCTGCACAGCGAGAGGCCCACAGGCACCTGACAGCCCCTCTTGGCTGACTCATTTGTTCCTGGGGACTTCGATTTCCATGATGGAGAAGGAGCCTTCCCCCCTACGCCACGTGGGGTGCCGCTCAGTCAGAACAGCCACCCCGCGGTCCACAGCTGGAGGGTTTGCCTGGGACCTCATCGCTCACCCCAGGCTTATTAGCACAATTTCATTCTTTCATCTGCGTTTCAAAAGGTCCAGAGGCCAGGGCCCTGCTGTCCTTAGGCCTATGGTTCTGATCCATTTCACTGGAAGATCTTTGAGTGGGAAAGTCATCTTGTGGATTTGTCCCTTCGTGAGACCCCTGGGCTTAGCCTGGCCTGTCTCCCTTCTCTCCAAAGACACACTGGGCAGCTCCTGGGGAAGGTTGAGGGTGCACTGGCAGCCCTGGTGACCTCCGACCCTCCCCTTGCTCCCTGGTCTGTGTTGCATTTCTTCCATTGCACACAGCAGATCAGAAGCCACAAACCAGGGCTTCCCTGGTGGCACAGTGGTTAAGAATCCACCTGTCAATGCAGGGGACACGGGTTTGAGCCCTGGTCCGGGAAGATCCCACGTGCCGCGGAGCAACTAAGCCCACGCGCCGCAACTGCTGAGCCTGAGCTCTAGAGTCTGCGAGCCACAACTACTGAAGCCTGCACGCCTAGAGCCCGTGCTCCGCAACAAGAGAAGCCACTGCAGTGAGGGGCTGCGAGCCATGGCAAGGAGTGGCCCCACTCTCTGTAACTAGAGAAAGCCCACGCGCAGCAACAAAGACCCAATGCAGCCAAAAAAATAAATAAATAAATTTATTTTTTAAAAAAAGAAGCCACAAACCAAGTCCTTCAGCAGACCTGCCATCCCTAGAAGGCAGCTCAGCTGCCCCCCACCTCCCTGGGGCCTCGGCTCTCTTCAAAATTCCCTCCCCAGGAGTTTTTCGGCAGCTAAGAAAATTCATGGCTTCTCCACATCAAGTCCATCTGTGTCTTGGGACACGCTTCCTCTTGTGAATGCAAGTAAATGTCTGGAAAAGGTGCGACTGACCCTGAGAGGTATCACACCATCTAACAGTGGGTTTTGCTGGCACCCTTGATCATCAGCTCTGGGGCGACACCAGCACCCAATCTGAGAGCAGCCTGGAGTGCTAGAAAAGAGCTGGGGGGAGGGGGGAGGCCCCAGTCCAAATCCCAGTTTTGCTGTGTGGCCACAGGGAAGCCACTCAACCCCTGTGGGCTTCAGTTTCCTCATCATTAAGATGAGTTGGTTCTGCATGTACGTTTTCACTAGAAAATTCCTTCCTTTCTACATGTTTTATGCCATGAAAAAACAAACAAACAAAAAAACAACAGACAAACTTGTAACAGGTCACAGTTTTAATTTTTAGAACACTGGCTGAAAGGCAAACCAAATCCCATGACGATCCGCTAGGAAGTTGTTGGTAGAAATGTGACATGGTTCTTCTCTGCAAACCCACCGTGGTGTTTTAGTAAAGCCAGGTGCCCGCCATCATTCCCCAGCAAGCACATCTGAGCCCTGCTGCATGCTGTGGGGTTCCTCTTGGAGCTCAGGGGCCACTGATGGCAAATCAGAAAACAACACCACTGTCAGGGGCAGACATCCGGCAGGGTCAGCCTGAAGATGTGCACCACGAAGGGCCAGAACATGAGGACAGGGGCTGCAATTCTTCGTTGGTCCCAGGGAAGGAGACATTGAGCAGAGGTCAAGGAGGGGAGGGAAGGAGCCATCCAGACACCTGTAGGAAGAGCATTCAGGCAGAGGGAACAGCCAGTGCAAACGCCCTGGAGCAGGAGGGTGCCTGGTGAGTTGGAGGAGAGTGGAGAGGGAAAGAACTGGGTCGGAGGCATGGGGAGCAGCAGGAAACAGAGAAGGCCCTGGAGGCCCTCAGCTCTGCAGGCCACCGCACAGAACTTTACTGCAGTTGGCTTTTACCTGTTACGAAGGGTTTTGATTCAATAGTAAAAGGGAGATTGTCCAGGAAGGCTGAGATTTGGGATTTGTCGGGGCTGGGGGGGAGAGGTTGAGCTAATTGTCTCTGGATTAGACTGGATTTCCCTTTCCACAGGCTTGGAAGAAATGCTGGCTTGAACAATGCAGTGCTTCAGATGCTTTCTAATTTTACATGATGCTGTGACATGTATTTCACGGTGGAAGACAGTCCCTGTGTTCATAGGGCAAGCATGACAGGGGCTGGCAGGGTGAGGGGAAACACACAGGGAAACAGAGCCAACGTCGCAGTGGCTGGGGCGTCCTGCTCCCCTGAAACCCCAGAGTCCACGTCAGCGCCTTCCCGGCCCCCTGCTGCCCGTCCCCCTCACCCCACATGCAGAGGAAGCAGCACAAGCCCCCCCTCCCCCACCCTCCCTGAGCCCACCAGCCACATTTTGCTTATGGCTCCTACACACTCAGACTGAAAAGTATACACACGTGGAGGGGTTTGCAGGTGGAATCATCTTTACTCAAATAGGATTATGTAATTCTCATCACTGCAACTTGAGTGGTCCATTTACTCTTTCAGGGAGCATCCCTATAAACTAGTACATTCAGAGCTAACTCTCTCGCATTTCTGGGTATTTCATCCATATGTGTGTACCTGTAATGAGGACTTTCTTTTTCCCCCCCTCCTCTTCCCTGCCCACGTAGCTATGCATGTGTAACACGGCTTCATTATCACTGTGCTCCAATGACAGGCAGTAGAGTCTGTGTACATAGAATGTGTACACGTATCTTGGGTTTTTGTGTTTGCTTCTAAAGATGGGATCAAAATTAACACGATTCTCTGTATTTTGGGACATAGATGATTTAAGATTCTTGAAACCAGGCCAATCCCTTCATTTGAGGAAACCGAGGCCCAGAAAGAGGTGACCTGCTAGACTTGGCAGGGCTTCCCTTGCCCCGCAAGACCCTGTCCCCCCTCCCCCCTCCCCCCTCAGCGCTTCTGCCGACATGGCGCTCCGCGGCTCCGCCCACTGGTCCTGCGGGCTGCCGGCCTTGCCCTCGCCCCCCCCCCCCCCCCGCCCCCCCCCCCCCCCCCGGGCTTCCCTGCCCAGATGCCTCACTCATTCACTCCTTCAGGCCACCCCGTCTGCAGCAGCCACCCCCTCTTAATTTTCCCTCATTACATGACGGATCCTCTTGTTTATTCATGCTCAGTCTGACAAGAGTAACAGCTCCAGAGAGCAGAGCTCCGTCCACCTTGGTGTCCCAGCTCCGCAAAACTGCAGCCCGAGTGAGTGAGGGGGTTTCCCTGGGCCTGGAGGGCCCTGTCGGGGACGAGCCCGCCGTGGGATCAGCGTTTCCATTGTGCTCCTTGGCATTCTTTTCTGCAGCCAGATTCCCACCATCCGCCTCTCCAGCCCCTCTGTGGTTAGAGAGACTCTCTGGTACCAAAAACGAACAAAATACATCTGCACTTGAATCCCCCTGCCCACTGCGAGGTGTTCGAACTATAGATGCCAGAGGTCTCCCCTGGGAGGGGTGCTGCAGCCAGCCACGCCTCCTTCCCTAGGGTCTCCTATCCCCCCAGGCCCTCGGAAGAAAATGCGCTTTTTAATACCGGTAGGCGTGGTTAATAGCAAAGGGGGTCTCTCTGGCTGGAGATCTGAGGGGCGCTCATTTTGCTGGGTAGCCGGTGGCCGTTCTAATACGGAATTAGGGCTCGTTGGGTAGTAACAAAGAAATTGACTCTACCTGGCTGTTTACCAACTGGGACCGGGCAAGTCCCAAACGCCACCGAAGTGCTGGGTCAGCCAGCTGAGCGCGGTGTCGTGGCGGATGGCCTTAGGCTTGGCCGAGAAGCCCCCACTGCATCCTCCTCTGGTCCTGCGGATGCGCTAAGCGCGCCTTTCTGCTCCTGGACCCTGCGGATGCGTCTGTAGCCTCGGCAGAACCCGGTGCGCTTTTCCTGGGTTCCTGGAGCGGCTCCTCAGGGCCGTGGGAAAGGGCGCGGGACATCCTGGCGAGATGGAGGCCCCTCGCTGGGAGGTCAGAGGTAGAGGAGCCGCTCTGGGGCCACAGAGACCGTGGGAGGAAGGGTGTGCGCTCAGGGGGCCAGGCAGCCCTGGGGGTCATGGACTCGCCTGCAGCCCGCCCCCTTGGGCTGCAGGATCCCCAGCAATCCCGAGACAGGGGGCTGAGGGTGACTTTCAAGGGTAATCCGCGTAATGGCCCAGGAAGTGGGGTGGCAGCTGGCGCGGCTAATGCTCCTTAATATCTGCTTTCATGTGATTAATGGCTGTGGATAAATCCTTGAACCCGGCAAAGCGGGCCGACGGCTAAGCCTGGCCGAGAGCATCACTTTGGGTTATGTTGGGAGCGGGGAGCATTTCAGCGATTTAACATTTTAACGCAACTGTTTGAGGACAGCAGCCATTTCTATTTAGTAGAAATACTAAAAGCCAAATGATAAAAGAGGTAAAGGACCTGAACCCATGGAGAGGGCAGAAAGGACAGGAGGGAGCCTGGTGCTGGGGCCTGAAAACGGCAGGAGCCCCAAGTGCCTTTTCACTGCTCCTCCCCCGGGGCTCCCGTGTCTCCTGCTGCACCTGGACCACTCTAGGCTGCCCCAGTGATGACACCACGAGTGTTCTGCCACTGTATCGTCTACACATCTTTCCTCAGTATGTGGTCCCATCTGCTTCTCACCAGGGGTAAACAGCAGGATCAGTGCAGACAGGTCAGATGCCAGGAGGGGCATTAGGCAGGTCCACAGATGCACCAGGCATTAACCCTTCAGTTGCCAGTTCATGGAGAGGTGCCCAGGGTCCCAGGGGAGGCACTAGGGCACCTGGGCAGCTCTGGGCAATGGCTATTTCCTGACCTATATGGAGGCATCCTGATAATTTCCCATCTGGAAGTGCATCCCTGCTGAAGACCAGCCCTGCCTGTAACATGGAGGAGGCAGGTGCTTGCTTCCCAAATTACAGGTGAGAAAACGGAGGCTCAGAGAGCTCTGGAAGCTGCAAATGTCCCCACCAGAGCCAAGCACTGGCTGAATTCGACATGTTCTTTCCCCTCTGCCAAGTTGGCCTGCTGCTGCAACTGAGGGTCATTGCCCCAAGGCGGCTCTCACTCATTCTGCAATGTTCCATAACCTCTGGGCCAGGAGAGGCACAACACACAGGTGTCAGATGTCCCCGCCCACCTGTCCTCAGGGGAGGAGCCCTTGTCTCTCTCCCAAGAACAGCGGGCTGTGCGGAGACAGCTGTCTCTGCCTGGGGCACCCAGAGGCTGCTCTCCCTGAGCGCACCCTCCCTCCTCATCCTTCCTGGTTCTCGGTGGGGGGGGGGGAGGGGCATTCCTGCGGCACCTCTTCACTCCCCACAAGCAGCCAATTTCCATGCCAACGTCTAGGGCCGCCCTCAGAGCAACCACAGACAGCTGACATACCCGGGCTCTCCTGAGCATGTGCTAAAGTTGTAAGTCAGTATTGTTCTTTATACCCATGACTTTTACCCTATATACCTGACCTCCATTCCCATTTATAAGACCCTGCTAATCAGTGGTATGAGGTTGAGCCATTGACAAATTGCCATTTGTATGGGTCAAAACCAGCCAACCAGCAGCAATATTCTGTTCTTTCAGGGAGTTGTCAAATTAGAGCCAGCTAGAGCTCTGTGGAGGTCAGGTGGGCTCTGGAGGCGGCCAGGTGGGGGCAGCAGAGAGCTGAGCCGGCACAGCCAGGGTCCACAGGTGGGGCTGGGGCCAGAGCCAGGGCCAGAGAATGACCTGTCAGGGGCCCACCAGATGACTCAAAGTGAGAGGGCCACACTGCCTGGGAGCCCTTGGCTGGACAGAGCTGGAGGGTGAGCACAAGGGTGGCACCGTTACTGGGGCCTTGCACCAGCCGCTCGGGATAGGCCCTCCTGCCCAGTGTAGGCCAGCTCACCTGCAAAGCCCCCCTCCCCATCCTACCCCCACTCCCCGACCCCAGTCCACAGTGGAGAGATGACCTGGAGAGATGACCTGGCCAAGAGCTGACCCACACACAGCTCCCGGTGACTGAGACCCTGAGCCCAGTCTGGGCTTGTGTGTTTCCCACAGGATTCCTTTCCACTCCTGCTGGTGCCCAAGGAAGCCCCAGGCAAGCGACATGGGGGCCTCGGCACTGGACGCAGGCTCCTTTGGTTTGAAGCCAGAGGGGCTTTTGTCAGGATTGGCTGCAAGATTTTCTGGGTCCAGTGCAAAAGAAAAATGCTGGCTTTTTGTTCAAAACTGATTCGAATTTCAAGACATCAGGAGCAGAGCATAAGACCAAGGGCAGAGTCCTTCTGCGGGCAGGACCCCCTGTGAGTCACAGGTTGGGGTTCATGAAACCGGCTCTGGCTTCGTCTTGAGCCTGAATCCTGTCTGGAGTGGGGTTTGGGGAGGGGGGCGGCTTCCTTCTGCACATCCATCTGTGCCCAGCAGAGATGCCGGCGGCTCCAAAGCTCTGAAAGCAGGGAACCCCTGGCCCGGGCAGCCAGTGGTGTCCATACTGCCCTTCCCACCCCCTAATTGTGAGCAGGAAGGGAGATGTGACACCTGAAATAAGAACAGCACCAAAGTCCTGAGGCTCAGAGGCAGCATGGGAACCTTCCAGGTGAAATAGGGAGTGTGCCCAGCTACGTGTGACCCGGCCTGGTGACAGCAGCCAGCATCTTTTACAGTTCATGGCTTCTGGAGAGTAGGGCTCAGACAAGAGAATTAGGAACAAAGATAAAACCATGCAGTTCCACAAGAGAAGGGGGAGAAGGGCGGAGGAGGAGAGGGGCCAGACTACGGCAGCTGGCTGGGGCAGCCCAGGGCACCGAGATAAGGATGCTGTTATCTATTTCCATCCCACGGCTGAATATTGCATGTTGCTGTGGATTGCTGAATACTGTACATTTCACTCCTGGGCGGCAGCAGGCTTGGTCCCTCCCAAGGTAGGACGGTCACCATTCCTGATGAGCGCATTCTGGAGCTCATGGCAAAGAGGGGAGCCTTCCATCCTGTCTGCCCTGTTTGACAGAGTGGGGAGGGGTCCACAGTCAAAGACCTGGCTGATGAGCTCCAATGTCTGTCCTGGCTCTGCCAAGGACCAGCTGTGATGTACACTGTCACTGGCTCCCTGGGCTGAGGATCCTCATCTGTAAGACAAAGGAAAGAATGCCGCCTTCCTTCCTCACCAGGTATAGACCTGCTTGCCACCTGCTTGGCCCCAACCTCCAGCCCCCAGGCATTATTTTCTTTCTAACACTTAGACCAGATTGGTACGTTTCGTATCCTGGGAGGCCGGTGTCTGCCCTAAGATGTCTGAAGATCTCTGGTCCTCCCATTCAACGGTCACTGCTGGTTCCTGTAAATTCTTGATGCCCGCCCCACCCCACGCAGCCCCAGAGCCTCCGAAGGAAGCTCCTGCAGCTCTCGTTACCACCATCATATCCCAAGTGTGGAACTGCATCCTTTGCGACCCACCCCCCAAACAACCTTTAGCCAAGGCGGTTATATGAGGCCAAGGTGTAGTGAGGGTTTGGGAGCAACCGTGAGATCAAAATGGAATGTTAGTATCGCCATCTCCCTGTGCTGAGCTGCCCCAGCCTGCTGCCATGGAGCTCTGCCCCCTCCCACCTTCCCTTGCCCATCCAATTCACCTCACTTATCTTGTGGAACTGTATTGTTTGTCCTTGCTCTGAATTCTCCTGTATGAGCCCTGCTCCTTGGGATCCTGCCTCCCACAGAAAATCAGCCATTTCGATGCTTTTCTGCTAAACTAAAGACCATCTGCCCCTGGAGACTGGTAGGCCTTTGGCAACTCTGAGTTGCATCCATATGGCAGCTGCCTACAGAAGGCCCAGAGTGGCAGAGACAGGGGATTCTGTGAGATATGCTTTGAGATGGTCCCCCTCTACTGTGCAAGTCAGTAATCACCCAGAAACCCAGGAGGGGTTCCCAGGAGTGGGAAACCCAAGGATTCAGCCTCGCACTCTCACACACCTGCTCCGTGGGCAAATTGCTTCACACCTCAATTTCTCCAACTGAGAAATGGGGATATAGCACCCTTTCCACTAACTTCTGTGATTGCAGGATCATAAGACTAACGCATGTGTAAAGTGCTTTGAAAATCAAGTAATTTTTCCTCTGCTTAATGCTTGATTAAAAACCTTCCATCAACTCATCCTGCTCCCACTGTCAACATTAGCTCCCTCCTTTCAGCTCCTGGCCCTCACCTGCAAGGGTCTGAACTTACAGTAAGCAACCATAGGTATTTCCAACCCTGCCAAGGATGGGAGGGTTCTGAAAGGAAGATGAGTGGGGAGGGGGATAAGTGAACATCTACTGAAACCCTGGGTCCTGTGTGCACGTATGTTGATCACAGGAGGTAAAGAGAGAGAAACACACCCCTACAGGCATTTTGAAACAGGCTCCTACAGTTATTACATGAAGTCTTCTATGAATGTCTCTTCAATCAGTTTTTAAAATTGTGTTGTTCAAATCTGTACCATTCTTGGCTTTTGTTTGTTTATTAGTAGTTTCTAAGAAAGATGTGTTTAAATCTCTCACTATGATTTCCTCTGGTGATTCCAATTTTCGCTTTGTGTATTTTGAAGCTATGTTATTAGTTGCATACACATTTAGAATTCTTATAACTCCCTGATGAACCAAATCTTTTCTCATTATCTTTTCTCTTTATCTTAGCCATTTCTTTTAAACTCAGAGTCTATTTTGCCTGAGATTAGTTATGTCTTTTTCCAGCCTTTCAGTTTCAAGCTTGCTATATTCTTATATTTTAGGTGAGTCTCCTGAAAATACAATATGGTAGGGTTGTTTTTGTTTTTTTTAAAATATAAAACATAAAACATTTGATCTTTCCTCTAGTGCATTTATTCCATGTACATATAATATAAATTCTGCCATGGTTATTTAATTCTAACATCTTACCATGTGCTTGTCTGTTCTATGTCCCTTTTTTTCTCCCTTTCTGCCTTCTTTTGAATTGATTACTTTTATTTTTATGTTTTTCCTCTCTGTTGTATTAAAAATCACACTCTTTTCTACACATTTACTGTTTGCCTGACATTACAGCAGGCATTCTTGACTTAACAAAATGTAGTGTTAATTTGTTCTTTTACCTCTTTCTAGTCAATGCAAAGACCTTAGGATTCTGACTCCATTTAATCCCCTCAACTTATGTGTTATGGTTGTCATATATTTTTCTTAATGACTAGAATTTATTTTTTAGAGTAGTTTTAAGTTTACAGAAAATTGAGCGTATAGTACAGTGTTTCCATATACTTCCTCTCTCCCTCTTCACAATTTTCCCAATTACTAACATCTTGCGTTGTCTGGTACATTTGTTACAATTGATGAACCAATATTGATACACTATTATTAACCAACGTCCATAGGTTACATTACATTAGGGTTCACTCTTTGTGTTGTACGTTCTGTGAGTTTTGACAAATGCATAATGTCATGTATCCATTACAGTATTTTAACAGAACAGTTTCCCTGCCCTAAAAATCCTCTGTGCTCCATCCTCATATCTCTCCCATGTCCCCAAACCTCTGGCATCCACTGATATTTTGAATGTCTCCATAGTTTTGCCTCTTCCAGATGCCATATAGTTGGAATCATACAGAATGTTTGTTTAGCTTTGTAAGGAGCTGCCAAACTGTCTTCCGAAGTGGCATTCTGACCAACAATAAATAAAAGTTTCTGTTGTTCAGCATCTTTGCTAGCATTTGATATTGCCAGGTTTTTCTGTGTGTAGTGGTATCTCATTGGTGTTTTATTTGCAATTCCTGCTACCCCTGATAACAAAAGAGTTTGAGCATCTTTTCATATGTTTATTTGCCATCTGTGTGTCTTCTTTGGTGAGGTGTCCAGATCTTTTGTCCATTTCTAAATTGGGTTGTTTGTTTTCTTACTGTTGAATTTTAAGGACCCTGTATATTGGGGATGTAAGTGCTTTATCAGATGTGTCTTTTGCAAATATTTTCTCCGTGTCTCTGGTTTGTTTTTCCATTCTCTTAACAGTGTCTTTCACAGAGTAGAAGTTTTTCATTTTAATGTCCAACGTATCCATTTTTTTTCTTTTGTAGATCATTCTTTTGTTACTGTATCCACAGTCATCACCAAACCTAAGGTAACCTAGATTTTCTCCTATGTTATCTTCTAGAATTTTATAATTTTGTGTTTTACATTTAGGTATTTAATCCACTTTGAGTTAATTTTAGTGAAAGGTGTAATTTATTTGCATGTAGATGTCCACTTGTTCCAGCACCATTTGTTAAAAAGACATCCTTTCTCCATTGGATTGCCTTTGATCCTTTGTCAACGATCAGTATACTGTATTTGTATGGGTCTATTTTGGGGCTCTCTATTCTGTTCCATTGATCTATTTGTCTATTTTTTTCTGCACTAATACCACACTATCTTAATTATTGGAGCTTTATAGTAAGACTTGAAGTCAGTCCTCTGGCTTTTTTTCTTGTTCAGTTTTGTGTTAGCTATTCTGATCTTTTGCCTTTCCATATATACTTTAGAATCAGCTTGTCAATATCCAAAACATACCTTACTTTGGGGGATTTTTAATTTCTCACCATTGGTTATGACGTTAGCTGTAGAGTTTCTGTAAGTTATCTTTAGTAAGTTGAGAAAGTTTTCCTCTGTTCCTAGTTGTTAAGAGTTTTTATGATTTACAGATATTGGATTTTGTCAAATGTATTTACTGCATCTGTTGATATAATCATGTGATTTTTCCCTCTTAACTTGTTGATGTGATGGATGACATGAATGTTGAGCATGAACGAAGGTATCCTTGAATACCTGGAATAAATCCCACTTAGTCATGATGTTTAACTCTTTTTATACATTATTGGATTCAATTTGCTAATATTTTGCTGAGGAATTTTTCATCTATTTTCATGAGAGAAATATTGCTGTAATTTTCTTGTAATGTCTTTGTCTAGTTTGGGGATTAGGATAATGCTGGCCTTGTAGAATAAGTTAGAAAGTGCTCCCTTTGCTTCTATCTTCTGGAAGAGATTGTAGAGAATTGATATAGTTTCTTCCTTAAATGTGTTGTATAAATCACTAGTGACCTCATCTAGTTTCCTGGTGCTTTCTGTATTGGTAGCTTATTAACTACTGGCTCAGTTTTTTAGTAGATATGAACCTATTCAGGTTATCTATTTCTCCTGTGTGAGTTTTGATAGATGGTATCATTCAAGGAATTGATTCATTTCATCTAGGTTATCAAATTTGTGTACATGAAGTTGTTCATCGTATTCCTTTATCACCCTTTGAATGTCCATGAGGTCAGTAGTGATAGCTTCTCTTTGATAATGATATTAATAACCATGTCTTCTCTCTTTTTTCTTGGTTAGCCTGGCTAGAGGTTTATCAATGTTATTAATCTTTTCAAAAAGTTAGCTTTTGGTTTCATTTATTTTCTCTGTTGATTCTCCGTTTTTCATTTCATTGATGTCTGCTCAGATTTTTATTATTTCTTTTCTTGTGCTTGCATTAGATTTAATTTGTTCTTCTCTCTCTAGTCTCCTAAGGTGGAAGCTTAGCCTGTTAATTTTAGGTATTCCTTCTTTTTAGTAAATGCATCAAGGCTATATATTTCCACCTAAGCACTACTTTTGCTGCATCCCACAAATTTCGATTAGATGTTTTCACATTTTTATTTAGCTCAAAATATTTTAAAATTTCTTTTGAGATTTCTTCTTTGACCCATGTGTTATTTAGAAGTGTGTTATTTAATCTCTGAATATTTGGGGATTTTCCAGCTATGTTTCTATTACTTATCTCTAGTTTAATTCCATTGTGGTCTGAGAACATATTTTGTCTGATTGCTAGTCCTTTCAATTTGTTGAGGTGTGTTTTACATCCCCAGATGTGGTCTATCTTGGTGAATGTTCCATGTGAGTTTGAGAAGAATGTATAATCTGCTGTTGTTGGGTGAAGTATTCTATAAATGACAACTAGGTCCAGTTTACTGATGGTGCTGTTCAGCTCAACTATATCCTTATTGATTGTCTGCCTACTGGATCTGTAAATTATTTATAGAGGTCTGCTGAAGTGGATTAGTCTATTTCACCTTGCAGTTCTATCTGTTTTGCCTCACTTATTTTGACTCTCTGTTGTTAGGTGCATAGTCATTAAGAATTGTTATGTCTTCCTGGAGAATTTTCCTCTTTACACTATGTATTGCCCTTTTTATCTCTCATAAATTTCCTTTTCCTGAAGTCTGCTTTGTCTGGAATTAATATAGCCAGTCCAGCTTCCTTTTGATCTGTGCTAGCATGGTATAGTCTTTCCTCACATTTTTACTTTTTGATTTTTTATGTTTAAGGTGGGTTTCATGTAGAAATAATATAGTTGTGTCTTGTTTTTATTATACATTCTGACATTTCTGTCTTTTAATTGGTGAGTTTAGACCAACTACTTTTAAAGTGATTATTAATATAGTCAGATTAATATCTACCATATTAGTAACTCTTTTCTATTCATTGCATTTGTCCTTCTTTGTTTTTAAAAACTTTCCCTCTTTTTCTTCCTTCTCTGGTATTAATTGATCATTTTATATGATTCAATTTTCTCTCATCTCTTATCTTATCAATTATACTTCTTTATAAAATTTTTAAGCAGTTGCCCTAAAGTTTGCAATATACATTTGCAACTAATCTAAGTCCACTTTAATAACACTGTGTCACTTCGTGGATAGTGGGTAATATAACAGAGTATTCCCATTTCCTGTCTTCTATTCCTTATAACATTCTGTCATTCATTTCACTTACCTATAAGCTATAATCACCCAATACATTGTTACTATTATTTTAAAATAGTTATCTATTAGATTAATTGATAATAAAAATAAAAAGGTTTATTTTACTTTCATGTGTACCTTCTCTAACATTCTTCCTTTCTTTATGTAGATCTGAGTTTCTGACCCATATCTTTTTCTTCACTTGAAGAATTTCTTCTAGCATTTTTTTCTACTGGTGACAAATTCCCTCAATTTTTTGTCTGAGAGAGTATTTATTTCTCTACTTCTACAGGATAATTTCTCTAGATACAGAATTCTAGGTTATTGGGGTTTTTTTCAGCACTTTATTTCACTCCATTCTATTCTTGCTTGCATGGTTTCTGATGTGATTCTAATATAATTCTTATCCTTCTTCCTCTATAGGTAAGATGTTTTTTTATTCTCTTGCTTCTGTCAAGATTTTCTCTTTGTCTTTGGTTTTCTGCTGTTTGAATATGATATGGCTAGGTGCTGATTTTTTGATATTTATTGTGCTTGGCGTTCTCCAAGTTTCCTGGATCTGTGGTTTGAGGTCTGTCATTAATTTTAGAAAATGCTCAGCCATTATTACCTCAAATATTTCTTCTGCTCCTTTTTTTCTTCTCCCTCTGGTATTCCCATTATGTATCTGGTATTCCTTTTGTAATTGTTCTATAGTTCTTAGATATTATATTTCTTTTTTTTTCATTCTTTTTCCTCTTTGCATTTCAGTTTTGGAAGTTTCTATTAATATCTTCAAACTCACTGATTCTTTTCTCAGCCATGTTCAGTCTACTGGTGAGCCCATCAAAGGCATTGTTCATTGCTGTTAAAGTGCTTTTGATTTGATTTGATTTCCTTTTGATTCTTTTTTAGAGTTTCCATCTCTCTGCTTACATTACCCCTCTTTTTGCGTGTTGTTCTTTTTTTCCCACTAGAGCCCTTAGTATGTAATCATAATTATTTTAAATTCCTAGTCTGTGTCTGCTAGCTTGCTGTGTAATTGTTTGTTGAAAGCCAGACATGGTATATTGGATAATAAGAACTGAAGTAAATATAACTTTAGTTTGACGGTTTATATTTATCTGGCTAGGAGTTACACTGTGTTTACTGTTTACTGTATCTGAAGGTGTCTAAGGCTTTACTTTCCTCTAGTGTCTTTCTGTTTTTGCTCTCCCTGTTGTCTTTGAGTTCCCTTGAAACTCCTTAGAGTCTGAGCCTTGCAGTTCACTCGGCTGTAACCCTATTATTATATAGGAGCCATGTTGTGGTGGTAAGGTATGAGGGGCAGAGAAGCATCCTATCAACCTAAGATCAGGTCTCAGTCTTTTAGTGAGCCTGTGCCCCTGGGCTCTGACCTTCACAAGTGCTTCTCAGCGTTTTTTCTCCCAGTTACAGGAGAGAAGAAGACTGGAGGGGTTTGGAGTTGGGTATTTCCCTTTCCCCACATCGTTTAGGTTCTGACTAAGTAGTTTCCCTTGAGGGCAGATGGGGAACAGAAGGCCCTGGGCATGTTTCAAAATGGATATGTTTCCTCTCCTGCTGCCAGAAGCATGGGGAGGTTTTTCTCTGATCTTCACCATGAGAGCCTCATGGGGGTTCCTGGAGGTAATACTCACAAAATTGGGGGGGGGCCTCCTAAGACTGGGCCCCCTGGAGTTTTTAACTCTCAAGCTGGTCCAGTCTGCTTCCAGCAATTTGTCAATTACAGTTTAAAATTTTCTAGCCTTTCCTGGGTGGTGGAGAGGACAAGCTGGGGGACATGGGGGAGTCTGATGTTGCATGTGTCAAATAAATTTGAACCAGGTCATCTCTGAGAGTCTGTGCACTTTGGATCAGTGACCCTACCTGCATAGATTTCATAATGGATGAAACTACAGGTAAATCGTTCCCCCCAGCCATCCAAACTTAGCCTCAGAGCTTTTGCCCTTAGAGATGAGACTATTTAGCTAAATTTATCTCTGGTCACTTTCATGGCTTTAGAAGGCTGTGATTCTCTGTACTTTCCTGTCTCTCCAGTTTTCTGGATGTTAGTTCCTATGACTTTGATTCTCTTATGGATTTAAGAAGATTTTTCTTGTTGTAAGAGTGGGAGTGACTGGGACTTCCCTGGTGGCACAGTGGTTAAGAATCCGCCTGCCATTGCAGGGGACATGGGTTCGATCCCTGGTCTGGGAAGATCCCACATGCCACAGAGCAACTAAGCCCGTGCGCCGCAACTACTGAGCCTGTGCTCTAGAGCCTGTGAGCCACAACTACCGAGCCATCAGGCCACAACTACTGAAGCCCATGTGCCTAGAGCCCGTGCTCTGCTACAAGAGAAGCCACCACAATGAGAAGCCTGTGCACTGCAACAAAGAGTAGCTCCGACTCGCTGCAACTAGAGAAAGCCCACGTGCAGCAACAAAGACCCGATGCAGCCAAAAATAAAACATTAAAAAAGAAAAAAGAGTAGGAGTGATGACTTTCAACATCTTTACATATCCAAGCAGAAAACAGAAGTAATTTTCAAGTATTTAAATTCTATATCTATTTTAAATCCCATGCAATATTACTGCTATTATTTTATATAGTTGTTATCCATGTAAATGTACACATACATGTACTATTTTCATTGTTCTTTATTCCTTTCTGCTCCATACTTCCATCTGTGATATTTTTAGCTCTCTCTGAAGAAAGCCCTTTGTAATTCTTTTAATATGTGCTTATTATCTATAAGCCCTCTGTTATTCTTTGCCTGAAAAAGATTATATTTTCCTTTCATTGTTGAAGGATATTTTTCTGGGCATAAAATTCTAGGTTGGCAATTGTTTCCTCTCAGCACTCCTAATAGATCATTTCATTCTCTTCTGACTTTCATTATTTCTGTGGAGAAATCAGCTGCCATTTTTAGTAGCTGTCTGCTCTGTTGAAGCTAATCTGATTTTTTCTCTGCAAACTCTTAAGGCTTTCTCTTCGTCTGGTTTTCAGCAATTTCGCTATAGTATGTCTAGATACACATTTCTCTGTATTTATTCTGCTTGGAGTTGGTTGGGATTCATAAGTTGTGGATTAATATCTTTCATCAGTTTGGAAAATTCTCCGCCACTATCTTTTCAGATGTTGTTTCTACTCTGTTTTTCTCTACTCCTTCTGGGATTCCATATAAACACTGTGAGAACTTTTTTATTGAATTCTCTGTCTTTTATCCTTTCTTCTATGTTTTCCTTACTTTTCTCTCTCCTACTCCATTCTGAATAATTTCTTCTAATTTGGCTTCCAATTCATTACTTCTCCCTTTAATTGGTCTAATATATTGTTAATCCTATCCATAGATTCTTAACTCCAGTTACTAAATTTTTCAGTTCTAAAATTTCTAGTTGGCTGCCTTTCTAAGCTGTTAAGGTACTTTTGATAGTTTTACACTTTCTGCAAAAATTTTAAACTTTGTCTTGATCATGTAAGGATTATTGCATTAAAGTCTGCATCTGGTAATTCCAATACATGGAACCCCTGGAGTTCTTTTCTATGGTCTGTTGTTTCTGCTGGTTCTTTTTCATGTTGTCATGTATCCCAAAGTGTCTGGTTATGTTTGGTTGTGTGCCATAAATTATATTTGAGAAATCATTTGTAGAAATAATTTGACGCTTAGGATGATGCTATTTTCTTTCAGAGAGGATTTTCTTTCTTTCTTTCTTTTTTTTCTCTCTCTCTCTCATGCAACTTGAGACATTAGCAACCTAGGATCACCTTAATTCAGTTGTAAGAATTGATATGCTTACCCACATAACACTAAGCTGGGATGCAGTTCTTGTGCAAAGCTGTTTTGCTCACCCTTATCTGCAGAGAACAGCCCTTCAAACTCCCAACCCAAAGCACAGGGAATTTACCATGGCCTCAACTGAGGTCTGACTGTCTGAGGATTCTGCTCAGCATTAAGGAGAAATGTCCCCAGCACAGGGAAGGATCCATCCATTTCTCTTTCTCCAAAAATTTATTACTCAACAGGGAAATTCAGGCTAAATGCCTACCACAAAAGCTATCCAGGGATGGAGCAAGGGTAAATCCCAGAGTGAAGCTTGTGTGCCCAGTAGAGAGGCAGTGTGGCCGATTGGCTTAGAGCACAGCTCTGGAGTCTGAGTGCTCCAACTCTCATTCCTCAGCTGCCACTGACCAGCTGTGATGCCTTTTACACAAGCTGCCTAGTGTCATGGTGCCCTATTGTGCCTGATGTGTACAATGGAGATAGTTGCAGTACCTCCCTCATAATGTTGTTGCGAAGTATTAAGAATTAATTTCCACTTAACACTCATTAGGATGGCTATTACTAAAAGAAAAAAACCCAAAAAACCAAAAAAACCCAGAAAACAACAAATTATTTTTGGTGTAGATATGGAGAAATTAGAACCCTTGTGCACTGTTGGTGGGAAAATAAAACCGTGCACTTCTATAGAAAACAACATGGCAGTTCCTCAAAAAGTTAAACATAAACTCATCATTTGATCCATCAGTTCCACTTCTGGTTATATACACAGAAGAATAGAAAGCAGGGACACAAACAGGTATTTGTACACCCGTGTTCATAGCAGCATTATTTACAATAAAACAAAAGGCAGAAACAATTCAAATGTCCATCAGCGAATGAATGGACACCCGAAATGTGGTCTATATAAACAATGGACTATTTTTTAAAATATATTTTTAAAATTAATTAATTTATTTATTTTTGGTGTGTTGGGTCTTTGTTTCTTTGTTGCTGTGTGTGGGCTTTCTCTAGTTGCAGTGAGTGGGGGCTACTCTTCCTTGCGGTGTGTGGGCTTCTCCTTGCGGTGGCTTCTCTTGTTGAGGAGCATGGGCTCTAGGCGCATGGACTTCAGTAGTTGTGGCTCGTGGGCTCAGTAGTTATGGCTCGCGGGCTCTAGAGTGCAGGCTCAGTAGTTGTGGTGCACAGGTTTAGCTGCTCTGTGGCATGTGGGATCTTCCCAGACCAGGGATCGAACCCGTGTCCCACTGCATTGGCAGGCGGATTCTTAACCACTGTGTCACTGGGGAAGTCCCAACAATGGACTATTATTTCGCCTTAAAAAGGAAGGAAATTCTGACACATGCTACAACACAGATGAACCTTGAGGATATTATGCTAAGTGAAATAAGCCAGGTACAAAAAGAAAAATATTGTATGATTCCACTTAAATGAGGTACCAGAGCCCTCAAAGTCATAGAGACAGAAGGTAGAATAGAAATTGCCAGGGGGTATGGGGGAGGGGAGAGTGAGTGCAAAAGTTCTGGAGTTGGATAGTGGTGATGGTTACACAACAAGTGAAAGTACTTAATGCCATGAAACTGTACACTCTAAAATAGTTAAAATTACAATTTTTATGTTGTATATAGTTTACCACAATAAAAAAGTTTTAAGTTAATTAATTTAGAGTGTTTTATAGGTGTGTAAAAATTGTTGGCTGTTATTAGCTATTCTGAGATGGGGACAAAGAGGAGGAGCAGGTGATAGTTCATCATTAAAGAGCCTTGGGGCTATTTGGACATGTCATGGAGAAGCCACCCGCTTCTCCTGTTTCCAGGTTAGAGTCTAGCCCATCCCCTGCAGTTTCCCAGACTACTAGGTCAGGCAACTTCCCACTTCCCCATGCCCCACGATGACCTGACACTAGGGCCATGGTTTCCAGAGTGGCAGAGCAGAACCCTCAGAAATATTTCCATTTCTAAACCTATACTCACATTTACTTGCACACACGTAAAAATCTTTATGTTAAATGCCCTGGCCAGCAGGGCATTTAACACTCAGGGGAATACCTACCAGGCCCGGGGGGACTCCTGGGCTATGATGATGTCCCGCCTGGGGTTGGGGAGCTCACGTCTGGCAGGGAGCATCGGCCTGTGCACAATCGTTCCCCTCCAAGGCGGAATGGAAGATGCTAGGGAGCCAAGGACAGCACAGCCCCCAGGCTGGACCATCCAGGAAAGAGTGCGTCCTGCTGGAGATGCTGCCCCCGTGTAGAGCCTGGCACAGAAAGTGGGGCCCACTCTTCACAACATGCTGGATAAAACGTCAAAGTCCAGGAAAGAGGAGGGAAGAAGGGCGGTCTGTAGATCCCTGCAGGGAAAGGGCAGAGTCAGCTGGTTTGATGGGGGTGAGAGCAGGACCACAGAGGTGGGTTTGCACAGAATGCTGAGCACAACCAGTGGTCCTGCAGAGTGCCCTCCAGTGGCCACAGGACAGGCACCAGAGCACCCTCTGTCCCTGGCTGTCTCCAGGTCCTGTCTGGCAGGGGGCTTAGGGGGCAGACCCTGGAGTCTGAGAGGGCAGGAGTCCACCTCCTCTTCCCCATGATTTAGCTGGGACACTTCTTTCAGGTACCATTCCCTAACGGGAGGTGGGTGAAAGTGTGTCACAGTGGGAGTGATTCGGACAGAACCCACATTGGGAGTTGATCCCACCTCACCAAAGCCAAGGGAGGTTTCAATAGGGACCATCAGCCTCCCATCTCCATGGACCTCAGGGAGGCAGTTTGCTTCAATACAAAACAGTCATCAGCCCCTCAGACGGTTAAGCTCCTGACCTGAGGGTGAGGCTTCCCAAACCCTTCCTTGTGACACTTTGGATCTGAGAGACATTTGCTGGTACTTCAGAAGAAAAGGGGGGATTCAGGGTCAAACTAGTTTGGGAAATGCTGGGTTACCTAAAAGCAAAGAGGTTTCTTCATTGTAGGACTTCTCAGAGCCTTTCACATCCTAACATGTGAATCTCTAAGAGGAAAATACAGTATGCAGAGTGGCCCCAGTTAGTTCACATGGGATCGTTTTTTGAGAACATCCAAGCTCTGAGGAGCCCGGTTTAGAAATTTAGAGATTTTATTTTATTTTATTTCTGGGCAGGCTCAATTCTCTAAGAGCAGCATCTCTGAGTTAGGAGGCCCTCAGAGCAGACGACATTCCTCTTCATCCCAGTGACTTTTAAAAAAAAAAGTTTAATTGGTACCTTGGGAGGAGGGAACTGGGCATGACGGGAAGGAGAAGCCTCAGCTAACGAAGTTTCCCAGCACTAGGGGAAATTTGGGACTCGTTGCTAACAATCTCTTTAGCCAGCGTGTTTGTCATTTGCTTGCTTTCTGAATCAACTGGGAAAGAAATGACGACCTGAAAAAGGTAGAATGATTCAGCCCTGAGAAAGAAGGAAATCCTGCCCCCCCCTTTTTTTTGACAACTCAGATGGACCTTGAGGGCATTATACTAAGTGAAATAAGTCAGACAGAGAAAGACAAATACTGTATTATATCACTTATACATGGATTCTTTAAAAGTTAAGCTTTTTTAGGCTCTCAGAGAAACAGTGATGATTACTAGGGGTTAGGTGGTGGGGAAAATGGGGAGAAGCTGGTCGAAGGGCACAGAGTTTCAGTTTAAGATGAACAAATTTGAGTATCTAATGAACAGCATGGTGATGATAGTAAAATACTGTGTCATACACCTGCATGTTAGGAAGAGAGTAGATCTTAAATGTTCTCACCACAAGAAAAGAAATGGTGACAGGGTGGAGATGGTAGCTAATACTATGGTGGTAATCATTTTGCAGTTTATCAATGTATCAGATCGACACTAGTACACCTAAAACTTACACACTGTTGTGTGTCAATCATATCTCAATAAAGCTGGAAAAAAAAATAAATGTAATATGAGACCTTGGAACAGAAAAAGAACATTAGCTAAAAAACTAAGGGAATCTGAATAAAGCATAATCTTTAGTTAGTAATAATACGTCAATGTTGGCTCATTAACAATATACCATAGTATATACGCTACCATAGTAATGTATACCACATATACACATTTATATCATAGTATAAATGGACCATAATAGTATGCTAATATTATTAGAAGAGTACAGGCGAGACGGAAACTCTCTATACTGTCTTCTCAATTTTTCTGTAGATCTAAAACTGTTTTTAAAAATAAAGTCTAGTAAAAAAATTTTTTTTGAAGTAGAATGCTAGAATCTTTCCTGCTGTTTCCAGAACTGGCCCTTACCTACTGTAAGCTCTGTGCTCTCACACTGGCCACCTTCCTCCAGAGCAGTCCAGCCTGCTCAGAGGCTTCAGGAGACTTTTTTTCAAGAGATTACAAATCAAAGACTTGTTCCTAATTAAAATAAGATTCAAGCGACAAGGGTACTCAATGTCCAGAACATTTTGTTTAAAGCTTTACTGAGATTTACAGGATGTTCCTAAATTTTTGTTTTGGTGCTTTTTTTTTTTTTTCATTGGTTATTGCAACAAAATTGGGTAAAATCCAAATTTTAGTAGCTGTGAAGCATCACTCAGAAGAGATGAGACTGGTAGGAGATTATCTTGAACACCATTACGAGCTCTCCCTTTCCAATGAGACGTGAGGCGTGAGACAAATAACTTACGCTAAAAGGATCACTGGGAGATAAAAGTAGAAGCTGGAGCTTCAGGAAGCCAACTGTGCCTTCTCACAGATGGGCCCTGAAAGATGCCTCAGAACACGGACACCCGTGACAAAGGAGAGCCCTGTGTGTAGAACGTGTCCGTGCTCTGAGGCATCTTTCAGGGCCCATCTGTGAGAAGGCACAGCGGGCTTCCTGAAGCTCCAGCTTCTACTTTTATCTCCCAGAGATTCTGTGCTGATGCAGGCCGCTGCTATAAACAAAGTCAGACAGAGGCAAAATGACTTCTTGTATGGTTCCTGCCCAAACCTCTCCTCAGAAACACAGACATCTCAAAGCAAGACAAGGTCACACTGACTTCCACATAATTGGACCCACATTTTGGGAGACTCGCCATCACTCCAGAGTGAAGATTAAAGAAGTATTAGCCACGGCGTTTGGAATTTTGAATTAGTGCCCTCCTCGGTCCCACCAGAGGGCAGAAGATTACATTCAGACGTATAGCGACTCCAACACTGTGATGCGGTGGGGCTTCTTACACGTGGGTGGTGGGCTTGCAGATGAATCAGATGTCAGGAATCTGGTAAGAAAGAAAACCAGCTAGGAAAATGCTCACTCCTTGGCACTTCCAGAAGCTCCAGCCTTGACCAGGCCAGCCCGCAGCAGCAGAAGGCACATTCCCTCTTTGCCCAGACTGGCCACCCCAGATCCTGACATTCACACCATTGTGAGACTCCTACAAAGCTTTGAGACAGTTGGTCATTTCCACCACAAAATCACCGGCTTTCTTTTCACTGTAGAGATTATTCTGGAAACTAAAATGTAGTCAATATTTGGCAGGGTTTTTCTGCCCATGGACTTGTGATCCCAGGACACATCAACTGCCAACATTACAACATAACCCACTGAGAGGCCAAGAATAAATAAATAAAAGAGAAGAGAAAAAGAAAAAATGAAAAGAGAGCTCCCATGATCAAACGGGAAGCGGTTGTCCACTTGGGATCCTCCCGTTGGTCCTTCCATGGGAGGCTCTCTGGGCCTGTGTCCTGCACTGCAGAGAGGCCGGCACTCCAGCTTCCGCCAGCCTGGAGCTGCGTACAGAGGAGGAGGGTGATGCGAAAAGGCTGCTGCCAATATTCAGCTACTGACCAGCCAGGCATCCTTTGGAGAGTGACCGACACATTTTGGCCAACCTGGTCCTTGAGGTTCACCAGGAAGACCCTCTGCCTGTCAGACAGAGAGAGGGGAGCTTCCCAGGCCTGCAGACCAAATGTTTGAGGATCTTCTTTCCCCCAAGTGGCAAAAGTTACCTTGTTCTTCGGGCAGTCGGCGGAGGATTTCCAGAGCAGTGGAGGCAAAGTTTATGATGATCAAAGGCATTGATGGGCCTATGAGTCTCTGCCTGATCTAGTTATCCATTTATTTATATCATTATTATTATTATTTTTTTGCGGTACGCGGGCCTCTCACTGTTGTGGCCTCTCCCGTTGCGGAGCACAGGCTCCGGACGCGCAGGCTCAGCGGCCATGGCTCACGGGCCCAGCCGCTCCGCGGCACGTGGGATCTTCGCGGACCGGGGCACGAACCCGCGTCCCCTGCATCGGCAGGCGGACTCTCAACCACTGCGCCACCAGGGAAGCCCTATTTATTTTTATGATTATCCTTGATCACAGCACCAAAGATTTTCAGTTCTGCTCTAGCCTTCCTCATGTGTAGAGACATTGTTCGAAGAAACATGAGTTTAATTTACAAAGCAAATGCATTTGTTTAATATATCTACCACTTTAGCTTCTTTATTTCAGAGATTCTGCTGATGGAGCCACTTACAAGTCAACACCATCTGGTTTTAAACTTTATGTAAAAAATTCAGAAATGTGGAAAGTGGATGCTCACCCCTGCAGCCGATCCCAGGAGTAGTACAGTTTGCCACACAGATATAAGTCCTACCTCAAATGAGACTCTGAGAAGGAAGGTATTTGGAACAGGGCCTCCAGGTCAGGATTCACAAGACTTTTGCTTGGCCAGTGCTGGCCCGAGCCCTCGGCACTCCCCCGGGCTCTCCTACCCACCCTCACGTCCGAGCCTGGTTTTCTCCTTTCCCTCCCTCCCCATCACCTGTCCTAGCCTGGGACCCATGCTTCAGTCCACAGGGCCTGCTGGCCTGCCTGCAGACCTCCTGTATCCCACCTCCAGCTCTTTGCCTAAAGCGCCTCCTTTCAAATCTGCCACCTGGACTTGCACCCAAACTACATGCCCAGATGAGGCAACCCCCCCACCCCTTCTTTTAACAAGTTCTCTCTCCTTTCATATTTTCCTGTGGCTTGGCAAGTGTGATTAGAAAGAATCCCATGGTCGTGTCGGTGTCGGTGCCATCTCCCCCATTAGCCTGTGAACCTTGGGAGTCATGTCTGAGCCATTCCCACATCTCTGCACAGCATACAAGAGGCTATGTCAGTGGTGAATTGAGTCAAGTGGACAGAAAATAGCAAGGAAGCAAGAGGCCAAGGCTAGTAAGTAAAGTGACGAGACGTATGTGACAAACTGGGGGACAATATCTGCCACTTTATCATGGTCACAAGCTTGCCATCTTTAATATATACGAACAAGATTTAAACACAGAGGAAAGAACCCTATAAAATGATCAGGGGATGTGGAAAGTTCACAGAAACAGAATGCAGGCGGCCCTTAAACATGGAAAGACGCCCAGACTTATTCACACTAATATAAATGCACGTTAAAACTACACCGAGGGCTTCCCTGGGGGCGCAGTGGTTAAGAATCCTCCCGCCAACATGGGGGACATGGGTTCGAGCCCTGGTCTGGGAAGATCCCACATGCCGCGGAGCAACTAAGCCCATGCGCCACAACTACTGAGCCCATGTGCCACAACTACTGAAGCCTTTGCACCTAGAGCCTGTGCTCCGCAACAAGAGAAGCCACTGCAATGAGAAGCCCACGCATCACAACAAAGAGTAGCCCCTGCTCGCCACAAAAAGAGAAAGCCCGAGCACAACAATGAAGACCCAATGCAGCCAAAAATAAATAAATAAAAATATTTTTTAAAAAGCTACATTGACCTACAGACATCTAGTAGAATACTCCACCCAACAGCAAGAGAATACACATTCTTCTCAAGTTCACATGGAACATTCACCAGGATAGACTATATGCTAAGCCTATGTAAGTTTAAAAGGATTGAATCATACAAAGTATGTTCTCAACCACAGTGGAATTAAATTAGAAATCAATGACAGAGAGAAATATGAGAAATTCACAAACATGTGGACCTTAAACTATATACTCCTAAGCAACCAGTAGGTTAAAGATGTCACATGAAAAATTAGAAACTACTTTAAGATGAAGAAAAGTGAAAGCACAACATACTAAAACTTATGGGATGCAGCTAAAGCAGTGCTCAGGGGGAAACTGATAGCTGTGGACACCTATATTAATAATGAAAGACCTCAAATCAATAATCCAACCTTCAGCTTTGGAAAACTAGAAAAAGAAGAGCAAACTAAACCCGAATCAAGTAGAAGAAAGGAAATAAGACTAGAGTAGAAAGAAATAAAATACAGAATAGAAAAAACAGTTGAAGAAATCAATGAAACCAAAAGTTGGTTTTTTGAAAAGATCAACAAAATTGATAAATCAGCTAGACTCACCAAGAAAAAAAGGGAGAAGACTCAAGTTAGTAAAATCAAGAATGAAAGACAGGATACCACTACTGCTTTTCTAGAAATAAAAAGGATTTTAAGGGAATACCATGAACAACTACATGCCAACAAATAAAAAACCCAGATGTAATGGACAAACCCAGATGTAACGGACAAATTCCTGAAAAGACACAAATTATTGAAACTGGCTCAAGAAGAAATAGAACTATCTGAATAGATCTATAAAAAGTAAAGAGATTGAACTATTAATTTTAAAATTTCCCACAAAGAAAACCCCAGGCTCAGATGGTTTCGCTTGTAAATTCCACCAGACTTGTAAAGAAGAATTAATACCAATCTTTCACCAGCTCTTACAGAAAATAGAAGAGAGAGGACATTCCCCAAGTCATTCTATGAAGCCAGGATTACCCTGATACAAAAACCAGACAAGAGCATCACAAGAAAAGAAAACTATAGACCAAAACTCTACTGAGACACCATTTCTGAATAAGATTGGCAAAAAACCCAAAAGTTTAACAGCACATTGTGTAGACAAGGCTGCAGGGAAACAGAACTCTCGTAAAATGCTGGTGGAAATGCAAGATGGTACAACATCCATGGAGGGGAATTTTGCAATATTAGCAAAATTACATGTGCATTTACCCTTAATCCCAGTAATCTCACTGTTACGAAACTAGAGATGACTGGCAAAATGCAAAAGGAACGTGACAAGGCTTTTTGTTGCTATGTGATTTCTAAAGACCAAAACCCACCTAAGTGTCCATCTGGTTGAATCAATTTTTCATCCATTCACTCAAGGATCTGGGCTACGCAGCTACAAAAAGAAATGAGATACGGCTAAGCAATCCCCAGGAAAAGTGGAGAAGTGCAAAAAAAGCAAGGTGGCAATAAGTATGTAAAGTCCTCTACCATTTCTGTGAAAAAGATACATGTATCTATATATAGACACAGAATTAATATTATATACTAATACTCAAAAGCAGACAGATTAAAACAAAAAAAATGTTTTAAAGTTTAATCGTGGGGAGATACTAAAGTTTACTACGGGGGAGATAGAAATAGTAGCTAGACACTTCCAAATAAATCTTGTTTGCAGTTTTGACCTGGGAACTGTTTATATTATATATTTATATATACATAAACTTCATAGTTCTGACTACTGAAAAGACCTAGAAACAATTCAATTCAGAAGCGGATACTGGTTTCTAAATACCACTTCCCATTAAAAAGAACCATGGCTCCTTGGAGGAATAGCCAAGTCCAGGTCTAGGGGAAGAAATGTACAAGATGAGCCCGATAGCAAGGAACTTCTCAGACGCTCCTGGTGTCATGCCAGAAGGATTCAGGAGCCCATGTGAAATTGGGACAATTCACAACAGTAAGGAAACAGTAAAGGAAATTAGTGTTGTGGATTGAAACGCATCAAGTATGTTTCAAGTTCAACGCATGAACTATGAATTCACGCTGACGCTCCGGAAAAAGAAACATGTTAGTCACCTTGGGAGGGTGCCAGGGAACAAACTCATTATTCTGGAAATGGAAACCTTTTCCCTGCCTTTCCTGTGTGAACGGTGTTAACCGACGTAGTCAGGGGAAGCTTCTTGTAGATGAATTCTACAAGAATAGAATAAACAAGGCTAATAAACAAGACAGGGATGGTGGAATGACGTCACCATCTTGCAAGTCCTAGCGATGTCCAGGCTGTGGGCCATCGCCATCAAGGTCCGCTGACCTCACAGAAGGGAGAAAAGCGACATTAGGTGGAAGGACAGACACCACCCGTGAGTCTTGCCAGGAAGTCCTCCCTGGACCGGAACAGGCTTTGAGATCTCACTGTTGGTAGGGAAATGCAGGGGACAGAGGACCAAGAGAAAAACATCATGGGCTTGTCGCCAAGTCTCCTTGGAGGGAACCCAAACCAAGACCCCCCAGACACAGTGTGGGTGCTGCCTCCACCCGGGGCGCCCCTGCCGCCTTCTCAGGGGTCCACACTGCAGGGACGCATGGTCACTGTCCCCATTCCCCTCACCAACTGTGACCCTGTGACCACAGGCAAGCTGCTCACTTCCTCAGAGCCTCGGTGTCCTCATTCTTCACCCAGGAGAAGTACGCCCACCTCTGAGGCTGGGGGACGACTGAGTGGATTAATTCACAGACTGCAGACCTGGTACCACTTAACTACCTGCCCGGTGCTTCTTTCCTGTCGCTGGTCTTGGTGCCGTTGTCATTGGCTCAGACGGCTCCCTGGACACGTAATAATCCTCACACACTAAGAGCCCGTCCACAGCTCTAGGACATCGTTCCCAAGCACCTTGCCATACAAGGAAGAGACCCCCCAAGAATGGGGATGCTGCCCAGGATCCCCTGCCCCCTGCAGCCCTGGCTCAGAGCCTGCCAACAGGAATATAATGTGAGCCACAGCAGTGAGCCCCAAGAGGTCTTTGCAAATCTTCTAGTAGTCACTTTTCTAAAAAGTAAATAGAAGCAGGTGAAAAAAAAAATAATACATTTTATTCAGAAAAAAAATAAGATTGCAAATTTTTTTTATAGAGAAAAAATCACATATATTTTTATTAACATAACCTGTTAGCATATTATATTACTTTCTGGTCCTTTTTTCTCAAAGTATATTTTTACAGTTAGAATCAAACAGTACATAAAATTGACTCCTACTTTCCTCCTAGGATTAATCATATTGAAAATTAACATATTGAAATAAAATATATTAAAATACTAATAATATATTTTTAAAAGAATACATTATTTTCAACCCCAAACATCCAAAATATCATTTCAACATGCAATCAGTAAAAAATATTATCACCAGTCTTGGCCATCCCGTGTTTTTTATGCTCAGAGCACATCTCAGTGTGGACCGGCTGCATTTCAAGTGCTCGGTCACCAGGCAGACGGGGCTCAGGCCACCATGTTGCATGTGGCAGTCCCAGGGTGCCGGCCCCAGGAAGGAGGGGTGCTGGCTTGCAGAGGTCTGGGGATTGCATTCTCTCTGTGTTATCTGACCCTGAGAAGGGGTCTATGTGACCATTAACAGTCGTGTCCACTGGCTGGAGAGGCACTTACTGGCCAGCTGGGATGGGGCTGTCCTTGGCACTGACCACGTGGCTTCATGCTTTGTAGCCATGGTGGGGCCCCTCCTGTGGGGCCTCCCTGGCTGCTCCCAGTCTGATTCCTGATGTCCCAGGAATGCCCTGCATCAATAATTCTGCCTTGGCCATGCAGTTAGACCTACAGCCACTTACAGCATCCCCTCTGCCCCCGAGGGACTCCTGCTAAAAGTCATGAGTCTATCAGGCCTGCAGAGCCATCACCAGTTTATAAGGCAAACAACACTGCCGCTGGGCCAGAGCAGCGGCTGGGCAGGCGGACACTGCAAGGCTCACTCCCAGGCTGTGCACCGGCAAAGCACGGCGGAAGTCACACTTCATCCCCCGCAACCCCCATGCACCCACTCTGCTGGGGCAAGGTTGTCAACCTTTGGTGGGCACAGGCCTGAGAGAAGCTGCTGAAAGCAAAGGATGGACCCCCTCCCCAGAAAATGGCCCAGCCCCCCTGCCCAATCCTGCATCCACCTCCAGAATTCAGAGGCTCCCCTAGCCCCTGGGCGTCCCCCAGGTGTGGGTATGAACTCCTGAAGCTTGCGGTGGGGACTGGTCCTAGGCTCAGGCTGCAGCCCCTGGGCTCTATGGGATGAACACGACAGCCGGGGCCAGTCAATCTCCTCCCCGCTTCACAGGCTCTCTGGGTAAGCAGCCACGTGACTCACATGAGCCTCAGTCTCCTCATCTGTAAAATGGGAACTGCCCTAACGGCCCTTGGGTCCAACCTGTCTGCACCTCTGTCCCTTCCTGTGATGAGGGAGGCAGCCCAGGCCGAGGAGACTTACAGGTGGGGGGCTGGGGTGGGTGACTCCCCTGCGTGGAGGGTCATGTAAGGGAGAATTTCAGGGTTTGGATTTCTTCTTTCCTGTCAGGCTGAGAAAGCTCACTGATCACTGGCTTAACCATGCGTTATAGCAAACCCCAAAAGCTCTCCTTAGGGCGGTTTTGGGGTGACTATGGATACAGGTCACTCGGGCTGCTGATGGAGTAGGGACCGTGAGTCTTAGGGGTGCCTAGACAAGGATGACAGTCACATGGGACGCACGCTGCCCTCGCACTGGAGTTCACCTCAACCTCTGGTCCAGCTTCAGATGATCTGAAAAGGATTAGTGATGATTAGTGCCATGTGCTGCCTTCCCCCAGCTCCCCAGGGCTGGGCACTGCCCGCCTGATGAGGGGCTTCTGAAAGAACCATTTTGTCCAATTGTCTCAATTATGCAAATAGTGCTGACATTTCTAGCTGAAGGGCTGGTTGGGGGAGGGTCACTTCAAAGGGAAAGCTCTCACTCCCCTCCCCTCCCCCCAGATCCCAAGGCTGCTTTTGTGGGATCCCCCATTGAGCAGCCTGGCGTGGGCTTGGCCATGGTTTCCTTTCCAGGCCTGGGAGCAAGGTCACGAGACCGTAGCCTCATGGGGATCATGAGGGATCAGCATAGGGGCTCACATGCTCTTCCTGTGGATGTTGCCTCTTAAAGGGTGGGCCCTCCTCAGCCATCCTCCTGCCTGGCCAGAGGAGGAGGCCGAAGGAGGCCGGCTGCACCCTCTCCACCCCGCTGCTGCGGCAGGTAAGCTCCGATGTGGGTAAGCTCAGGCTGGCTGGACAAGGTCATGTGGGAATGGCCAATGAATCCATGCTCCCTGAGGGGACAGGCCCCTTGTAGCTGACCATCACCAGGCTTCAGCATCTAAATGCAGGTGCCGGAGGTCTGCTGAGAAGCCCCCAGCTCCAGGGCTCAGCGTCCTGGCCTCTCAGTCCCTAGCACCTCCACTCTTGCTTCCCGGAGAATGTGAGTCTTCCCGAGAGCCTCCGAGAGCGCTGAAGTTCCAGGCGTTTATCAGCCAATATTTTAACCGTTAGTTAAAACCTCAGGGGAAAGACTGATTCGGCTGTGAAGAGAGGTGGAGATTCCTTCTCACTGCCATGGGTAGTGGGAGCTGGTTTGTGGAAGGCAGTTCCGCAGTAGGTGCCCAAGTCCAACAGTTTCATGTCTAGGCATCCATCCTAAGGAAATAATCCTAAAGGAATAATGTAAATATAAGCCAACATTCTAGAGCGTTGTTCGCTACAGTCAGACATAGGAAACAATCCAAATGCCCCAAATCGAGGATTGGGCACATAAATCATGGTCTATCCACAGGATGAAATGTAATGTAGTCACTTTTTAAATGACAGAGAGGAATGCATAATGACAAGGTAGGATGATCATATTTCTCATTACACACATACACACACACATACACACAGACACGTCTAATCTATTTATAGGAAAAAGCCGAGGAATACGTTGAAATGTTAGCCAATGTTTTAGATGAAGGCTGTATGCATGATGTTTATTTATTCCTTTGTACATTTCTTTTTCTTTTACTTTAACAATATTCTATAACAAATACATTTTCCTTTTGTTACCAGAAGTTGTATCTTTTTTTTTTTTTTTAACCTTAGCAAATATAAGCAGAAATAGTGGGGATGTGGGAAAGGATGAAAATATTCACGGGAATTGTTCCTGGTTGACCAGGGATAGGAGATGAGAATAAAACAGGGGAGAGAGGTCGGGAGAAAAAAAGACAAGACAAATTTGCTCTGTCTGAATCAAGTATTTAGGGAGGAATTAAGAAGGGAAATAGGCCTCTCTGGGAGTGGACTTGAATAATATGGGTTTGATTTTGGGGAAGGGTTGTCTTTGGGAATGTTCGCCAAATTACATTTTGCAAACCATCACGCAGCAGTTTTAATTCGTGGCGTTTGCAGTGATATTTGTAGCATAAAGTGGTCGCTCCCTGCCGTGTATTTTAGGCCCCAGAAAAATGTAATTGGAAACATCAATGAATGTTGAGGGTGTTGCTGTCATTGTTTATGTTTTATTGGTTATTTTCCAGGAAAAGTCTGGGATTTTGTTTGGTTTGGCTCTTTGCAGCCTCATTTATTTGCTTTGCAAAGTTGATAAGTACAAGACACAGAATGATGCTCCGGCATCTTAAGTGGTTAGTCGTCATTCTGAACTAAGTGAAAACAAAACAGACTTTCTATTAACTTACAATCCTCTCAACTTGGAGCGTTAGGTATTTTTAGAAAATTCTCTTTTGCTTTGTTTGAAAATGTTTTCAAGATGTCCTATAATTCTGTATGTGTGTGTGTGTGTGTGTGTGTGTGTGTGTGTGTGTGTGTGTAAGTTCTGGACCTGGGAACATAGAAGCCCTCAACCAGGGGACTAATTGGACCTAGTCTCTGACCTAGAGATTAATGGGGTTCAACATCTTAACACCTCCATTAAAAAGGCAGTCTCTGATTCACTTTGTTATACAGCAGAAACTAACACACCATTGTAAAGCAGTTACACTCCAGTAAAGATGTTAAAAAAAACAAAAAGAGTCACCAGGGATACGTTGAGACATAGAAGGATCTCACCTGTCCCTCTTTCTCTAGCTTTAATATTAGACTCAGCAGTCAGTGAATGGATGACAGCATCCGTTAAGAGCAACCAGGGTCCAGGAAACGGCTGGTGCACACGTCACACACAGCAGCAAGTTTCCTAGGCTCCCATAGAAAGCACCTACTAGAATTTATCTTTCCATTTTCCAGAAACTGTGTCTTCAATTGCTATCCAAGGAGGGGGGAAGAATGCATTTATTATGTTAGAGACGCTTAAAGAAAACTAGCTAATGTCAGCCCACAGAACTCCCGTCCGCAGCTGCTGGGGCCTTCTTGTTGCTCGGTGCCTCCCCGCCACTGCTTCTGGCTGCCACCCCCCGGGTCTGCCTTCTCCATGAACATGGGGAGGACAGAGTGTCCCACTTTTGTTCCCCAAGGGTTGGTCATGCTTGATATGCCCCAAGGTAAAGGTAATGCTGAATTAGCGGATGGCCTCTCTCCATGGGCCATGGCCTCCGTGGAGACAGGGCATCAGAGCGGGCAAATTCATCAGGCATGGTGAGGCAGAAAGCATGCCGGCCAGAGAGCATGACAACAGCATCCTATTTTGTTTGTTACTCGTTGTAAAAGTGATATGTGAATATGTAAAGTTGTACAACCATGTGGAAGAGCCAAGTATAGGTCCTGCTTCACACACTTCTCCTAATCCACTCCCCACTGCTGACCACGCTTGGTGGTTTGATGTCTGTCATTCTGGACTAGGGCTGCCCGATCACCTGGGGCACAGATATCATTTTACATTGTAGAGTAGCTGCATCCAAAAGAGGTGAAGCAATGTCAAAATAAGTGAAATTAATATAAAAACATATTTAACTCAATATATCCCCAATATGATCATTTCAATATGTAGCCAACATAAAAAGCACATTAGTGAGATACTTTGTGTCGTTTTTTGAATACAAAGTCTTCAAAATCCAGCCAAACATCTTTTCTTTTTGAGGTCTCATGTTAGACATAGCAAATGGTAGTTTGCTGTTTTAAACTCACAGCACATCTCAACTCAGACCGGGCTGGATTTCAGATGCCCAATAAGCCACATGTAGCCAATGGCTACCACGTTGGATTCTAGACGTTTACATCTCAAGGTTGGTTCTTGCACAGCTGGATAGTACCAGAAAGATCTTACTACAACTTTTTTTCAGTCTGAATGCCCAGCTCCATAGCTGTCATGGTGGTGGTTCCAGCCCATCCGTTTGGCGCATAGAGTGGTATGTGGGTGAGAGGTGCCCGCCTTCAGCAGGGCTGGCTTGGAGGGCAGGTGAGCAAACAAGCTCCACACCACCTTGACTGAGGTCAGAAGACAGCACTCAGCGAAGACCCTAACTCTGTTATGTGTACAGTTATGATTACACTAATTCTTATTGATATGGGATCATGTGTTAAGTGTTGTCACAGCAAAGAGGCAGCGGGGCAAGGGACAGCCCAGGCAGGCTGGCTCCTCAGCTGGCTGCCTCGGGCATGCCTCCTGATGGCATGGCGTCCCGTACCCTTCCCCACCCCAGGGGCCCCAGTTCACACCACAGTCCCTGAGGGAATAGGAGTGCTGACTACCCAGGAGCCAACACCTCACAGGTCTACGGCCTGGGTCTGTGTTCACGCATGCCACCCATGCTCTGGGCATCCTCACAGGTCCTGAGAATCCTGGGAGAGGAAGCCCGGGGGACAGGAACCTGAAGGGGTTGTGAAGGACTGAAAGCACCCCTGAAAAGGAGAGGGCATCCCCCACCGGGGCCAGGTGGGCACAGGGGGACTGGCCTGGTCCTGCCACCCTCTCTTCCATGGGCACAAGACTGCACCCTCTCCACCACTGAAAACCAGATCAGGATCTCAGGCAACTACAGGGAGTCCCTGTAAACAGCACCTTCCCAACTCACTTGCCCTTCTAAGCAAGTTGTCTGGGTGATGCTGGCCAAGCCAGGAAGGGGCACTGGGGAGGGACCCCCAAGATCCCTGTTTTCATCCCCAGGCTCCCAGGCAACCAGGGAGGGGCTGGTGAATGGGAGGAAGGGAAGCTTGAACCAAGCATCCATCCCCTGCTACGTGATTCTTTTTCTCTCTCCTCCTTTAGTTTGTTCTTTTACAATATTTTACCATGAAATACAGTATTTATAAGAAGTGTATATCTGCATACAGTTTAAAGAATAATAACAAAGCAAGTCTTGTGTATTACCACTCAGACACCCCTGATTCTCCTCTCCTCTCCCACAAACACCCTGACTTTTGTGATGCTCACCCCTTTACTTTTCTTTTCTCTCTTGTTTTGCTTTGAGGTTGACATGGTTTTAAGTTTAAAAAATAATTTATTGAGATGAAATTCAAATAACATCAAATTAACCACTTTAAACTGAACAACTCAGTGGTATTTAGTACATTCACAATGTTGTACAGTCACCACCACCTCCATCCAGCTGATCAGAACATTTCCATCACTACAAATTAAAATGCTGAACCCATTCAGTGACTTCTTCCCATTCCCGTTTCCCCCACCCTCTTGGAAACCACCAGTGTGTGTTCTGTCTCTATGGATTTATCTATTCTAGTTAATTATTAATCTAAGTGGAATCATACGGTGAATTACTGTGTCTGGCTTCTCTTCTCTCCCTCAACATAACATTTTCAAGGTTCATGCACATTGTAGCCTGTATCAGTACTTCGTTCCTTTTTGTGGCTGAATAATAATCCCATTGTATGTATGTACCACAGTTGGCTTATCCATTCATTTCCTGAATGGCTTTTGAGCCATTTCCACCTTTTGGTTATTGTGAAGAGTGCTACTCCGAACACGAGTGTACATGTACTTCTTTGAGTACCTGTTTTCAATTCTTTGGGGTATCTACCGAGCAGTGAAACCACTGGGTCGTATGGTAATTCTACATTTAACTTTTTAAGGAACTGCCAACCTCTTTTCCAAAGCAGCCATATCATTTTAACGTTTCTACCAGCAATGTATGAGGGTTCCAATTTCTCCACATCCTTGACGATACTAATTACAGTTGACCCTTGAACAATGTGGGGGGTTAGAGGTGCTGACCCCCCAGCACAGTCGGAAATCCACATACTGCTATCTCTGCCTCAAAAACAAAGACATTGATAAATGATTCACCCAAGGGCAAGAAATGAAGAAGTCTGGCTAGAATCAGGACTCAAACCCTAGTTCTTTTGATTCCACACATTATGATCTACAATCAAACACAAACTTTTCCCCACATGCAGTTAAAGATCTGTAAAGTGAAAATACAGATACTGTATTCATTGAGAAAATCCTCACATAAGTGGACCTGTGCAGTTCAAACCAGTGTTGTTCAATGGTCAGCTATACTTCTTTTTGTTTTGGGAAGCTCTTTTATTATGGCCATCCTAGTAGGGGTGAAATGGTACTTCATGGTTTTGATTTGCACTTCCCTGATGACTAGTGATGTTGAGCATCTTTTCATGTGTTTGGCCATTTGTACATCTGCCTTGGATAAATATCTATTCAAGTCCTTCACCCATTTTTAAAATTGGATTGTTTCTCTTTTTGTTTTTGAGTTGTGAAACTTTTTTTTTTTTTTGCGGTACGCGGGCCTCTCACTGCTGTGGCCTCTCCCGTTGCGGAGCACAGGCTCCGGACGCGCAGGCTCAGCGGCCATGGCTCACGGGCCCAGCCGCTCCGCGGCATGTGGGATGTTCCCAGACCGGGGCATGAACCCATGTCCCCTGCATCGGCAGGCGGACTCTCAACCACTGCGCCACCAGGGAAGCCCGTGAGACTTTTTAATATGTTCTGGATACTAGACCCTTGCCAAATATATGATTTGCAAATATTTTTCTCTCATTCTGTAGGTTGTCTTTCACTTTCTTGGTAGTGTCCTTTGAAGCACAAACATTTAAATTTTGATGAAATCCAGTTTATCTATTTCTTCAATTATTGTATTATACCAAAAGCATGAGTCTATGAATCCGTTGCTAAAACCAAGATCGTGAAGATTTATCCCTATGTTTTTTTCTAAGAGTGTGATGGTTTTAGCTCTTACATTTAGGACTGGTCTGTCTTGAGTTAATTTTTGTATATGGTATGAGATAGGAGTCCAAATCCATCCTTTTCCATATGGATATCCAATTTTCCCAGCACCATTTGTTGAAAAGACTTTCCTTTCCCCCACTGAATGATCTTGGTCCCCACCTTGTCAAAAATCAATTGGCCATATATGTATGGGTCTATTTCTGGACTTTCAATCCTACGCTATTGTTCTATAGGTCTATCCTTATGCCAGTATCATACTTTTTTGATTAGTGTAGATTTGAAATTTTGAAACTGGGAAATGTGAGTCCTCTGAGTTTGTTATTCTTTTCTTCAAGATTACTTTGGCTATTGGAGCCCTTTGCAATTCCTTATGAATTTGAGGATCAACTTTTCCATTTCTGAAAAAAAAATGCCATTGAAATTTTGATAGGGATTTCACTGAATCTGTAGGTCACTTTGAGTGGTACTGCCATCTTAACAATATTAATTCATCCCATGGACTTTGGATGTCTTTCCATTTATTTATGTCTTCTTTCTTTCGGTAGTTTTCAGCATAAGTCTTTCACCTCCTTGGCTAAATTTATTTCTAGATATTTTATTCTTTTTGATGCTAATATAAATGGAATTGTTTCCTTAATTTCCTTTTAGGATTGTTGATTGCTGTTTATTATAACACAACTGATTTTTGTGTGTTGGTCTTGGACCCTGTAATTTTGCTGAATTTGTTTATTAGCTCTAGTAGTTTTTACGTGCATTTTTTGGGAGCTTTGCTACTGTTTCATTTTGGACTTCATCTATATCCCTACACGATACATTGTTTCACTTCATCTGATTTTGAACTTTACATAAAGAGAATGTATATGTCTTTGGTGACTTGTTTCTTTTGCTTTGGGTTGTTTTTGGAGTCATATGGTAGTTGTAGTTTGTCTGTTCTCATTGCCATATAATATTCCCTTGTGTGAATATATGGTGATGTACTTGTAGACCCCACTGCAGCTGGGCATCTGGATTGCTGTCCCTTGGGGCTGTCAATATGGTGCTGCTATGAACACGTGTGTGTCCTGGTGCACACGAGCATGAGCATGTGTGGGGTCAACCTCAGTGCAGAACCGCTGGACCGTGGACCATGAACCTGCTCCACTTCCCCAGACAATGCTGAACTGTTCTCTATCCTCCTCAAAGGGAGGACCTCAAAAGCATCTGCCCATTTTGGAGAAAGTATTTTGAATCTGCCAGAGGAGATGGATGTGTGATGGGGGACAGAGCCATGCAGGGGGCTCAGGCTGGCCACCTGCCATGAGACTGGCTGAGCTGGTGGCTCTACTATGCCACTCTGTCTCCCCTCTCCATGCCCCCTTACCTCCCAGAGCCCCTACCAAAGCCATAACTCCTCTACTGCCTGTTTCCTCATCTGTAAAACCACAGTGAGGGAGCCCATGGTCTCTGTGTGGCCCCCATCCCCACTGCATCTCAGCTCTGAGCAGCTGTCACTGTGACCATCACAGCAGAGAAAGGGGGTCTAGTGTTCCGCTCTGCCCCTGCTGTTCCCTCTTCCAAGAGCTCTTTCCCCATCACTCCTGCACCCAACCAAATTCTCCCCATGCCCTCTCTCTGCCTGCCCCACCCTGCAAGGCCATCCCCTGTCTTCCAGAAAGAAGGGCCTGCCCCCACCCCATGCCCCATCCCAGCACACCGCACACACCTTCATGATGAGAACATGCCCACCTGGAGCTCCCCCTCCACAGGGGGTGGGAGGCCGGGTCAAAGCAGCACATCTGGAGCCTGCAGAGCCCACGACATCAGGGGCTCCATAAGCTGCTAGCGTGAAGTCCCTGCGTGCTGGCCTTCTCCCCTGACTCCCAGCGGGCCCGGGCTGCAAATCTCCCAGAGACCTTTGAAGAACTTTTTCTCTGACATAACTCTCCCAAGTTCTAAATGCTGGGTAGGGTGCGGCACACTCACTATTAATACCCAAGCAGCCCAGACACTGGCCATGAGTCACTACTGGCCACATGGGTCAGGATAGCCTGAGAGGACACAGCAAACATGTGAACCTAATTTAGGTCCTAGGCCACACCCCCCTCCTCCATGCCCAGCCTCCTGCCCAACCCCCCTTCAGGAGTGCCCACCACTGCCCGCTCCCTGGGTCCTTCCTCCCATCTGCCCCAGCCTGGCTCCCAGTCCCGAGGAGCTGACTCTTGCAAACCGGCCAGTCTGCTGCATGAGACACCATCATGGGCTGATGTGTGCACGCCCTTCCTCAGGGCCCCAGGAAACCCCCTCAGCAGGGATGATGCTGTCACAACACTGAGGACAGAGTGGGAGAACACTGCAGAATGAAAGCCTGAGAGAAACACAAACCAAACTTATGTCCAACATCATTAGGGTTGATGATTGGCCTGTGGGTTCTGAAGGGAAGGTTCTGTCTCATGGCGGTGTCCCCAATCCTGAGGCAGCTGGCCAGGTGCCTGGTGGGCCCTCAGCCCTGCCATCCTGGCCTCCTGTTTCCTCTGCCATGGACCAGGGAATTAAGAACAGTGTGTTCTCATGCCCACGCCCCCCATTGACAGATGCTGGGCCTTCACAGGTTCGCTAAGACCTTACCCTTGTTCCTTTCTTTCAGTTAATGCTGATTTAAAAAACTGGAAAACTGTTTATTTAATATCAACCTGTACTCCTCCCAGCCACCCCACCTTGCAGACAAGGTAATCAATCCTCAGGAAATTTAAATAACTTGGCCAAGGTCATAAAGATAAGACATGGTGACTCAGGAATGTCCAAGTCCAAGGTCCTTTTCTTCCCACCCTGCCATTTATTGTATTCTGGCTGTAAGGGTCACCTTCAAAGCCTCAACCCAAAGAAAGGGCTTTAATAGTGAAATGTCCAGGCACAAGTCCAGGCCCATCGGGAACATTCTTTCCAGGACAGTTCCCTGCAGAGGACACTCAGGAAGCAATGGAATACCATTGCTTAAAACGAGGCCTGTAAATACCGCTAACGTTTCATTTCTAGAAGGTTCTTTACCAGCAGATGTGTGTATGAATAAGTGGGAGGAAGTGTCAGAAGGGCACACGCCAACCGTTAACGAGGTCACTGCTGGACGCTAGGGTGGGAGAGGGAAAGACAGAATTACTTTATTTTAGAGATTTCTAAATCTTTTCAATTTGTTCCATCAAGCACATATTTGTTTAGGGGTTTTAATTTGTTTATTCTTAATTTTAAGCAAAGAAAAAAAACACACCCTCCTCACCACCACCATCACCAAACCACAGCATGGAAATGTCCCACCCCTGCCCCCCCCAACCCTTGGCTCCAGGCCAGCCCCCCGTCTTTGGTCCTCACGCTGCAGGTGCCCTGCTCACTAAGAGGGGCAAACAGGGGTGCGCCTGGGTCACTTGAGGGCCCCAAAGCATATATGCTTTAAGGAAAAGAACAGAAAATTCGAGTTTCAAATCAGGTTTCAGGTCTTGGAGAGGCTCTTTAAGTGCGGAGCCCTGGAGCTGAAACTTTGCTGGCCTTGCAGTAACCACCCTCCGGGCCACCAGTCCCTAGCCTCTTTGTGTCACAGGAACCCAGGGTGGCTCTCAGGCCCGTCTCCGGTCCCATTCCCATGCCCCCAGGAACGTGCCTTCTGGGTTGTGAGCCCAGGTCCACGCAACATGGACCCCACCACTGCCATCCAGCAGCCATGTGGCCAGCAGGAGGGTCAGCCTGCCAGGGTCACTAGCCACTGTTGTGGGCCAGGTGCCAGCCATGTTGGAGTCTGAGGGAGAAGGACCAACGTGCCCTCTATAGGCACTCCTCAGAATACGCTCCCCTGATTTGAACTGCATGGGGGAAAGTTGATAAGAACTCTACGATCAAAAAGCATGACTATATATAAGGCCTGGCACTGCCCTACACGCTGGCATGTCATTGTCAACCCTCACACAACCACCCAGGGGACTCCCAGCCCCAGGACTCTGAGCTGATCAGAAATGACCTTTGCACAATATTGCAAGGTCACAAAGCAAGCAACAACACAGCCTGCCTTTAAAATATTGATACTGTGTTCACCAAGGATTTTTTTGCATTGATTTTATTTTTTTAATGTTGTGTGAAATGTTATTTACCTTAGTCACTGAATTTGCGGTGCCCCAACATGAGTGCCTGACTGGCCTCACCCTAACCCCGGCCCCCCGCCCATCACCCGAGAAAGGTCCAAGAGCATTTCACCCACTCAGCAGCTTCTGAGTGAGCCCAGATTTCTTCCCCGGGGTCCAGAGGCAGGCCTGCCCTCAGAAGCATCTCCTCTGACCTGTCTCTCCTACACTGGAACATGCAGTTCCTTGAGAGGAAAGACCCAAACGGAGGGGCAGGAAGCTGAGCGCAGCACGGGCAGTGGGGCTCAAAAGCGTGTTAAAATACAGAGTCCTTGGCCCCAATTCTGATTCCAGGGCCTGGAGTGGAGCCCGGATACCTGCAGGGTTTTTTTTAACATCTTTATCAGCGTTCTATCTGAGCAGATGTGAGTTGGTCCCACGAGGCCTTCATTCCAGGATATCAATGGTGTGTTAGCTTCTGCTCTATAACAAAGTGAATCAGCTATACATATACATATGTTCCCATATCTCCTCCCTCTTGCGTCTCCCTCCCTCCCACCCTCCCTATCCCACCCCTCTAGGCGGTCACAAAGCACCAAGCTGATCTCCCTGTGCTATGCGGCTGCTTCCCACTAGCTAGCTATTTTATGTTTGGTCGTGTATATATGTCCATGCCTCTCTCTCACTTCGTCCCAGCTTACCCTTCCCCCTCCCCGTGTCCTCAAGTCCATTCTCTACATCTACGTCTTTTATTCCCGTCTTGCCCCTACGTTCTTCATGACCATTTTTTCTTTCTTTTTTTTTTTTTACATTCCATATATATGTGTTAGCATACGGTATTTGTTTTTCTCTTTCTGACTTACTCACTCTGTATGACAGACTCTAGGTCCATCCACCTCACTACAAATAACTCAATTTTGTTTCTTTTTATGGCTGAGTAATATTCCATTGTATATAGGTGCCACATCTTCTTTATCCATTCATCTGTTGATGGACACTTAGGTTGCTTCCATGTCCTGGCTATCGTAAATAGAGCTGCAATGATCATTGTGGTACATGACTCTTTTTGAATTATGGTTTTCTCAGGGTATATGCCCAGTAGTGGGATTGCTGGGTCGTATGGTAGTTCTACTTTAAGTTTTTTAAGGACCCTCCGTACTGTTTGCCATAGTGGCTATATCAATTTACATCCCCACCAGCAGTGCAAGAGGGTTCCCTTTTCTCCACACCCTCTCCAGCATTTATTGTTTGTAGATTTTTTGATGATGGCCATTCTGACCGGTGTGAGATGATATCTCATTGTAGTTTTGATTTTCTGCCGTTTTTTTAAATTTTTATTTTCAATTGTGGTCAAGTACACAAAACGTAAAATTTAGTATTGTAACCGTTTTTCAGGGTACAGTTCGTTGGCATTAGGTACATTCACATTGCCGTGCAACCACCACTACCATCCATTTCCAGAGCTTTTTCATCTTCCCAAACTGAAACTCTGCCCCCATTAAACACTAACTTCCCATTTCTCCTCTCCCAGCCCCTGGCAGTCACCTTTCTACTTTCTGTCTCTCTGAATTAGACAACTGTAGGGACCTCATATAAGTGAAATTAGACAGTATTTGTCCTTTTGTGACTGGCTTATTTCACTTCACATAAAGTCCTCAAGGTTCATGCATAGTGTAGCTGGTGTCAGAATTTCCTTCCTTTTTTAAGGCTAAATAATATTCCCTTGTATGGATAGACCACACTTCCATCCACTGATAGACACTTGGGTGGTATCCTCCTTTTAGCTACTGTGAATCACGCTGCTATGAACATGGCTATACAAATATCTCTTCAAGACCCTGCTTTCAATTCTTTTGGGTATATACTCAGGGGTGTAATTACTGGGTCATATGATAATTCTATATTTAATTTAATTCTGTATTTAATTTTTGAGGAACCATCACACTGTTTCCCACAGCAAACACACCATTTTTAAATTCTACCAATAGTGCACAAGTGTTCCAATTTCTCCATGTCCTCACCAACACTTGTTATTTTCTGGGTTTTTTTTCTTTTGATAGTAGCCATAGAAATGCTGTAAACTGGTATCTCACTGTGGTCTTCATGTGCATTTCTCTAATGATTAGTGATGTTGAGCATCTTTTCATGTACCTGTTGGCCATTTGTATATCTTCTTTGGAAAATGTTTATTCAAGTCCTTTGCCCTATTTATTTAGTTATTTATATTTTGGCTGCATTGGGTCTTTATTGCTGTGCGCAGGCTTTCTCTAGTTGTGGCGAGTGGGGGCTACTCTCCATTGCAGTGTACAGGCTTCCCATTGAGGTGGCTTCTCTTGTTGCGGAGCATGGGCTCTAGGCGTGCGGGCTTCAGTAGTTGTGGCTCACAGGCTCTAGAGTGCAGGCTCAGTAGTTGTGGTGCACAGGCTTAGTTTCTCCTAAGAATCTTCTTAGGGATCTTCCCTAAGAAGGGATCTTCCCAGACCAGGGCTCGAACCCGTGTCCCCTGCATTGGCAGGTAGATTCTTAACCACTGCGCCACCAGGGAAGTCCCTTTTGCCCTTTTTTAAATCAGGTTGTTTATTTTTGTTGTTGTTGAGTTGTAGGAGTTCTTTATATATAGGAGTTCTTTATATATAGGAGTTCTTTATATAT
>NW_021703778.1:31415118-31668025 GCF_005190385.1 Monodon monoceros | reverse complement strand
GTTCTTTATATATAGGAGTTCTTTATATATAGGAGTTCTTTATATATTCTGGATATTAATCCCTTATCAGATATATGATGTGTAAATATTTCCTCACATGCCATAATTGCCAAATAGCTGCATCTTTAACAACCTCCCCCATAATACACTTCAAGGAACACTGGCCCAGACTCTGAGGACACCTTTCCAGAAGCAAGTTTCTGGGCCAGGTTGTACGTAGGGGCAGGGGAAGGTACCATCAGGAGGGCTGGCTCCACTCAGCACCTGCTAACCCATTCCAGGAGAGGGGTGGACCCTGGCCTGAATACACACTACCTAGATACGGGTCTCTGGCTCTGGAAGAAGAAGGCTGTAAGGGTGGCGCAGGTTCTGGTGCCCAGAAATTGGTGGCTTCCCCCATTCACAGAACAAGGCATGTCCCAGGGCACGACCTCTTTCAAAAGTGTGATCCCCAAAAGCAGGGGTTGTCCCTGAGTCCATCCTATGACGGGGAAGGAATACCACCCACAGCTGTAAAGCACAGCTTGTGTTGAGGAGTGTCTGCCTGGCTTAGCTTTGTGCAACCCTGTAAATGGGGAGCAGAGACATCTGACCCCCAGGCAGGGGTGTGACCTGCAGGAGCTCTCTGCTCAGATTCCAGACCTGGGACTAAAATGATGGGGTGGGGGTCTGTCTGACCCAAGAGTCTCCCTGAAGGGCCACAGTGGGGAGTCTCAGCCAAACCACCCAGAAGCGACCTGTTGGACCTGGGGCCAGGGCCTCCTACAGTGGTGGGGTGAGAGGGTAGAGTGTGGGGCGGGAAGGAAGGATTGTGGGTTTTAATTCTCTGTGCACGTGAAGATGGGTGGTTTGTGCCAGCGCTCTGGAGAGTTCCCAGGCACGTAGGTGCTGCCCCAGGTGGGGCCTGCAGGTGCCCCCAGCGGCCAGGCAAGAGCAGGGCGGGGTGTGTGGTGACCCACTGCCCTCTGCAGCTCTGCAGTACATCAGCCAGAGTCCCCACGTCCCCAGGGCGGTCCAGAGCAGCCGGAAGTCAAGGTTTTCACAAAGGACTCTCCTTCTCGGTTAATAACAACAGCTAATTCTTCTCTTAATACAAGGTCAAACCAAGTCCACGTGTGGGCCAAGTGCAGCTGTGGGATGAGAGCGTGAGGCGTCTGCTCTAAATAGACACATGAAGACAGTGGTTTCTTTCAGCTAAATTGGTCCACAGATCAGTCATTTCACTGTGGCATTTGCTGTTAATTTTGGCCCATGAAACAGGGCTGCTGAGTCAACAGAGACTCGCCCAGCAGCAAACCAGCTCTTAGGTTCCCAAACCGCTTCCTGAGGCTGAGGCCCGGCTGCCCTGTTGCCTCGGTCCCTCCCCTCCCCAGCTCCCCTGTCCCCGCATCCCAGCCCTGCCTTCTCCAGGGTGTCCCCCTGCAGCCTGCCCTACCCTCCTGCACCCTCCCCAGAGGCTCCTCCCCGTCTACGTGGACCTGTTCCAGAACGTCCTGGTGCCCCTCCTTCCCAGGGAACCTCTCCCAGGGGGTGAGGCTGGCTGTCTACACTTCCTCAGGCCTTTGCGCTAAAGCCACATAAAAATCCAGAGGATGATCGAGCATCCTGTGACCATCCCCCGGATCGTACAAAGGTTACCTCGGTCATGTTTGTAGCAGATACTTCCTTCTTTTTTTTCCTTTCTTTAAACAAACAAACAGGGCTCCCCTGGTGGCACAGTGGTTGAGAGTCCGCCTGCCGATGCAGGGGACTCGGGTTCATGCCCCGGTCCGGGAAGATCCCACATGCCGCGGAGCGGCTGGGCCCGTGAGCCATGGCCGCTGGGCCTGCGCGTCCGGAGCCTGTGCTCCACAATGGGAGAGGCCACAGCAGTGAGAGGCCCGCGTACCGCAAAACAAACAAACAAGCCGTCAGGGCCCGTTCCCACGCCCATCAGCCCACTCCCCTCTCACTTCCCTCCCACACCTTCCGGCCCATCGTGGGCACACGGTCCTTGGTAGACAGCACTCCGAGGCCCCCGAGACGCTGCGTCTGTCCTCCGCCTCCCCGGCCTTGCATCCTCAGCCCCCTTCGCTGCTCCTGGGGGCTCAGGGCCTCCGCCTTCCTCTCTTCTTCCTGCAGTCTCTCCATCAGCAAGCAATCCCAGTGATTCTCACTGTCTAGCATTATCTAGATATCGCCTGTGCGCTGAGTCCCATTTGTGCCACCAGCTGCTACACGACACCTCTGCCCTCCCTGCAGGTCCAGTGGGCGCCTGGAGCCTACAGTGTCCACTGCTGGGAGCTGGCTCTCCTCCTCAGGCTGGGCCTGCGTGGCCCTCTCCACAAATCACACCACCAGCCGCCTGCTCCGCCAGCCAGAAACCCAGGGTCGTGCTTGGGCTCCTCCCCTCCCTCCATCCTCACGGGCAGCAGGTCCCTTCTCCGCCTGCCAGCCACACCGAGTATCTCCTGTCCGCCCACCCACTCCCAGCCTAGCCCCGGCCTCCAACCTCTCTGGCCTGGACCACACTCCGGTCTTCCCACGGGTGCCCTGCCCCCGTTTGCCCATGTATAATCCAGTCTCACCAGCTCATGCCACTCCCTGCTCACCAGTCACTGTGGCCTAAAGGCCCTGCAGAATGAGCCCCACCTGCCTCCCCAGTCACCAGTTATTCCCAGCCCAAGCCCCTCAGCCACCCCCCAACCCTGCAGCTCTTCCCTCTACACACTGTTCCCTCAGTACACACGGTTCCCTCCCCCTAGAATTCTCTGCCAGTCTTTCCGTTCTCAGTTGAAATGTGGAACGTGTCTGGCAAAGACTTCCCAATCCAACAAGGCCCCGGCCCCATGTGCACACCCCGTACTCTTTCATACCCTCTTCTCTTGTCCCTTCCTACTGTTCCCCAATCTGCAGTGCTCTGGCTTATTTGCTGCCTTGTTCGTTGGCCATGAGTTGTTACCTGATGGCAATGGAAGCCTGGCTCACCTCCACCCCAGCCGGTGGCCCTGCACGCAGCCTCACGCTGGCCACACAACGGGCTCCCACAGAACACGGGGTGTACGAAGATATGGCAGCTTGGTCTGTGCCTGCTCTTCCCTTACCAAGAGAAGCCCCCACTCAAACGCTCCTCTCGTGCTGGGTCCTCTCCTGCCCCTCCACAGCCCAGCCCCCTCCTACTCAGATGCGGGGTGGCACAAGGCATCTGCCCTCCCCCCCAAACCCCGTTCCCTTGCCTTTCTGCTCCTTGGTACCACCACTCCCCCTCCGCTCTCCAAACCCGTCCTCACTGTACTGCTTCTCACCTGCTGCTCCACCCAGCCCACCACGCCCCGGCCCCAAGCGTCTTCCACCCGCCTCTCCAAATCCTGCCCACCCTTTGAGACTTAACTCCCTGCACTTACCCACCCCCTGAACTCCCAGCCCCTGGTGGGCTCTGAACCACCAGTTGAAGCCTTGCTGACACACCACCTCTGTTTCGGTTTGCATCTTACTACCCTGTGATAGAAATGCAGTCGTCCCCCCTCATCCGTGATTTTGTTTTCTGCAGTTTCAGTTACTTGCGATCAACCCAGTCTGAAAATATTAAATGGAAAACTTTAGAAATAAACAAGCCTTGAGTTGCCATGCTGTTCTGAGTAGCAGGATGAAATCTCACGCTGTCCTGATCCATCGCATCCAGCATCTCCAGCCATGGATGTGGTCTGATGCTGACATCCAGCCACAGATACCGTCACGGCTGCATGATCCAGGGTCCCCTGGAGCAGGCGATCCTCCTTCTGACTTGTGGTCAGAAGGTCCTTAGCAGCTTAATGCTATGTCGCAGTGTCTGTGTCATTCACCTCACTGCATCTCATCGCACAGGCATTTTATCGTCTCACATCAGAAGAAGGGTGAGTAGACACAGGAAGATATGTTGAGGGAGAGAAAGCACGTTCACATAACTTTCATTACAATATATCGTTATAACTGTTCTATTTTATTTTTACTTATCGTTGTTAATCTCTTACTGTGTCTAATTTAAAAATTAAGCTTTATCATAGGTATGTATGCATAGGAAAAAACATAGTATATACAGAATTCGGTACCATCTGGGTTTTGGGCATCCGCGGGGGGTCTTGGAACGTATGAGGATTTCCATTTAAACGTAGTATTTCCCAAATATTGTACAAGTGTTATCCCAGCTGAAGCTCAGGAGTATGCAAGGCAGTGCCCCCTTCAGAGCAGGAAAAGTCTCAGCTCAGTGGAGTGGGCAGTGCCCCCGCGGTCCCTCACTCAGCCTCGTGCACTGTCTCGGGTGGGATCCTAATCCCCAGGGCAGATGTTCCCGTTATCTTGCCCCCAAAGCATTCTAAACAACCATTTCTGATGGACAGGAATATTTCAGATGAGGGGGCGGGACCTAACCTGAGGGGGCGGGGAGGACCAGGCGGGTTTATGAACGAACCCCGGGAGGCTCTGCTTTCCTTTCAGCGAGTCCACGCCTTTTGTTAATACCTTAGCTGACTCAGCCCTGGGAGTGTGTCCTCAGCAGGGGAGGTAGGACTGTTTACCGAGGGGCCTCCACCCATTGCTCTCACCTGCATCGGCCTCTGAGGCTGCGCTCACCCCACGTGAACTGAGGCTCTCCCGGGTGACTGGGTGACCTCCTGCCCTGTGTGCACCACCGGCCCGCGGGGGCTCAGGGACAGGCCGCTGCCCGCAGCTCTGGCGATGCTCCACCTGGGCTATTGAATCACTCCCTTAGTAACCATGCGATAGTGAGCACCTCCCCTCCGCTGGGCACTCATGCGGAGGAATGAGCAGGGCTGGGGATTCTGTGGCTTTTGTGGGAGGGGCGGGGGCAGAGGAAAGAGGGAGGGGGTATAGAAACAGGACGCGGGGGCTGGGGGCTGGGGAGTCAGAGAGCCTCCCCGAAAGCAACTTTTGAGCAGAGTCTGGACACTGTGAGGCATGACTGCAGGAAAGAGTGAGTGGCTCTTGGACCGCTCGTTCATCCCCGGAAGATTCTAGAACATTTCTGGAGACTAAGCAGTAACTTGGAATTTTGAACTGAGGCTATTTTTCTTAACTAAGCTTTTTAAACAATTAAGAGTTAATACTAAAGCAAAGCCTTTCTTTCCTCAGGGAAAGTATGTTAGTCACATGCCAGCTTTTTCCTTAGGAAGAAAAATGGATTTTCGGTGAAGCAGAGGGAAGTGGGTTGAGCCAGGAGCAGCGTGCACACCAGCTGCTGTCCCTGCCCAGGGCCACAAGCAGGGCCAGTGCTGGGCGCCCTCTGAAAAGCTCCCTCCCGAGCTGGGGGTCAGGATGCAAGGCCGATGCTCCTGGAGGGGCCACGGACACCCCAGACCTGCACCAAGGAAGAATGGGGGCCCTCGGTGGTGATGGCGTTTAAACGCTGCCTGTGAGAGAACAGACCTGAATAAATCGAGTCGCGTTACTGCTGTCCAAGCTCCTCACCCACCTCAGCGTATGAAATCCTGCAGGGCAGATGACGGCGTTCCCCCCTTTTGATGATGGGGGGCCTGAGCCTAGTTATTCAAGGGGCTGGACACTGGCTTTCTGATTTCCCACACCGTGTTGTTAAGAGATTGCTGGGAAGGGCCCACTTGTTGGTTTCTTATGCAGGGGTGGGGTGCGGTGGACTCTAGGCCCAGCAGAGGGGGCGGGGCCTAGAGGGGCAGGGGTGGGGCCTAGAGAGGGATCAGAGGGTGGGACCCAGAGAGGGTGGGGCAGGGCCAAAGGGGGCCAAGGGGCGGGGTGAGAGACTCAAGGGCATTCCAAGGTCATGTCTCTACAGCCTCTGTAACCATTCCCATCTTTCCTTGTCTTTCACAGCCTTGAGGCTTTTGAAGAATATAGGTCAGTTATTATCCAGATGCCCCTCAATTTGGGTTGTCTGAGGTTTCCTCCCGATTAGATTCAGGTTATGCATTTTTGGCATTTTTTGTTCTTCTCAGTGCATATCGTCTGGAGGCTGGTGGTGAATATTGGTTTCCTTGCTGGTGATGCTTACTTTATGTTAGGTGGTGTTCACCAGATTTCTCCACTGTCAGGTTACTCATGTCTTCTTTGTAATTAATGACTATCGATGGGAGATACTTTGCGGCTATATAAGTGTACTGCTGCTCTTCAGACTTTTACCACCTACTTGTAGCTTTCATCGAAGATTCTCGACGGTTGCCAAATGGTGATTTTTCTAGTTCCATCATTCTTTCTGCATTTATTAGATGACTAGTAAACGGAAGAAACAGCTTTCCCATCTCCCTTATGTGTTTATTTATGTATGAATTTATACTGGTGTGGAATCGTGGGTCCTCATTTCAGCCAAAGGGTTATCATTCTTGATTGTGATCATTTAGTTTCATGCTCAAGTCATCCCAGATAAGGCCAGTGAGAGCCCCTTCAGAGAGGCTTCTGTGCTCTTCGGACAAGTTCCCATGTCAAAAATAAACATTTCCTTACTTTCTGGCACAAGATGTTCCGAGCTCATCTTGTACTTTCTCTGCCCTAGATCTGGATTCAGTCATTTGTCCAAGGAGCCCTGGCTTCTTTTAGGGGAGAATGCTATTTAGAAACAGATACTTGAGCACTAAGTATACTCAGTGCTATCAGAGTGTTTTTAGGCACTTTCAGTGGATAGAGCCAGAAAATAAATATATATAAGTGTACATGTGTGGTAAGCCTATGACCCCAGTGATCCCAGCCCCCTGAGAGCCGTGCCTCCCAACTAGGAATGCCCGGGGCACTCACACAGGCCTGTATCACTTGTAGGGAGCCCCACAGACATTTCCCCCACTGGGACTAATGTTGTGGTTGGACCAGCCCTTGTCGTTCTTTTCTTTTTTTTAAATAAATTTATTTATTTATTTTTGGCTGCATTGGGTCTTCATTGCTGCACATGTCTTTCTCTAGTTGCGGCGAGCAGAGGCTACTCTTCGGTGCGGTGCATAGGCTTCTCATTGCAGTGGCTTCTCTTGTTGTGGAGCTCAGGCTCCAGCCTCGTGGGCTTCAGTAGTTGTGGCACGCGGGCTCAGTAGTTGTGGCTCATAGGCTCTAGAGCACAGGCTCTGTAGTTGTGGCGCACGGGCTTAGTTGCTATGCAGCATGTGGGATCTTCCCGGACCAGGGCTCAAACCCGTGTCACCTGTATTGGCAGGCAGATTCTTAACCACTGAGCCACCCTGTAAGCCCACCCTTGTGGTTCTTATTACGATGGCAAGATACACTTCAGCAAAAACCAAGAGAACTTTGAGGAACAAGATTTACTACTCACAGGTCACACCCAAGGAAGGGCCACACAGCAAGGTCATGGGGAGAGAAAGTGGGCCAGAATCTGCCTTTATTAGGGTCCGAGGGCAGGGTGTCTAGAGTCTTTACTGGCTAATTTAAAGCCTGAGATCGGGAATCAGGCGGCAGGAAGGGAGAAGCGGTGTCATCCAGGGCTTTCAAGGGTGGCGGTGGCCCCACTCCTTATCTGGTTGTTTTGTTAGTAGCTGTGCCTTACAGTCTGTTCATTCGAGATGGGTATCTTTCGAAATGAATGTGTCAGCTATCAGAAGCTTAATTCCAGGCACTGACATTACAGTAACCCTCTCCCCCTGAGTGTGGGCTGGACCAAGTGACTCACTTCTAATGAATAGAATATAGCAAAAGTGGGAATTCTTTGGCGGTTCAGGGGTTAGGACTCCACGCTTCCACTGCAGGGGGCAGGGGTTCGATCCCTGGTCGGAGAACAAAGATCCCGCATGCTGCGTAGTGCGGCCAAAAGAAAAAGATTTGGTGTTGAGGGGGAAAGGTTAAGATGAAAGGCAAATCAACAAACACATTATCTTTTTTTTAAAAAAGGAAAAGAAATACGGCAAAAGTGATGAGGCATTGCTTCACGTGTTAGGTTATAAAGACACGCTGGCTTCCGTCTTGCATGTATCTTGGGCTCCTCGCTCTGAAGGGGCACCTGCCAGGCTGTGAACCGCCCTGGGAGAGGCTCATGTGGAAGGAACTGAGGGAGGAGATGGGCCAACAGTCCTCAAGAGCAGGTGGTTCTCGCCAACAGCAACCACGCGAGGGGGCTTGGAGATGGATACGCCCCAATCGCCCTCCTCCAGATGAGACCACAGTTCCCGCCCATCCCTGATTGAATCCTTGGGAGAGATGAGAGTCAGGAGCATCCAGCTAAGCCCCATCCAATCCCCGGTCTGCTGTGACATAATAAATGTTTGTTGCTGGCGTTTTTTTTTAAACAGCTCAAGGGTTTTCATGGTTGATGAACTTAAGCCAAATGAATAATTCTTTTTTCATTATTTAATTTTTTATTTTACATTGAGGTATAGTTGATTTACAATGCTGTGTTAGTTTCAAGTGTACAGCAACGTGATTCAGTTATACATATACATGTATCTATTCCTTTTCAGATTCTTTTACTATATAGGTTATGACAGAATATTGAGTAGAGTTCCCTGTGCTATACAGTAGGTCTTTGTTGTTTATCTGTTTTATATAAGTAAATGTTGTTTTTTTGTTTTGAGGTTTGTTTTTTTTTTGCGGTACGCGGGCCTCTCACTGTTGTGGCCTCTCCCGTTGCAGAGCACAGGCTCCGGACGTGCAGGCCCAGCGGCCACGGCTCACGGGCCCAGCCGCTCCGCGGCATGCGGGATCTTCCCGGACTGGGGCACGAACCCGCATCCCCTGCATCGGCAGGCGGACTCTTAACCACTGCACCACCAGGGAAGCCCCAGTAAATGTTGTTTTAAGCCACTAAGTTTTGGGGCAATTTGTTATGTTAAGCATAGGCAACTAATACAATCTGTTATATGTAGTTGGTGTGTGTGTGTGTGTGTGGGCAGGGGGGAACCACATACACACCTACATCCATTCTTGTATCTATCTCTACTTATTAAAATCCCAGGTTCATATTGATAATTTCAATTTCAGTCCAACGCTACAGGGATTCATTCTAACCTTCCCCACTTCCTATATTTGTAATTCCCTTCTCCAACAGGGAGAAACCCAGCTCCCATTACCCACAGATATTGATTTATTTGTTTAATCCTAGAAGACACAGAAAATTGTTTTAGGAACGCCATCCTATGTCTCGGTGAGAAAGGAGCCGACTCTCTAAACAAATACAGTATTTGTTTAGATTCTTCTTGTCTTTCTCCAGAGACATATTGTGCATATGCTGTGAATTATGGTTTTTTTTTTTTTTTCCAGAAAAGAGTTGTGTTCTCCCAGCTTCTCTGGGAAGTAAAGAGTGAAAGGCAAAAGGGAAGCATGTTTTCTTCCTTCCAGCCGATGAGGCACTTGGCTGTTTTGCCTCACGCTGTTAGAACATTCCACATAAGAAGGGCTGGGGCTGGGACTTCAGCTGAACTCTCTCTTCTGGGCCAATGCTGCCACTTCTCCTCATTAGCAACGTAGTTTTCAAGCAGTCATTAAATTATTTGGCGGGAAAGCCATACGGTGTTGTTTTTTCAAGGCCCCGGGGGAAGACCCTGAATTACAATCATTCCTGTTATTCAAAAAGAAACCAAGTGACCAGCTGACTCTGCGTTCTCCCTAGAAAGGCTCCTCGGTCTGGGTGGGACTCGCAGCTCCTTCCAGAAGGTTAGAAACCCAGGTTGGACCGTCCCTGCACGGCTGGGACTGGGGCCAGGACTCTCTATGGAGCCACAAAAGCGGCCTCGGGTCCTTGACATGCCCTCGTTGGGGAGGGCCTCTGTGACCCTGGGCTGTCACTGCCACTCTCCCAGGAGACAAGGGAGCCCCCAAGATCAGCATTGCTGCCAGGTGGGTGGGGTCAGCCACTAGACACCTCGGGTCACAGGTCAAATGTCGCACCGTGATGCTCCCCCTGGCAGCTGCAGGAGAGAGCCCAGGATGGGGGCGGGGGGGGGGTGGTGTCTAGTGGCTGTGGGTAGCCCACTCTGGTTTCTCCAAGATCTGACTCTGCCCGGCCACTCCACGTGCCTGTCCACGCACCCCGCCACAAGCCCGGGACACACACGCATTGTGTGCACAGCACATAATACACAGCACACGCGCCATGTGCATAATACACAAACACACACCACACACACACCCATCACACGTGTACCCACATCACACCACACACGAATGCATCACACAGGTATACACACATCACACATCAAGCCGGGCCTCAAGGAGATGCAGGAAAGGATGCTGGCTCCCCAGTGAGGTGGGCAGGGATTTCCCCCTCTGCTCCAGGAAGCCAGCCCTGCTGCCTGCGCGCTTCAGCACGTGCTGTGTCCACCCCTCACCTGACATTTCCAGGCGGTGGACGGAGCTTGCACTGAAGTGTTTCTCTGGGAAGTCCCCACAGCACTCAGCGCCTTGCACAAGAGACATCTTCAACAAACGGATACAGATGAATTGGGGTTCAGCAGATGAAAAATGACACCACTTTATGATGAGAGTTGCGGGACTACGGAGAATTTTTTTCTTTAAAACAAATTGTTTTATTTTACTTTTTCATTTCAGGCAACAGTTTTCCATTTTGAAATAGGTAGTACATTTACATCATTCAAATTTTTAAAGGGAAAAACGCAGATCCACAACTGCAAACAGCACACAGATGTTTGTGGCATCTTTATTCATAACTGCCAAAACTTAGAAGCAACCACCTTCAGAGGGTGGATGGGTAAATAAACTGTGGCACATCCAGACAATGGAATATTATTCAGCACTAAAAAAAGAAATGTGTTATCACCCATAGAAAGGCGTGGAGGAAGCTTAAATGCATTAAAACTAAGTGAAAGAAGCCAATCTGAAAAGGCTTCATACTGGATGAGTCCAACTACATGACATTCTGGAAAAGGTGAAACTACAGAGACAATAAAAAGCTCAGTGGTTGCCAGGGGTTAGGACGGAGGGAGGGAGGGATGAATAGGTGGAGCACAGAGGATTTTTAGGGCAGTGAAAATACTTTGTATGATATTATAATGATGGCTAAATGTCATTATAATTTGTCCAACCCATAGAATGTATGATGCCAAGAGTGAAGTAACGTATACTATGGACTTCGGGTGATGGTGATGTGTCAGTGTAAGTTTGACCTTGGTAATAAATGCACCATGCTGGTGGAGAATGTTGATAATGAGGGAGGGTCAGGGAGTATGTGGGAAATCTGTACCTCCCTCTCAATTTTGTTGTGAACCTAGAACTGCTCTAAAAAAAATTAAGTATTTAGTCTTTTTTTTTTAATTGGAGTATAGTTGATTTACAATGTTGTGTTAGTTTCAGGTGTACAGCAAAGTGATTTTATATATAATACATATATATAATATATTAATATATACAATATATATATGTAGAATATATATTATATATATATAATATATATATATATATTATATATATTCTTTTTTTTTTTTTGGCAGCGCCATGCAGCTTGCAAGATCTTAGTTCTCTGACCAGGGATTGAACCCTGGCCCAGGCAGTGAAAGCGCCGAGTCCTAACCCCTGGATCACCAGGAAATTCCTATGTATTCTTTTTCAATGTATTTTCCTTTATAGGTTATTACAAGATATCGAGTATAGTTCCCTGTGCCATACAGTAGGTCCTTGTTGGTTATCTATTTTATATATAGTAGTGTGTTTATGTTAATCCAAAACTCCTAATTTATCCCTCCCCCCCCTTTCCCCTTTGGTAACCATAAATTTGTTTTCTATGTCTGTGAGTCTGTTTCTGTTCTGTAAATAAGTTCATTGGTATCATTTTTTTAGATTCCACATATAAGCGATCTCATATGATATTTGTCTTTCTCTGTCTGGCTTACTTCGCTTAGTATGATAAAAACATTAAGTCTTTTAAAAAATTGAGAAAGGCGGGCTTCCCTGGTGGTGCAGTGGTTAAGAACCGCCTGCCAGTACAGGGGACATGGGTTCGATCCCTGGTCGGGGAAGATCCCACATGCTGCGGAGCAACTAAGCCCATGCGCCACAACTACCAAGCCTGCGCTCTAGAGCCCACGAGCCACAACTACTGAGCCTGTGCTCCAACACCACAGAAACCTGCGTGCCTAAAGCCCGTGCTCCGCAGCAAGAGAAGCCACCACAAGAGAAGCCTGCACACTGCAACGAAGACCCAACGCAGCCAAATATAAATAAATAAATCTAAAAAAAAAAAAAAAATTGAGAAAGGCACCCAGGCTATGGGCATCTCCTTCCCACCCAGGTCCCCGAGGCCTCAAGATCTCCCCCTGGGGGAACGAGTGTCAGCTGCTCCTGGGGGATCCTTCCCAGTATGTGGTGCCTATTTTCCAGCAAGTGTACTTGCGTATTTACATTTCTCCCCTCTAACAGAATGATGATACTCTAGAAGTTAACCCATGACTTGCTTTTTCACTTACTATAGCTCAGTGATCTTTCCCTATTGATAGAGAACGTCTTATTCTTTTTTTTTTTTTTAGAGTTTCAGAAAATTGACAACTGCTCTATGATTCAGGTAACAAACCCCTACTGATAAACAGCAGGTGACTCCCAGCCTTTTGATATCATAAGCAGCGATGCAGTAAATAACCCTGGACATGTGTCATTTGTTCAGGCATATCTGTAGAATAAAATCCTAAAAATGGCACGTCAAAAGGTATAAGCTTCATAATTGTGACAAATTATTGCCAAATTACCCTCGATGGAGAATGTACCAATTTCCAGCCCCAGCAGTGGTGTTATATGAATACGTATTTCCTCACAACCTCCAATATTCTTTTTTCTTGGAAAATACTTTAATTCTCTCAAAGAGCCATTCCAAAAAGAATAATAATAATACATGAAGGAGAGATATACACTAAGATAGAAAAAACTTAGTAGCTACATAGGACATCAAAAACTGACCCGTTCTAGAAGATGCTACATTAAATATTTTTTAAAATGAGTAATATAATACCTTTTAAATAAGTTCAGAGATAAAAGTTCCAATTTTAAAAAGAAGAGGACAAATCAGATAGGATAGTTAGAACTTGTGGGGTGATTTCACCAATTAGACAAAAGAAAAAATTGTCCAGTCTTCCTGCAGTCATCAGAGGCCTGCTCAACAGGTGAACATGAACATCTTCCACTCAGAGATACTCAGGATATTGGTCAAACTAATAGAAGCAAAGCATTCACGTATACTTAGTAAAGAAAATATATCACTAAGATCAAAGACTGGATATGCTTATGCTAATTGGCTTTCCCCATGTATTTTCTTCACTAACAGCCACTTCTCATGGATATAGTTTGTAATCATATCAATAAATTATTTTATAAAACAACAAATCCCAATTGCATGTTAATATTGTTCAACTCCTCTTAGAATGGTTCACTTAGGAAATGTCCAAGTATATAATCATGCTGTCAGACCTCAGAGTGACCTGAAAATTCTTCCCATCACACTCATCCCAGGAACCCTTTGCCTTTTGCCTTTTTGTTTTAATATATCATTATCATGCTATAGTGAATACTGCTATTTAATTTTCCATAAGTAAACATTCTAAACTTTTGTATATGATATGAGAATAGTTTTCTGGTTGGCAAGAAAATAGTAATAGTAATTTTGCTCAAAAATATAGGTGCTCATAATCAAACAATGGGATTTATGGTACACACTTCAAAAATGCTAAAGATCAAAGAGTATAGCAACTGTGAATATACTTAAGGATTATCATTTAGTTAGTTTATATTATTCTACCAGTTTAATATACAAATTGTAACCTTCTAATTGCTAGTTCCAAAGACTCACATTGTACATAAAGAACCTTCAACAGCTGTCAAAATTCTCTACTTTTTCTTTCCTATAAATGTCTCAATTGGGAAAGATAAACACAAAAAGAACTATATGGTTTTCATTAAAATAGGAAAAATAGAAATTAGGGAACACTGCATCCTTTACAGCATCCTGGGTCCCTAGAATCCTCGTGGAAATACACAGTTGCCAATGATAATAACCAAACAGAATGATGGTTTTTTCCAGGGATAAGTAGCACCTACTTTATACTTCTGGAAGGAGGGGAGTGTTATAGCTTCTTGACTTCTCCCACTGCTTGAGATTCTGGAAAGTGTTTGCCAACTACCTGATATATGTATACAACGTACATCTAGCATGGAGGAATTTACTGAGAGGTAGGTGAGTTATAGGTCAAATCTCAAGCTTCCCTGAGCATTTGTCCAGAACTAGGCCCCAGACTTCCTTGAAGGCTCCCTCAACATATGTTCAACCACACTTGTATTTGGGAGGTTCTTATATTGAACATGGTCTAAGGACCACAGTTACAAATCCATTTCTCCACAGTCTACTCCTTGATCCTTAATGAGTTATTTAGCCAGTAACCATGAGGTATATATTTTTGTATATTTTGTAACTGGGGATCATAAATCCCCAGACATATATAGGTATGATTTTATGGAACACAATCTGTTCTTTTTGAGCGTCATCATGGACTTAGGGCTTTTTACAGATTCAACTAGTTCTAGTTATTATAATCATGGTCTTCTTTTTCATATTTAAATTATCAAAATTCAGTCAATAAAAGGTCTTTGAAGTTGGCATCTTTGTCCGTACTTCTAAACATCTTGGAAAGTATTCTTGCTTTCTCACAACAATAATATATTCTAGACCAGTCTTATTTATTCTGGCTGCAAACATAAATGCAGTGTTTTCCAAACAATTCTGGCTCATTTTAGTTGACAACAGTATCTGCAGAAGGCCAACAAACAAGATATTTAAACTCAGAGAGCCTTAGTTTCCTCTCTACAATGAGTATTTTAGAACACACTGAGCACTCTGAAAATGTTTTCTAAATACTATTACCCATGATACAGAACCAGGGCTCCTTGGAGAAATGGCTCACTTTAAGCCTGGGTGAAGAAGTGAACAAGACAGGCATACAGTATCTTGTAACAGAAAGAAAATAAGTACTCAAAACAATGTGCTACCTAGAAAAAAATTTAACAAAAGAAGTGCAAGACCTGTACACTTGAAATTATAAAACATTGTTGAAAGAAATTAAATTAAGAAGATCTAAACAAATGGAAAGATAGCCTATGTTCACAAATTGAAATGCTTAACATAATTAAAATGGCAATATTCCCCAAACTGATGAAGTGATTCAGCACAATCCCCATCTAAATCCTAGCTGCTTTTTTTTCCTCCCAGAAATCAACAAGCAGAGCCTAATATTCATATGGAAATACAAGGGACCCAGGAAAACCAAAACAATCTTGCTCCCTCTGCTATATTTTGGAAGAGTTTGAGAAAGATAGGTGTTAGCGCTTCTCTAAACGTTTGATAGAATTTGCCTGTGAAGCCATCTGGTCCTGGACTTTTGTTTGTTAGAAGATTTTTAACACAATTTCAATTTCAGTGCTTGTGATTGGTCTGTTTATACTTTCTATTTCTTCCTGGTTCAGTCTCGGAAGGTTGTGCTTTTCTAAGAATTTGTGCATTTCTTCCAGGTTGTCCATTTTATTGGCATATAGTTGCTTGTAGTAATCTCTCATGATCCTTTGTATTTCTGCAGTGTCAGTTGTTACCTCTTTTTCATTTCTAACTCTATTGATTTGAGTCTTCTCCCTCTTTTTCTTGATGAGTCTGGCTAATGGTTTATCAATTTTGTTTATCTTCTCAAAGAAACAGCTTTCAGTTTTATTGATCTTTACTATTGTTTCCTTCATTTCTTTTTCATTTATTTCTGATCTGATCTTTATGATTTCTTTCTTTCTGCTAACTTTGGGTTTTTTTGTTCTTCTTCCTCTAATTGCTTTAGGTGTAAGGTTAGGCTGTTTATTTGAGATGTTTCTTGTTTCTTGAGGTAGGACTGCATTGCTATAAACTTCCCTCTTAGAACTGCTTTTGCTGCATCCCATAGGTTTTGGGTTGTTGTGTTATCATTGTCATTTGTTTCTAGGTATTTTTTGATTTCTTCAGTGATCTCTTGGTTATTTAGTAGTGTATTATTTAGCCTCCATGTGTTTGTATTTTTTACAGATTTTTTTCCTGTAATTGATATCTAGTCTCATAGTGTTGTGGTTGGAAAAGATACTTGATACAATTTCAATTTTCTTAAATTTACAAAGGCTTGATTGGTGACCCAAGATATGATCTATCCTGCAGAATGTTCCATGAGCACTTGAGAAGAAAGTGTATTCTGTTGTTTTTGGATGAAATGTCCTATAAATATCAATTAAGTCCATCTTGTTTAATGTGTCATTTAAGGCTTGTGTTTCCTTATTTATTTTCATTTTGGGTGATCTGTCCACTGGTGAAAGTGGGGTGTTAAAGTCCCCTACTATTATTGTGTTACTGTCAATTTCTCCTTTTATGGCTGTTAGCATTAGCCTTATGTATTGAGGTTCTCCTCTGTTGGGTGCATAAATATTTACAATTGTTATATTTTCTTCTTGGATTGATCCCTTGATCATTATGTAGTGTCCTTCTTTGTCTCCTGTAATAGTCTTTATTTTAAAGTCTATTTTGTCTGATATGAGAACTGCTACGCCTGCTTTCTTTTGGTTTCAATTTGCATGGAATACCTTTTTCCATCCCCTCACTTTCAGTCTGCATGTGTCCTTAGGTCTGAAGTGGGTCTCTTGTAGACAGCATATATATGGGTCTTGTTTTTGGATCCATTCAGCCAGTCTATGTTTTTTGGTTGGAGCATTTAATTCATTTACATTTAAGGTAGTTATTGATATGTATGCTCCTATTACCATTTTCTTAATTGTTTTGAGTTTGTTTTCATAGGCCTTTTCCTTCTCTTGTGTTTCCTGCCAAGAGAAGTTCCTTTAACATTTGTTGTAAAGCTGGTTTGGTGCAGCTGAATTCCCTTAGCTTTTGCTTGTCTGTAAAGGTTTTAATTTCTCCAACAAAACTGAATGAGATCCTTGCTGGGTAGAGTCATCTTGGTAGTAGGTTTTTCCCTTTCATCACTTTAAATATGTCCTGCCACTCCCTTCTGGCTTGCAGAGTTTCTGCTGAAAGATCAGCTGTTAACCTTATGGGGATTCCCTTGTATGTTATTTCTTGCTTTTCCCTTGCTGCTTTTAATATTTTTTCTTTGTATTTAATTTTTGATAGTTTGATTAATATGTGTCTTGGCATGTTTCTCCTTGGATTTATCCTGTATGGGACTCTCTGCACTTCCTGGACTTGACTATCTCCTTTCCCATATTAGGGAAGTTTTCAACTATAATCTCTTCAAATATTTTCTCAGACCCTTTTTTATTCTCTTCTTCTTCTGGGACCCCTATAATTCGAATGTTGGTGCATTTAATGTTGTCCCAGAGGTCTCTGAGACTGTCTCAATTCTTTTCATTCTTTTTTCTTTATTCTGTTCTGTGGTAGTTATTTCCACTATTTTATTGTCCAGGTCACTTATCCGTTCTTCTGCCTCAGTTATTCTGCTATTGATTCCTTCTAGTGAATTTTTAATTTCATTTATTATGTTGTTCATCATTGTTTGTTTGCTCTTTAGTTCTTCTAGGTCCTTGTTAAATGTTTCTTGTATTTTCTCCATTCTATTTCCAAGATTTTGGATCATCTTTACTATCATTACTCTGAATTCTTTTCCAGATAGGTTGCCTATTTTGTCTTCATTTGTTAGGTCTGGTGGGTTTTTATCTTGCTCCTTCATCTGCTGTGTATTTCTCTGTCTTCTCACTTTGCTTAACTTACTGTGTTTGGGGTCTCCTTTTTGCAGGCTGCAGGTTCGTAGTTCCCGTTGCTTTTGGTGTCTGCCCCCAGTGGGTAAGTTTGGTTCAATGGTTTGTGTAGTCTCCCTGGTGGAGGGGAGTGGTTCCTGTGTTCTGGTGGATGAGGCTGGATCTTGTCTTTCTGGTGGGCAGGACTGCGTCCAGTGGTGTGTTTTGGGGTGTCTGTGAACTTATTATGATTTTAGGCTGCCTCTCTGCTAACAGGTGGGGTTGTGTTCCTGTCTTGCTAGTTGCTTGGTATAGGGTGCCCATCACTGTAGCTTGCTGGTTGTTGAGTGGAGCTGGGTCTTAGCGTTGAGATGGAGATCTCTGGGAGAGCTTTCCCTGTTTGATATTACATGGGGCTCAGAGGTGTCTGGTGGACCAATGTCCTGAACTTGGCTCTCCCACCTCAGAGGCTCAGGCCTGACACCAGACCGGAGCACCAAGACCCTGTCAGCCACTTGGCTCAGAAGAAAAGGGAGAAAAAGAAAGAAAGAAAGAAAAAGAGAGAGAGAGAGAGAGAGAGAGAGAGAGAGAGAGAGAGAGAGAAAGAAAGGAAGGAAGAAAGAAAGAAAGAAAGAAAGAAGGAAAGAAAGAAAAGAAAGTTATTAAAATACAAAATAAAAAAATATTATTAAGAATAAAAAAATTAAAAAGTATTTAAAAAAAGAAAGAAGAGAGCAACCAAACCAAAAAACAAATCCACCAATGATAACAAGTGCTAAAAACTATACTAAGAAAACAAAAACAAAAAACTGGACAGACAGAACCCTAGGACAAATGGTAAAAGCAAAGCTATACAGACAAAATCACACAAAGAAGCATACACATACACACTCACAAAAAGAGAAAAAGGAAAAAATATATATTTTTCTTTTAAAATAAAGGAAGAGGGCAACCAAATCAATAAACAAATCTACCAATGATAATAAGCTCTAAATACTAAACTAAAATAAACATAAAACCAAAAACAAATTAGATGCAGAAAGCAAACCCCAAGTCTATATTTGCTCCCAAAGTCCACCTCCTCAATTTTGGGATGATTCGCTGTCTATTCAGGTATTCCACAGATGCAGGTACATCAAGTTGATTGTGGAGATTTAATCCGCTGCTCCTGAGGCTGCTGGGAGAAATTTCCCTTTCTCTTCTTTGTTCGCACAGCTCCTGGGGTTCAGGTTTGGATTCGGCCCTGCCTCTGCGTGTAGGTCGTCTGAGGGCATCTTTTGGGAAGTCTGAGGTCTTCTGCCAGTGTTCAGTAGGTGTTCTATAGGAATTGTTCCACATGTAGGTATACTTTTGATGTATTTGTGGGGAGAAAGGTGATCTCCACCTCTTACTCTTCCGCCATCTTGAAGGTCCTTCTGCTGATATTATCAGTGTTGGGTGGGGATGAAGCGACAATCTGCCAAAATCTGAACCATCCTTGCCAGGTTTGGGGTTTCTGTAGAGATGTTACCTCTACCAGGTCTGACTGCCATAGCGCAGGAAAATAGTGCAGTCATTCCTCCTAGCGTAGAATGTACTTCAGAAGAAGATGTTTAAGGGGTCAGTGGCACCTCGCTGTCTCCCCGGAGGCAGCCCTACAACAGTTGCCGCAGTCAGAGCACCACCCCGAGGTGGGGTACATCAAGCCTGCCCTCAGCTCTCGGATCCCACCTCCAATATTTTTAATTCTAAAAATAACATTCAGTGAATCTGAGCACCAGTTAGAAAAATTACCTGTAAATTAATTAATTAATAAAAAATGACTATGGTGTGTGGGGAGCCTGAGAGTCTGGAGAAGATGGGGTCTTGAGAGCAAATCAAAGGCCTGACCAGAGACTGGCCGACTTTGTTAGCTTCTCCGGTAACTCACGTCCACACCAGGCTCTGTGGGGCACTGGCTTACTCCAGGGGCATCATCGTTCTCCCTTTGCAGACTCTGACTAGCATACAAAACCCAGGTTGTAGCCCTATGGAGACCATGAATACATACTTCTGAGCCATTTCTCTTGAAACCAGAAACCAGAGCTAAGATCCTGAAAGACTTGTGTCCACCATTCTTAGACGTGTCTATTCAGATGTTTTGGACAGACTTCCTGTTATTATTCATTTTATAAAAGCAAAAGAATGAACTCTGAGGATGGCTTGGGAATATCTTTGTCTAATTTCCACTTTTTTTCTCTTCCAGGGACAGAAATCTTGGATAGAAAAAACCTTTTGCAAACGAGAATGTATCTTTGTAATTCCCAGCACTAAAGATCCTAACAGGTAAATTGGAAGCCATAATTAAGACATTATTCAAACTTGCACTTTTTGCCAGTTGCCAGCAACTATTCTGGTGTTTGGTGGAGAGAGAGAAGAAGTCAAGGACAGCTAGAACTTATGCTCCACGTGAGTCATTAACCAGGGAGTCACCTGGGCTATAAGTTCCTCTGTCAAGAGGCAGACAGCCTCAGGGGAGAGGCGCTGTCCTCCACTCACTCATGTGAGTTTTCACAAGCAGATGGGCCCACACTTTCCTCTTAGACTTAGTGAGATCAAGGAGCTGAGGGATTTAGACAGATTTCCAGGGTATCTTCTGGCCTCTTTGTTAGAGTTCCTAATGTTATAACACACTGGGAAGAGAAGGGCAAACTAAACCTGAAAGAAAGAAAAGGGAGGAAATAATAGAAAATAGAATGGGAGTTAATGAAATAGAAAATCTTAAAACGACAGAGAAAAATCAATGAAATCAAAAGCTGATTCTTGGAAAAGAGCCACAAAATTGACAAACCTTTAGCTAGATTGATGAAGAAAGAGAGAAGACTTAATTCTAAATCTAAAATCTTAATTCTAGAATCAGAAATGAAGAGACATTACTACCAATCTTACAGAAATAGAAATGAGTATAAAGGAACACTATGACCTGTATATCAATGACAATAAATTAGATAACTTAGATGAAATGGACAAATTCCTAGAAAGACACAAACTGCCAAAATGATTCAAGAAGAAACACATAATCTGAAGAAACCTATAAGAAGTGAAGAGGCAGGATTAGTCATCAAAAATTACCTACAAAGAAAAGCTTAGGTCCAGAGGGCTTCACGGCTGAATTTTACCAAATATTTAAAGAAGAATTCATACCAATTTTTCCCAAGCTCTTTCAAAAAATAGAAGATGAGAGAGCACTTCCCAACTCATTTTATGAGGCCAGTACTACCTTGATATTAAAACCAGACAAAGACAGCACAAGAAAGGGCAACTACAGATTAATATCTCTGGTGAATATGGATGCAGAAATCTTGAACAAATACTATCAAACAAAATCCAACAACATATAAAAAGAATTACACATCATAACAAACTGGGATTTATCCCAGGAATGCAAAGTTGTTTTCACAGCAGAAAATCAATTAATGCAATACATCACATTCATAGAATAAAAAACAAAAATCACATGATCATCTCAACTGACACCAAGAAAGTGTTTGACAAAATCCAACACCTTTTTACGATTTTTAAAAAAAACAGAAAACTAGGACTAGAAGAGAACTTTCTCAACCTGATAAAGGGCTTCTGTGAAAAATCCATGGCTAACATCATACTTAGTGGTGAAAGATCGGATGCTTGCCCCTAACATCAGAGACAAGACAAGGATGTTCACTCTTACCACTTCTATTAAAATTTTACTAGAGGTTCTAACCAAGGCAATTAGGTAAGAGAAAGAAATAAAAGGCACCCGTATTGGACAGGAAGAAGTAAAACTATCTCTATCGGCAGATGACATAATCTTGTATATAGAAAATTCTAAGGAATCACTAAAAAACTATTATAACTACTAAAGAAGTTCAGCAAGTTTGCAGCATACAAAATCAATATACAAAAATCATATATATTTCTATAAGCTTGCAATGAACAATATGAAAATGAAACTAACAGAACAATTCCATACACAATAATATCAAAATGAATTAGACACTTAGGGATAAACTTAACAAAAGAATTACAAAATTTATATCTGAGGGGCTTCTCTGGTGGTCCAGTGGTTAGGACTCACTGCCATGGGCCCAGGCTCAATCACTGGTTGGAGAACTAAGATCCCACAAGCCGCGTGGCACAACCAAAAAAAAAAAAAACATATCTGAAAACTATAAAACATTGTTGAAAGAAATTAATTACGATCTAAATAATTGGGAAAACATTCCATGTTCGTGGATTGGAAGACTTAACATAGTTAAGATGGCAATATTCCCAAAATGACCTACAGATTCAAAGCAATCTCTATCAGAATTCCAGCTAACTTCTTTCTAGAAATTGACAAACTGATTGATATGGAATTGCAAGGGACACAGAATAGCCAAAATAATCTAATAAAAAAAGAACAAAGTAGGAGGACTCACTTTACCTGATTTCAAAACTTACTACAGACCTACGCTAACCAAAGTAGTATGGTACTGGAGTAAGGGTAGACATACAGACCAATGGAATAGAACTGAGAGCCCAGAAAGAAACCCATTCATCTATAACCAATTGATATTTCAGCAAGGTTGCCTAAACCAATGGGGAAAGATTAGTCTCTTCATCAAATGGTGCTGAAACACCTGGACATCAAAGGAATGGATTTAAGTCCCTACCTCACATGATATATAAAAATTAACTCAAAATCTATCAAACATCAGATGTAAGAGCTAAAACTATAAAACTCTTAAACAAAAACATAGGAGTAAATCTTCATGACCTTGGATTTGGCAAATGATTCTTTGAAATGACACCAAAAGTATGAGCAGCAAAAGCAGCAAAACAAATATACTTTCTTTTATTTATTTATTTATATTTATTTTACATCTTTATTGGAGTATAATTGCTTTAAAATGGTGTGTTAGTTTCTGCTTTATAACAAAGTGAATCAGTTATACATATACATATGTTCCCATATCTCTTCCCTCTTACATCTCCCTCCCTCCCACCCTCCCTATCCCACCCCTCCAGGCGGTCACAAAGCACCGAGCTGATCTCCCTGTGCTATGCGGCTGCTTCCCACTAGCTATCTACTTTACGTTTGGTAGTGTATACATGTCCATGCCTCTCTCTCGCTTTGTCACAGCTTACCCTTCCCCCTCCCCATATCCTCAAGTCCATTCTCTACTAGGTCTGTGTCTTTATTCCTGTCTTACCCCTAGGTTCTTCATGACATTTTTTTTTTCTTAAATTCCATATATATGTGTTAGCATACGGTATTTGTCTTTCTCTTTCTGACTTACTTCACTCTGTATGACAGACTCTAGGTCTATCCACCTCATTACAAATAGCTCAATTTCATTTCTTTTTATGGCTGAGTAATATTCCATGGTATATATGTGCCACATCTTCTTTATCCATTCATCCGATGATGGACACTTAAGTTGTTTCCATCTCCGGGCTATTGTAAATAGAGCTGCAATGAACATTTTGGTACATGACTCTTTTTGAATTATGGTTTTCTCAGGGTATATGCCCAGTAGTGGGATTGCTGGGTCATATGGTAGTTCTATTTGTAGTTTTTTAAGGAACCTCCATACTGTTCTCCAAATTGGTTGTATCAATTTACTCTCCCACCAGCAGTGCAAGAGGGTTCCCTTTTCTCCACACCCTCTCCAGCATTTATTGTTTGTAGATTTTTTGATGATGGCCATTCTGACTGGTGTGAGATGATATCTCATTGCAGTTTTGATTTGCATTTCTCTAATGATTAATGAAGTTGAGCATTCTTTCATGTGTTTGTTGGCAGTCTGTATATCTTCTTTGGAGAAATGTCTATTTAGGTCTTCTGCCCATTTTTGGATTGGGTTGTTTGTTTTTTTGTTATTGAGCTGCATGAGCTGCTTATAAATTTTGAAGATTAATCCTCTGTCAGTTGCTTCATTTGCAAATATTTTCTCCCATTCTGAGGGTTGTCTTTTGGTCTTGTTTATGGTTTCCTTTGCTGTGCAAAAGCTTTGAAGTTTCATTAGGTCCCATTTGTTTAATTTTGTTTTTATTTCCATTTCTCTGGGAGGTGGGTCATAAAGGATCTTGCTGTGATTTATGTCATAGAGTGTTCTGCCTATGTTTTCCTTTAAGAATTTTATAGTGTCTGGCCCTATATTTAGGTCTTTAATCCATTTTGAGCTTATTTTTGTGTGTGGTGTTAGGGAGTGATCTAATCTTCTATTTTTACATGTACCTGTCCAGTTTTCCCAGCACCACTTATTGAAGAGGCTGTCCTTTCTCCACTGTACATTCCTGCCTCCTTTATCAAAGATAAGGTGACCATATGTGCGTGGGTTTATCTCTGGGCTTTCTATCCTGTTCCATTGATCTATCTTTCTGTTTCTGTGCCAGTACCATACTGTCTTGATTACTGTAGCTTTGTAGAATAGTCTGAAGTCATGGAGACCGATTCCTCCAGCTCCGTTTTTCATTCTCAAGATTGCTTTGGCTATTCGGGGTCCTTTGTGTTTCCATACAAATTGTGAAATTTTTTGTTCTAGTTCTGTGAAATATACCAGTGGTAGTTTGATAGGGATTGCATTGAATCTGTAGATTGCTTTGGGTAGTAGAGTCATTTTCACAATGTTGATTCTTCCAATCCAAGAACATGATATATCTCTCCATCTATGTGTATCATCTTTAATTTCTTTCATCAGTGTCTTATAATTTTCTGCATGCAGGTCTTTTGTCTCCTTAGGTAGGTTTATTCCTAGATATTTTATTCTTTTTGTTGCAATGGTAAATGGGAGTGTTTTCTTGATTTCACTTTCAGGTTTTTCATCATTAGTGTATAGGAATGCCAGAGATTTCTGTGCATTAATTTTGTATCCTGCTACTTTACCAAGTTCATTGATTAGCTCTAGTACTTTTCTGGTAGCATCTTTAGGATTCTCTATGTACAGTATCATGTCATCTGCAAACAGTGACAGCTTTACTTCTTCTTTTCCTATTTGGATTCCTTTTATTTCCTTTTTTGATTGCCGACTGCTGTGGCTAAAACTTCCAAAACTATGTTGAATAAGAGTGGTGAGAGTGTGCAACCTTGTCTTGTTCCTGATCTTAGTGGAAATGTTTTCAGTTTTTCACCATTGAGGACGATGTTGGCTGTGGGTTTGTCATATATGGAAATTATTATGTTGAGGAAAGTTCCCCCTGTGCCTACTTTCTGCAGGGTTTTTATCATAATTGGGTGTTGAATTTTGTCAAAAGCTTTTTCTGCATCTATTGAGATGATCATATGGTTTTTCTCCTTCAATTTGTTAATATGGTTTATCACATTGATTGTTTTGCATATATTGAAGAATCCTTGCATTCCTGGAATAAACCCCACTTGATCATGGTGTATGATCCTTTTAATGTGCTGTTGGGTTCTGTTTGCTAGTATTTTGTTGAGGATTTTTGCATCTATGTTCATCAGTAATATTGGCCTGTAGTTTTCTTTCTTTATGACATCCTTGTCTGGTTTAGGTATCAAGGTGATGGTGGCCTCGTAGAATGAGTTTGGGAGTGTTCCTCCCTCTGCTATATTTTGGAAGAGTTTGAGAAGGATAGGTGTTAGCTCTTCTCTAAATATTTGATAGAATTCGCCTGTGAAGGCATCTGGTCCTGGGCTTTTGTTTGTTGGAAGATTTTTAATCACAGTTTCAATTTCAGTACTTGTGATTGGTTCATATTTTCTATTTCTTCCTGGTTCAGTCTTGGCAGGTTGTGCATTTCTAAGAATTTGTCCATTTCTTCCAGGTTGTCCATGTTATTGGCATAGAGTTGCTTGTGGTAATCTCTCATGATCTTTTGTATTTCTGCAGTGTCAGTTGTTACTTCTCCTTTTTCATTTCTAATTCTATTGATTTGAGTCTTCTCCCTTTTTTTCTTGATGAGTCTGGCTAATGGCTTATCAATTTTGTTTATTTTCTCAAAGAACCAGCTTTTAGTTTTATTGATCTTTGCTATCGTTTCCTTCATTTCTTTTTCCTTTATTTCTGATCTAATTTTTATGATTTCATTCCTTCTGCTAACTTTGGGGTGTTTTTGTTCTTCTTTCTCTAATTGCTTTAGGTGCAAGGTTAGGTTGCTTATTCGAGATGTTTCCTGTTTCTTAAGGTAGGATTGTATTGCTATAAACTTCCCTCTTAGAACTGCTTTTGCTGCATCCCATAGATTTTGGGTTGTCCTGTCTCCATTGTCATTTGTTTCTAGATATTTTTTTATTTCCTCTTTGAATTCTTCAGTGATCACTTCGTTATTAAGTAGTGTATTGTTTAGCCTCCATGTGTTTGTATTTTTTTACAGATCTTTTCCTGTAATTGATATCTAGTCTCATAGCATTGTGGTTGGAAAAGATACTTGAAACAATTTCAATTTTCTTAAATATACCAAGGCTTGACTTGTGACCCAAGATATGATCTATCCTGGAGAATGTTCCATGAGCACTTGAGAAAAATGTGTATTCTGTTGTTTTTGGATGGAATGTCCTATAAATATCAATGAAGTCCATCTTGTTTAATGTATCATTTAAAGCTTGTGTTTCCTTACTTATTTTCATTTTGGATGATCTGTCCATTGGTGAAAGTGGGGTGTTCAAGTCCCCTACTATGAATGTGTTACTGTCGATTTCCCCTTTTATGGCTGTTAGTATTTGCCTTATGTATTGAGGGGCTCCTATGCTGGGTGCATAAATATTTACAATTGTTATATCTTCTTCTTGGATTGATCCCTTAATCATTATGTAGTGTCCTTCTTTGTCTCTTCTAATAGTCTTTATTTTAAAGTCTACTTTGTCTGATATGAGAATTGCTACTCCAGCTTTCTTTTGGTTTCAATTTGCATGAAATACCTTTTTCCATCCCCTTACTTTCAGTCTGTACGTGTCTCTAGGTCTGAAGTGGGTCTCTTGTAGACAGCAAATATATGGGTCTTGTTTTTGTATCCATTCAGCCAATCTGTGTCTTTTGGTGGGAGCATTTAGTCCATTTACATTTAAGGTAATTATCGATATGTATGTTCCTATTCCCATTTTCTTAATTGTTTTGGGTTCGTTATTGTAGGTCTTTTCCTTCTCTTGTGTTTCTTGCCTAGGGAAGTTCCTTTAACATTTGTTGTAAAGCTGGTTTGGTGGTGTTGAACTCTCTCAGCTTTTGCTTGTCTGTAAAGGTTTTAATTGCTCCATCAAATCTGAATGAGATCCTTGCTGGGTAGAGTAATCTTGGTTGCAGGTTTTTCTCCTTCATCACTTTAAATATGTCCTGCCAGTCCCTTCTGGCTTGCAGAGTTTTTGCTGAAAGATCAGCTGTTAACCTTATGGGGATTCCCTTGTTTGTTATTTGTTGTTTTTCCCTTGCTGCTTTTAATATGTTTTCTTTGTATTTAATTTTTGACAGTTTGATTAATGTGTCTTGGCGTATTTCTCCTTGGATTTATCCTGTATGGGACTCTCTGTGCTTCCTGGACTTGATTAACTATTTCCTTTCCCATATTAGGGAAGTTTTCAACAATAATCTCTTCAAATATTTTCTCAGCCCCTTTCCTTTTCTCTTCTTCTTCTGGAACCCCTATAATTCGAATGTTGGTGCATTTAATGTTGTCCCAGAGGTCTCTGAGACTGTCCTCAGTTCTTTTCATTCTTTTTTCTTTATTCTGCTCTGCAGTAGTTATTTCCACTATTTTATCTTCCAGGTCAGTTATCCGTTCTCCTGCCTCAGTTATTCGGCTATTGATCCCATCTAGAGTATTTTTAATTTCATTTATTATGTTGTTCATTGTTGTTTGTTTCATCTTTAGTTCTTCTAGGTCCTTGTTAAATGTTTCTTGCATTTTGTCCATTCTATTTCCACGATTTTGGATCATCTTTACTATCATTATTCTGAATTCTTTTTCAGGTAGACTGCCTATTTCCTCTTCATTTGTTAGGTCTGGTGGGTTTTTATCTTGCTCCTTCATCTGCTGTGTGTTTTTCTGTCTTCTCATTTTGCTTAACTTACTGTGTTTGGGGTCTCCTTTTTGCAGGCTGCAGGTTCGTAGTTCCCATTGTTTTTGGTGTCTGTCCCCAGTGGCTAAGGTTGGTTCAGTGGGTTGTGTAGGCTTCCTGGTGGAGGGAACTAGTGCCTGTGTTCTTGTGGATGAGGCTGGATCTTGCCTTTCTGGTGGGCAGGTCCATGTCTGGTGGTGTGTTTTGGGGTGTCTGTGGACTTATTATGATTTTAGGCAGCCTCTCTGCTAATGGGTGGGGTTGTGTTCCTGTCTTGCTAGTTGTTTGGCATAGGATGTCCAGCACTGTAGCTTGCTGTTCGTTGAGTGAAGCTGGGTGCTGGTGTTGAGATGGAGGTCTCTGGGAGATTTTCACCGTTTGATATTATGTGGAGCTGGGAGGTCTCTTGTTGACCAGTGTCCGGAAGTTGGCTCTCCCACCTCAGAGGCACAGCACTGACTCCTGACTGCAGCACCAAGGGCCTTTCATCCACACGGCTCAGAATAAAAGGGAGAAATAGTAGAAAGAAAGAATTAGTAGAAGTAGAAAGAAAGAAAGAAAGGAGGGAGGGAGGGAGGGAGGAAGGAAGGAAGGAAGGAGGGAAGGAAGGAAGGAAAGAAATAAAGAAAGAAGATAAAGTAAAATAAAGTAAGATAAAATATAATAAAGTTATTAAAATTAAAAGATAATTAAGAAAAAAAAACAGATAGATAGAACCCTAGGACAAATGGTGGAAGCAAAGCTATATAGACATAATCTCACACAAAAGCATACACATACACACTCACAAAAAGAGGAAAAGAGGAAAAAATAATAAATCTTGCTCTCAAAGTCCACCTCCTCAATTTGGGATGATTCGCTGTCTATTCATGTATTCCACAGATGCAGGGTACATCAAGTTGATTGTGGAGCTTTAATCCGCTGCTTCTGAGGCTGCTGGGAGAGATTTCCCTTTCTCTTCTTTGTTCTCGCAGCTCCCAGGGCCTCAGCTTTGGATTTGGCCCCGCCTCTGCGTGTAGGTCTCTGGAGGGCGTCTGTTCTTCGCTCAGACAGGACGAGGTTAAAGGAGCCGCTGATTCGGCGGCTCTGGCTCACTCAGGCCTGGGGGGGGAGGGAGGGGCACGCAGTGCGCGTGACGTTGCACCAGCCTGAGGCACGCCGTGCGTTCTTCCGGGGGAGTTGTCCCTGGATCCCGGGACCCTGGCAGTGGCGGGCTGCACAGGCTCCCCGGAAGCGGGGTGTGGATAGTGACCTGTGCTCACACACAGGCTTCTTGGTGGCGGCAGCAGCAGCCTTAGCGTCTCATGCCTGTCTCTGGGGTCCGCGGTTTTAGCCGCGGCTCGCGCCTGTCTCTGGAGCTCCTTCAAGCAGCGCTCTTAATCCCCTCTCCTCGCGCACCAGGAAACAAAGAGGGAAGAAAAAGTCTCTTGCCTCTTCGCCAGGTCCAGACTTTTCCCCGGACTCCCTCCCGGCCCGCCGTGGTGCACTAACCCCCTTCAGGCTGTGTTCACGCCGCCAACCCCAGTCCTCTCCCTGCGCTCCGACCGAAGCCCGAGCCTCAACTCCCAGCCCCGCCCGCCCCGGTGGGTGAGCGGACAAGCTTCTCCGGCTGGTGAGTGCTGGTCGGCACCGCTCCTCTGTGCGGGAATCTCCCTGCTTTGTCCTCCGCACCCCTGTTGCTGCGCTCTCCTCCGCGGCACCGAAGTTTTCACCCTCCGCCACCCGCAGTCTCCGCCCGCGAAGGGGCTTCCTAGTGTGTGGACACTTTTCCTCCTTCACAGCTCCCTCCCACTGGTGCAGGTCCTGTCCCTAACCTTTTGTCCCTGTTTATTCTTTTTTCTTTTGCCCTACCCAGGTACGTGGGGGGTTTCTTGCCTTTTGGGAGGTCTGAGGTCTTCCGCCAGCATTCAGTAGGTGTTCTGTAGGAGTTGTTCCACGTGTAGATGTATTTCTGGAGTATCTGTGGGGAGGAAGGTGATCTCCGCGTCTTACCCTGCCGCCATCTTCCCGGAAGCCGCCCTCTTCTGAATAACTAGGCTTTAAAATGCTTAGGCCCTGGATTCTGCCTCACCCAGTTTCTGACTAAAACTGAAGTGGATTTAGCCCCTACCTGGCTTCTGAATAACTAGGCTTTAAAATGCTTAGGCCCTGCATTCTACCTCAGCCAGTTTCTGACTAAAACTGAAGTAAATATACTTTCAATGTTACTTGTGTAGAGAAATATTTTACATTTCTCTAGCAACAGAATAATTCAATAATATTGAAAAATCATTGCAGGTCAACTCTGCGTGGGGGAGCGTGATTGTCCTTTGTCACAGAACATTCAGTGATTGATGGCCATAGTCATGTTGTCAGGACACCAGAAAGACTAAAAATGTGTTCAATAGGGAAGGGCAACCATCCAATGTGTTTAGAATAGTCTGGTATTTATACTTTTCTGGTATGGAAATAGATATGCATTGATTATCTGGAAAAGGACATCGTAAGGGGCATTTCTGTCTCCAGTAAAGCTGGATAAGGAAGGTGTTAGTCTGCTTCTGTTCAGGTTAACTCATCTTAAGGAGGAAAATGTTATAGAAAGACTGAGCTTTGCCTTTGTTTTCAGGTGTTGCTGTGGCCAGCTCACCACCCAGCATATCCCCCCTCTGCCGAGTGTAACAGCCAGCAAAAATGGAGAGGAGAACAAGCAGGTGGAGACTCAGCCCGAAAAATGGTCTGTTGGCAAACACACCCAGAGCTACCCAACAGATTCCTACGGGATTCTCGAATTCCAGGGTGGTGGATACTCCAATAAAGCCATGGTAAGAGGGGCCTTGGGAAGGGATGCCACTGAGCCGCAGCTTCCATCAGAGGCCCAGCCTCCCAGCCTCCCGGACTGTAGACACCTGAGTCTTCTTTCAGGGGTGTGACTCTATCTTCCTAGAGTTTTCAATGCAAAGACAGGAAATATATCCACACACTCAAGTTTTTAGCCATGAGATTTGGAAACTGGGCACTGTGATAAAGAGCATGCAGTATCCTTTAAATCTGTACCAAGATTGTGAATTCATACAACACAGTCCAGCCCCACTCTACAAAGATACCACACCATCTCCAGTGATGAGAGACGAATTATGTTATTTGTTCTTTAGGGTTGTTTGGGGCTTTGTTTTGTTTTTTCTCACAGTGGACATTTACCACCCCCCTTACATGGGTTAGGAGTTTCTGGAAATATTTCCCTCTGAAGTCCACACACAGCCTCTCTGGGCTTGCATTGAGCTGGCCCAAGAAGACGGAGGCCTTTCACATTTGCATGTAAACAGGGAATGCCCTCTGCCTTTCTGATGAGCCCTGCCAAGAGGGGAGGCGTCAGCACTGTGATCCCTTTCAGCTCATTCTGAATAATGCTCTCACGTGCCCAGTGAGACCATTTTTGCAATTTCATTCTATTTCACCAGCCCAACATCATTGTTCAAATAAAATTCAGTTGTGTTCCAAAGACCACAACATAAGGTCTTCTGGAAGGGCACCCTGCCTACTGGCCTGGACACAAAGAGGCTGTTCACAGGGGCCAAGGCATCTGCTCATTAACCTCTTCTTCACCTTGAGGGGAAGGTCCAGCCCCGAGGTTGTCCATTGATCCCCATTCCCAGCACCCACTCCCTCCTCATCGTCCTGGCCAACCTCTGGAGCCACAATGTAGCTGAGCCAGCTATGGAATTTTTTTAAAAAAATTTTTATTGGAGTATAGTTGATTTACAGTGTTGTGTTAGTTTCTGCTGTACAGAAAAGTGAATCAGTTATACATAGACATATATCCACTCTTTTTTAGATTCTTTTCCCATATAGTCATTACAGAGCGTTGAGTAGAGTTCCCTGTGCTATACAGTAGGTCCTTATTATCAGTAGTTATCTATTTTTTATATAGTAGTGTGTGTATGTAAATCCCAGTCTTCCAATTTATCCCTCCCTCGCCTTTCCCCCCGGTAGCTATAAGTTTGTTTTCTACACCTGTGACTCTATTTCTGTAAATAAGTTCATTTGTACCATTTTTTTTAGATTCCACATATAAGTGATGTCATATGATATTTGTCCTTCTCTGTCTGACTTACTTCACGCAGTATGACAATCTCTAGGTCCATCCATGTTGCTGCAAATGGCATTTTTTCATTCTTTTTTATGGCTGAGTAATATTCCATGTATGTATATGCATGTGTGTGTGTGTGTGTGTGTGTACCACATCTTCTTTATCCATTCATCTGTTCACAGCAGACAGGTTGTTTCCATGTCTTGGCTACTGTAAATAGTGCTGCAATGAACTTTGGGGTGCGTGTATCTTTCCAGCTTTGGAATTGATGCCTTCAAGATTAGGGTTGCCATTGGATAAGGTGAACAACATTTATTCTATTTTGGAACATGTTTGACTTTTGATTGCATATAAAGTGTATATAATTTCAGGTAATTCTGAACTGTGATTTACCTGTGATTTACATAGCCCAACAATGACTAATTATTAAGAAGCTTTACCTAAAAGTACATAAGTTCATAAGTTGCTCTAAATTTTTTGTAAACCTGGCGGGTATATTTCCTAGAATTTTCAAAAGAGCAAAAAGTATCCAGAGATAAAATCAAACAGGAGTAATTTCTGTGTTCCTAAGAATGCTAGACACATTGAAGAAGTGTTTCAAACTTTGTTTAGAACTATAAATGGTCTTTGCTTTCAAATTGTAAAATGTGTTTCCTTTAAACTCCAGTTTTATTTTCTACAAATTTGTTTCTACAAATTTCCTACAAATTTGTTAATTTGGAGACATTTGCGCATATATGCATGTGTGTGACTGCACATAATTTTTGATGAACTCATTAAATAACTAAAATAAATCTTTGCTAATATTACTATATTTCATTATTGGAAATTTTCAGGATTCCTTTTACTCTCAGTATTAACTATTGTCATTATAGAAGTGCTGATACCATGAAAATTAGCTGGTAACTTTGATAAAATAAATCATCCTAAGGCAATGAAAAAAAAAAAAAGATTAAGGTTGCTAGGAAAAATACAAGACCCCCAGATATATTTGAATTTCAGATAAATAACGGATGAATTTTTAGTATAAATGCGTCCCAAATATTGCAGGAACCATAATTATACTAAAACATTTTTCATTGTTCATATAAAGTTCAAGTTTACTTGAATTTTTTTTATTTGCTATATCTGGGAACCCTCCAGCGTTCCCTTCCATCGTTTGGCCACAGACTCCCACAGAGGGCCCCAGAACCCCATGGGAGAGAAAGCCAGGCGGCTGTTGCTTGGACAGGAACAGTAGCCTTGTTCCCCGTGGCACAAGAGTCAAATCGAAGAACGAGTGTTGAGGGTCACACCCTCTTTTGCAGTATATCCGGGTCTCCTATGACACGAAGCCTGACTCACTGCTTCATCTCATGGTGAGAGACTGGCAGCTGGAACTCCCCAAGCTCTTAATATCCGTGCACGGAGGCCTCCAGAACTTTGAGATGCAGCCCAAGCTGAAGCAGGTCTTTGGGAAAGGTCTGATCAAGGCTGCTGTGACCACTGGGGCCTGGATCTTCACTGGGGGCATCAGCACAGGTAAGTGCAGGCTGTATCCCTTGCTGCAAATGTACAAACCCAGAGCTCATCGTGGTTCCCAAAGAGCTTTTGGATAATTATGATTAAAAAACAGAAGATACTGCATTCTGATAATATTTATGGCAGAATGAAATCTTTATTCGGTAGCTCGTTTTTTATTTCGGTATGATCATGATAATGGTCAACATTTCTGGCACCTACTATGTGTCATTCCTTGAAGTGAGCCCTGTACAAGCCTCATTTTCACTGAGGCCCCTGACAATCCTTTCCCGATCACATGAGGGAGGACACCAAGGCCCAGAGAGGTTGAGGAACATGGCAGGCCATCTGACTCTCAACTTAAGCTGAACGCAGCCAAGGCCTGCCAAAGAGACCCCTCGTACTTCCATCCTTAGGACTTGGAAACTTTTAAAGAGAATTCCTGCACAGTTGCTTTGGTTTTGGTTTTTGTTTTCCCTTTTCTAGGAGCTAATGCAGGATGACTAGCTATTATGAGCTCAGACTTTCAGTGTCTTAACCCTGTTCTGTAGGAAATGGAGTGGTTCAGAGCTGGGGTCCCTGAAGTTCATGAATAGTGGTTTGATGGGAGGTAAGGGGCCTACAGATATGACTTATGGCCTCTCACAGGTGTCATCAGCCACGTGGGGGATGCCTTGAAAGACCACTCCTCCAAGTCCAGAGGCCGGGTTTGTGCTATAGGAATTGCTCCCTGGGGCATCGTGGAGAATAAAGAAGATCTGGTTGGAAGGGATGTAAGTATTTTCTCCCCGGAAATGGGCAATTTTCAAAAATCAAAGTCTTTGTTTTAATATCATTGTAGATTTCACCTGCAGGTGTAGGAGATAATAAAGCAAGGTCCCATATAGCCTTTATCCTTTCCCCAAAAGTAAGAACTTGCAAAACTATCATACAAGATCGAAACCGGGATAATTGATATCAATCTAGTCAAGATGCAGAACATTTACTAGGAGCCATCATGTTGCCCTTTTCATTCATTCGTTTTTTTATTGAAGTATAGTTGATTTACAATGTTGTGTTAATTTCTGCTGTTGCATATATATATGCATATATATGTATATATATGCATATATATACACACATATACATTGTATACGTGTGTGTATATATATATATGTATATATATATATATATATATACACACACATTGTTTTTTTTCATATTCTTTTCCATTATGGTTTGTCATAGGACACTGAATATACTTCCCTGTGCTATACCGTAAGACCTTGTTGTTTCATGTTGCCCTTCAATATCCATACCCAATTCCCTCCTGCTTCCTTCCACTCCTGCCTTAACCCTGGGAGCCACTCATCTGCCCTTCATCCTACAGTTGTATCATTTCAAGAATGTTATGTAAATGGGATCGTACAGTATGTAACCTTTGAGGGCTGGCTTTTTACTTGCCACTTAATTCTCTGGAGATCCATCCAAATGGTGGCATGTATCAGTAGTTTACTCCTTTTTATTGTTGAGTGGGGTCCCACCGTATGGATGTACCATTTATCTGTTGAAGCCTATCTGGGTTGTTTCCACTTTGGCTACTGCAAATGAAGCTGCCATAAGCTTTTGTGTACAGGATTTTGTATTAATGTAAGTTTTCCTCTCTCTGCAATAAGTGCCCGGGAGTGTACTTGCTGGTTCATCATGATCTGTTGGGTTGTCATGATCTAAAATAATTTTTTCTAATTTGATATAAAAATTTACAGAAAAAATCCTTCAATAGAGAGGCTAGGGAAGCGAGAGTAGGTTGAAGCGCACAGTTAGGTGAAGCTGTCGCTCCACATCCATATATTCTTGCTTCCCCTGTCTTACCGTCCAAGTTTTGCAGCTCTGACTTGTGTTGTGCATTTCGTCAGGTGGCACGGGTGTACCAGACTATGTCCAACCCCCTGAGTAAGCTGTCTGTGCTCAACAACTCGCACACGCACTTCATCCTGGCTGACAATGGCACCCTGGGCAAGTATGGTGCCGAGGTGATGCTGAGAAGGCAGCTGGAGAAGCACATCTCTCTGCAGAAGATCAACACAAGTAAGTTCTGGCCACGGCCACTGGGCTGCCACTGCTGCCCTGAAAACCAGGCTGGAAGAGAGAGCACCCGAGGGTATTTAGAGCCTTCACCTTGACTCTTCTGTGACCATCAGGAGATGACTTAGCAAGACCCTTTCCCTTAGCCACCTACCAAATCACTGAGCTGTGCTGTGATGCTTTGTCTCAAGTTCACGAGGAGGGTGGACCTGAGAAACAGCCCCACAGCCGTTTTCACGGTGGTGGCATCTCCCGCCACGTTGCCAGTGGTTTTCATTCCTTATAATGATTATAGTTAGTTTTTTAAATTTTATTGGAGTATAGCTGATTTATAATGAATGCTGTGTTAATTTCTTCTGTACAGCAAAGTGACTGAGTTATACATATATATATTCTTTTTCACATTCTTTCCATTATGTTTTATTCCAGGATATCGAAAATAGTTCCCTGTGCTATACTGTAGGACCTTGTTGTTTATCCATCCTATTGATAATGGTTTGCCTCTGCTAATCCCAAACTTTTTAAATGTCTGAACAGGAAACACATTTGTCACTCAAAGGCTTGGTATGATTCCTTCTATCAACTACATGCTCTGAGTTCACTAAATTAAATATCTCAGTAGCTCTGGGTCTCTCACCAGAGATGGGCCAGGTGGGGAGGCCTCTGGAGAGGCCTGCAGGAGCTGGCTGCTCCCAACAGAGCGCCCCCTCCATGCTGGTCCAGGAGGATGCTGAGGTCAAGCTAGAGAGAAAGGAATGGACTTCAGTCAGATGAAATGATCATAACAACTGGTTAGAATTAAAATAACTGGTGTCACCTCTTGGGGCACTGAGTTCATAACTCAGTGATTCTTACTGTCAAGCAATTGCTGAATGATCTTAAAGAGTATTTTGTTGTAACCATTACTGGTAAGATTGCGAAAGACAGTCTAGGCCTGGGAAATGGTCATTTTAAAGCATAATTAAAGGGTCTGTGAGACTGCCACGTGGTTAGAATGACGGTCTGCCATGACAAGTGGTGGGTTTCTGGGTATCAGCTCCCTGGCTGATGGTTCGCACGTTTTCGCTGTCTTGGCCGTGTGCGCGTTCACACCGACCAGCCTCCCCTGGCCGTGTGACCTGTGGGCTTCCCTTTGTCATCCTTTGCCTAGGGTTCTGAGTGGGGCAGGGACAGCAAAGGGGTGCTCAGTTGTCACCTCCCACGGCACGGAGTTTCAGGGGTCCAACCTAAACCACGAAGAACCAGTTCTCCTCTGTTTCTAGAAAAGAAGGTGATTTGGCCACTGGAGTCCCGAAGATCTCAAATGTCAAGCCTTGCTGGGGTTGGAAATCTCAAGGGCAGGGTCCATGTCATCTTGGTCTGTTTCTCCAGCATCTCTTGGCCAGGCGCCTGCCTGGCACAAAGCAGACCGTCAACGCATAGCTGCTGAAATGAACCTAACTGAGATTATTCTGGTAGGAGATGGCAGAGTTGTTCAAAATATTTAAGAGCTCCTGACTGTAGAAATGCATCGTGGAAGCAAACCGGAAACTCTGAATTTCCCCACTTGAAGTTCTTAGACCTTCTCCTAACTGTGCTGGCAGATTTTATCCAAATGCCTTCAGAATTGTGAGACCAAGGACACATCTCCTATTCACCATCTATTAATGTTGATCAAATAACTCCCATCACAACTAACGGACACCTGGTGAAACATGCTCAGAATATAATCTGTTTTAGCCAGTTTGGGGTAAAATTGTGAAGTAGGCAAATTTGTCTTGATGCCAAAATATTGGCTCTCTGTACACCAATCCCGAAATGAGATATGGAAAGAGAGTTTTGGAGGAGAATTGAAAGAGTAGCTTTATTCTTTGCCAGGCAAAGAGGAAACCCAGCAGGCTAGTGCCTCAAGAACTGTGCCCCCTTCCTGGGGAATAGGGAGAGGTTTTATAGCCCAGGGCTTGTGGTCGGGGTAGGTGATAAGGCTCAAAGTAATGAAGGTCTTGCATTTCTTTTCTTCTGCAAATTTACAGCCAAAGTGGTTGTCAGGCAGCTCAGCAACCAGGTCTGGTGTCCCTGAAGTTATTGGCCCATGATCTTCTTTCTGAAATGAAGAGTGCTACAAGGGAGTGTAGGGGGAGAAGAAATGCCAAGTGCAGAGTGCAATTCACATGGAGTCAGAGAGTAATTAGTTTTATGAAGGATAAGTCTAGCTACAAGTGTTTGTTAGTAGTAACAGCTAAAAAAATAACCAAGATCACTTAACTCTTTCAGGCCTGTTTATGCTGTTTCCCCAGCCTGTTCATTGTTTCTTTGTTTTCCTTTTCTATCAGAAAAGTCTTATTTTTATGTTTGCTGCAACAGCCTCTGCTGCTCCTTCGCTCCCACTATCTCCCCCTGCCCTGGAATCCTGGGTTCTTGGGATGCTCTTGCCACCTCCTGCTTCCCTTCGGGTTCTGCCACCAAAAGTCAGCTTGTCCTACCGTGTTCCCAAAGAGTCCTATCATCTCATAGAGACAGAGGGAGGACTCTGGGTACAAGGTATTAACTGGTGGGCTAATGATGGTCTACAGATTTGCCCTCCTGGATAACTCACTGCCTATTCCAGCCCCTGGAGGCTGAATCAACACCTACTACGACACTGCATATTTACACACCACTTGAGGTTGACAAGGACCTTGATAGCTGAACAGTTTCTTATACTTTATATCTATTGCTCTTTTAGGAGCTAGAGGAGGCCCTGTGGTGATTCACCTTTTACGGATGGTTCCCTGCTCTTCAGGGTGGCCTGGTGATTGGCCCCATGTCATAAGGCTAATACGTGTGAGGCCAGGCATTGAACGGAGTTCTCCTATCGCTGGTCCAGACACCTTTCGCTGTGTCATTCTTGAAGGGACAGCCATCCAGGGTGGGAACTTCACCTGGGGCAAGGCAGCAGGGAGGTATTCTTTTAACAAGAAGAGCCTCCCGTGTTTCTCACATCTCACCTTGAAGTAGTCCGTAAGCCAGTTGAGTGATACATGGAGTTGAACCACATGTTTTGGAAAGTTTGTAATTTAAAGGCTCTGCTTCTTCCAGTAAGGCTATAATATGGGGTTTGAATAAAAGAATGTAAACAGTCATCACATCCTGAGTTCCTTCAAGTCTCCTGGTGAACACTAACTCCATATAAGCATACTTCCAGGCCTAAAGGTTTTCCTCTTCACCATGTTTCAGGATTTAGAGTGAGTGCTCTTGAGACAGGCTGGGACCTGGGACCCTTTGCTGCAGTGCTGCAATGCTTGCACATGGACACACCTCTCCAGGAGCAACAAAATACTAAGAAACTGTATGGGACTGAAAATAACTGCTTTCATGTGGGCAGTTGGGGCAAATTCTGGACCTAAAAGATACAAAGAGACCAAAAAAGCCAACGGCCACTTTTGAAGAGCCTGGGGCAAAAACAGGGGGTCGGGAGCAAAAGCAGGGGGCTGCGCATGCCCCCCGCACACAACACCACCTAAGGGGTGGGCAAAACACCTAAACCATCCCTCCGGCCTGACCCATGGACACACCCCTACCCTCACCCCATATAAGGAACAAGCTTGCCCCCCCTCGGGGAGCAAGCAAGCAAGGGAACCTGTTGTTTGTTCTCCCCCGCCGCTGCACCGCTGCAGCAGGGGCCCCAATAAAGCCTTGCCTGAATTTCTTGTTTGGCTTCTGGTCAATTTCTATTGATTGGGGAAGGCCAAGAACCCTGGTCAGTAACACTCGGATGGGGCCATGACCGTGGTCTGAAGGTGGGTGTGGTGTGTGTTGCAGGACTGGGGCAGGGTGTGCCCGTCGTGGGCCTGGTGGTGGAAGGGGGCCCGAACGTGGTTTCCATGGTCCTGGAGTATCTCCGAGAAGAGCCTCCGGTCCCCGTGGTGGTCTGCGACGGCAGTGGCCGGGCCTCGGACATCCTGTCTTTTGCACACAAGTACTCTGAAGAAGGAGGGTAAGATTTCTGATATGTTACAAAGGGTGGGGTTTTGAATGCCTTCTTGTTAGGCCCAGAGGAAATCGTGATCCATTTAGCTGTTCCAAAAATGTAAAAGAAGGAAGACTTACTAGTCCTCCTCTCCCACTTCCCAAGGTCAGCAAGTGAGGGAGCTCTGAGGAGCATGGTGTTTCTTACGGATTCTTTCTCAGGAGGGAAAATGCTCTCTCCCAACTGCATTTTCCCTTGTAAGTTTTTCAACAAGCCTGGCATTTAGGACAAGTGTGAACACAGTTTTTGACTATAGTCCTTTTGGGTCTGCTATCCTGGGATATCCTCCAATGATAAAGTTTCAAATCAAAGGTACCAGACGGGCATAGAGATGTCTGATTTATTCACGTACAGATTTCACCTGTGTTCTTCTCTTTCCCGTTTCCTTCGAACAGGATAATCAATGACTCCCTCAGAGACCAGCTTCTAGTTACCATTCAGAAAACATTTAATTACAACAAAACACAATCGCATCAGCTCTTTGCAATGATCATGGAGTGCATGAAAAAGAAAGAACTTGTAAGTGTCTTGAGTTGACTTCCCAAGTGCTCCACAGAGAGAATTATGTTTCCTTTCTAATTCTGCCCATGTGTGCAGGATGGAGTAGTTCCTATTTCCATTCACCCTTTTCCAAGAGGCATTTTACAGATCTGACCCAACTGGTGATTCTGTCCATGTGTGGGAAGCAGGCTAAGCATAGGCAGATTCTCTTCGGAAGAGGGACATGGGTGCTTCAGATCTTGTAAATGTCAGGGCACTTCAGGCCACATCCCACAATTCTGAGGCTCATGATATCAATCAGATTCAAAGCATCAAGGAGTGACATATACCATGCTTTCAGGTGTACTTACAAAATTCTACCAAATACACTCATTTTCTCCCACTCTTTGCCTCCTTAATTACGCTTATAAGGAAGAGGCACTCTTGTTGCACAGAAGACAGCCTCTTTGAAATTCTAAATCTACAAGTTTCCTACAGATATATCAAATCTGAGTAGAGATGACTTTGTCATCTTCAATAGCCATTTAGATATTGACATGTACATCCTGCATGAGCTCCCTCAGCTCCAGATGGGGTAAAGAATAAAATAAGATCCAGGCAAGGATTCAAAATCAGGACGAGCAATGCTGTTCTTTCTGAATCAGAAGCACCTGGTGTAAAATCATGTCGCTCTCGGGATTGCTGCATTAGCGTCAGACTCCGTGGTCCTTTTTATTTATTTAGTTATTCATTTATTTTAACATCTTTATTGGAGTATAACTGCTTTAGTGTTGTGTTAGTTTCTACTGTATAACAAAGTGAATCAGCTGTATGTATACACATATCCCCATATCCCCTCCCTCTTGCGTCTCCCTCCCACCTTCCCTATCCCACCCCTCTCGGTGATCACAAAGCACTGAGCTGATCTCCCTGTGCTATGCAGCTGCTGCCCACTAGCTGTCTATTTTACATTTGGTAGTGTATATGTGTCAATGCTCCTGTCTCACTTCGTCCCAGCTAATCCTTGCCCCTCCCCATGTCCTCAAGTCCATTCTCTATGTCTGTGTCTTTATTCCTGTCCTGCCCCTAGGTTCATCAGAACCATTATTTTTTAGATTCCATATATATGTGTTAGCATATGGTATTTGTTTTTCTCTTTCTGACTGACTTCACTCTGTATGACAGACTCTCGGTCCATCCACCTCACTACAAATAACTCAATTTCATTTCTTTTTATGGCTGAGTAATATTCCATTGTATACATGTGCCACATCTTCTTTATCCATTCATCTGTCACGCCAGATCTTGTTTGTGGTCCTTTTTAAGCAACTCCCCAATTCTCCCTCTTGTTTTCCACTTTGCTTTACTCAGTGTTCTCACGATTAATCTGTTTTCAGGTCACTGTGTTTAGAATGGGTTCCGAGGGTCAGCAAGACATCGAAATGGCAATTTTAACCGCCCTGCTGAAAGGTGAGCTCTCAGGAAACAGCCACTCCTGTCCTTTCGTGCTGGCCTCCCCGGAGCTCTGGTTGTGGCTGGGAAACCCCTCCCCCCTCCTCCCGCCGGGAACTGTGTCTGCTGGGGATGGAACCCCGAGCCCGCCAGGCTGCCTAGAAATTATCTCAGGATAAAGCCGTGGTAAAACGATCAGGCCCGAAATGGGTTTCTTGGGAGGGGGACTTTTCTTGGCGAGCCAATGGACCATGATGGGCTGAAGTCAAGAACCAGTTTCCGTCTGTAACTAGCTCATTACAGGTTTGAACTCACAGAGGGTAAGCGTGAAATTATTTTTCATTTGCGATCCCTGCATCTCGCAGTGCTCTGTCCAGTTTCCCCGGCCCACTCCTAACGACAGCTGCCACCTGGCTGCTCATGGGGTCACCTCTCTGCTCCACTGGGAAGGGGAGGGGGCTGGAGGAAAGGGGCGGGGCGGTCACCATCAGGCTGGCTGCTTGGTAGTGCTGAGCTGTTCCTCGGCTTTGGGGCCTGAGTGATCCCTCAGGGGCCAGAGAAAAGGCAGCCATGCTTATTTCCAGGCTGATGCTGAGCCAGCCTGGGGAAGCCTATGTTCCCCACCCAGCCCCTGTCACCCCTAGGTGACCCAGGCATGGAGTGAGTAGTGCCCCATCTCTTGCCTTCCAGGCACAAACGCATCGGCTCGGGACCAGCTGAGCTTGGCGCTGGCTTGGAACCGCGTGGACATAGCTCGGAGCCAGATCTTTGTCTTTGGGCCCCGCTGGCCGGTGAAACTAAGTGTTTTTCAATTCATACCATTTGTCATGACTTTGTACAGAGGATGCATTAATATGTTCTCCCTTGTGTCGTGGATCTCAGGAAGTTATCTGGGCTTTCTGATGACCCGATGTCTAATCTTTAGGATTATTAGGAAATGTTGTTTCATTTCAAAGAACCAGCAAGAAGAGCTCCTAGCACTAACTTCAGATTCAGACCAGTGCTCTTGAAGAAAGAGCACTAAATATTTTATCATTGCTGGTGAACATGGGTTTTTACCCTTTTAAAGAAAAAGAAGAAAGAAAATAGCTCATTAAAATGAAATACAATGATTGCATTGAAAGCATTAATTTTTCAAATTATGTTCCATGAAACCCCGGAGGCCTAGGGGACTCTGTGAGTGTGACCTTTGCGTATAGCCTTTGGGATGTGGTGTGTGTGTGTGTGTGGTTTGGTGTATTGTGTGTGTGTATCTGTGTGTAGCACGTGTGTAGGTTGTTAAATGTGTGTGTGGATGTGTGGTGTGTGATTGTGCTGTGGTTTACCGTGCATGTGGTGTATGTCCGTGGGATCTGTGTGTGTGTGTGGTTGTACGTGGGTGTGGTGTGGTGTGTGTGGGGTGATGAGCGGCTTTTAGCCTCCCACTCCTTCAATCAAAGCAGCTTCTTTACAGACTTGTGGTTGCCAGGGGGAGGGGTGTGGGGGAGGGATGGATTGGGAGGTTGGGATTAGCAGATGCAAACTATTATATATAGAATGGATGGACAACAAGGTCCTACTGTAAAGCAAGGGGAACTATATTCAATATCCTGGGGTAAACCATAATGGAAAAGAATATGAAAAAGAGTGTGTATATATATATATATATATATATATTTATAACTGTATAGCAGAAATTAACATTGTAAGTCAACTATACTTCAATTTTTAAAAATTAATTTTTTTAAAAAAGCAGCTTCTTTGATGGGTTTTGTAGATTGGGACTCAGGGTAAATTTTTGTTTGCAAAACAGGCTCTGCTGCTTCAAAAGGAGTTTGGAATATCTAGAGGATTCATGTCGGACTTTAAAAACCATATTTCTCAAAACCGGCCTGGTATATCCCTGCAAAAGGCATTTCATTTTTCACACTCACCCTTTATTTAATTAGCGTGAAGAATTTAAGGAATCAGATGAGTGTATTAAAGGAATAAGATACAGGGTTGGGGGGTGTGGCTTGTGCATGTTGTTTACTGAACTACGCAAATTAAGAAGAATAGCACAACACCTTAAATATTTTAATTCCTTTTGAATCTCCTGTTTTTAACACTCTTGGTAAGGACTTGAGAGCAAAGTGAATTGCTCCATGAATGGTTATGAGGCAGCTTGCTGTGGCAGAGAATCTGACAGATTCCAGAAAGGATTGCAAAAAAGGGCTCTGTCATGAGCTCCCGAGACCAGCTACTCAGTAAGAAGGATCCCGGCTTTTGTTTGCTTTTTTTCTTTTCGAGTGGCAGCTTTCTGAGGACCAGGTACTCAGTAAGAGGGATCCCGGCTTTTGTTTGCTTTTTTTCTTTTCGAGTGGCAGCTTTCTGAGGACGACGTCCTGAGTCAGCCACAGAGAGGGCCAGGCTTTCAAGATTACAGAAAGGACCTGACCCAGGGAACGGGCTACACACACAGGCCCTACCTGGCCTGAAGCAACGGCCTTTGTCCGTCTTTTTGTTACAAAAGCAATAAGTAATTTCCAGAAAGCGTAGAAAATACAGACAGGCAAGATGAAAGAAACAATCACTCATGACTGCCCCCCACAGAAAAATTCAGCAATACCGTATGTGTTTTATAATTTAATTTTTTCATTCTTACGTTGGCATTAAATATTCTCCAACCTCCTTTTTCATGTTGCTTAGTGTTTTTTGCTTTCTATTATCCAGTGGACACATAAATATGGTTTGAAAAGCAAATAACAGAGCAGAGTGTACCGTGAAAAACAGAGCCCTCACACCCCACCTCCCAAAGGCACTCAACTGTCCCTGTGTTCTGTTTTCCTGACGGTGGCCTCGGTTCGTTGATGTAACACGTTTTATCACTTTCTCGATTAATCACGTATAGATGTGTCTTTCAATTCTCCACTTGGAAAGAGAAGGCAGTAGCTCGCTTGCCCTGCCTGCTTTGCCCCTCCTGTGTTTGATGCCTGTATGTTTAATTCTCTTATTGGTTATCATGATAGCTTTGAACCATCAACTTGCTTCATCAACGTTAGGCTCCCACGTTGTAAAATGAGGAAATTAGTGGCTCTACACATCACCTTCCTTTCCCTACACCGTCAATGTTCCTACTTGGGTCAACTTCATCTTCTACATGATGGAGATGGTTGATGTTTACACGTTGTTCTGTAATCCTCACTCAGGTCTGTTTATGTCTCACTCTTTAATCATCACATTTTCATAGTGGTCCTTTTTATTTCTATTTTTTTACCTGGATTTTTATTTTTATTTTTTAACTGGGTATTTGCTTCCAGTTCTTGACTGAGAACAATGAATTATGTTGCTGTGTACATTTATGTGCAGGTCTTATGTGGACGTATGTTTCCATTTCTCTTCAGTCGATAGCTAGGAATGGATTTGCCGGGTAGATGGAAAATGTATGTTTACCTTTTTAAGAAACTGCGTGTCTGTTTTCCAAGGCAGCTGTAGCATTTTACTTCCCACCAGCAGTGTAAGGAGAGTTTCTCTATGTCCTTGCCAATATTTGGTATTGAGAGATTTTTTTTTAATTTTAACTATTCTAGTGATATGTAGTAGTATCTCATTATGGTATTTATTTATTTATGATCAGATATATTTTTAACCTCAATAAAGGAGGGACAAGTTTCAAATAAACGTCTAATATAATTCTCATTTAAGACATGCATATTTTTTCTTTTTAAAAAAATTGAAGTATAGTTGATTTACAATGTGTTAGTTTCAGGTGTACAGCACATGTATAATTCAGTTATTATGTATATAATCATTTTCAGATTCTTATCCATTAAAGCTTATTATAAGATATTGAATCTCGTTCCCTGTGCTATACAGTAGGTCCTCATTGTTTATATTTTTTAATTGAGATATAATTGACGTATGATGTATTAGTTTCAGGTGTACAAAGTAAAGATTCGATATTTGTATAAATTATGGAATGATCATTACAATAAGTCTAGTGAACATCCATCACCACACACAGTTACAGTGTTTTCTCTTGTAATAAGAACTTTTAAGATCTACTCTCTTAGCACCTTTCAAATACACAATACAGTATTATTAGCTGTAGTCACCATGCTGTACATTGCATCCCAAGACATTTATTGTATAACTGGGTGTTTGCATCTTTTCACCATCTTCATCCACTTCACCCACCCCCCCCCCGCATACTAGGTCTTTATGTTGATTCTAAAAATGGAGAAACCAGAAGACATTACTGTGATTCTGTACAGATTGTTCACTGCTGAACCTAACATTATGGCTGAACTCAAAGAGAAAGAAAGGTAGCCCTGGGTCAATCACCTGGGCCACACAAGGGAAAATACAACAAGCATCAAGGTTTCTACAGTCCATCCATTGTTTAAAATTATGGGACCTTTGAGTTTCCTTCATATTTGGACCATGACTTATTTGAATAGCTAGATGTTTGCTTTCCCTTGCATTTCCAAATTGATGCTCTTTTTTCTTCATAGCATATGCCTCACATCATTAAGACAATCTATTCTTTTAATTATTACTGTCCACTGAGTGCAATTCCCTTTCTTCTTGTAGAATCTTTCAAAGCCTCGTGTTTCTCTGGATGCTCTCAAAGTTTGCTGTGCAGCTGACCACATCAGACACCCCTGCAGTGTGTTGTCAGACAGGCTCATTTCTTCCCACATTCCATGTCTTCCTCTCTCTCAGATTTCTTTTTCATTTCGCTGCAGTAGATCTTCAAGTAATTTTTTTCATGAACATGTGTGGGAAGATAACCATTCTCTGTCTTTACACGTCTGAAAACACTCTGCCACACACCAGGCTCATGGTTGCCATGTGATCCTCCTCCAATTAAGATGAACCACTGTCTTCTCTCAGATGTAGTTTGAGGTCTGCTCTTTATCTTCAGTGTTTAGAAATTTCACAAGGACATGTGTTCTATTTCAAACAAATGAGAATGAAATGTACAGAGACAGCAAACTCAAGGACTCATATGGCCACTCATGTGCCATTCATTCTGCTTGGCTGTCAGAGGCCCCTTTATGATAAAGACCCAAGTCTTTCCCCAGCTCTGTGAAATTTTCTTCTACCGCTTCTTTGAGTATTTCAGCCTTCATTTTCTCTCTTTCTCTTCCTCTGGAATTCTTATAAGTTAAGCAAATGTTGGTCCCCTTGGGCTGATCCTCCATTTTATCATTTCTGTCTCTCTATCATTTTGCTGTAGGTTTTTGGAAATCGCAACTTTTTCCTTAGCATTTTTTTGTGCTATTTTTTTAAATGTAGGCAATCCTACTTTTTTTTTTTTTTTTTTTTTTGTGGTATGCAGGCCTCTCACTGTTGTGGCCTCTCGCCTTGTGGAGCACAGTCTCCGGACACGCAGGCTCAGCGGCCATGGCTCACAGGCCCAGCCGCTCCGCGGCATGTGGGATCTTCCTGGACCAGAGCACGAACCCGTGTCCCCTGCATCGGCAGGTGGACTGTCAACCACTGCGCCACCAGGGAAGCCCAGGCAATCCTATTTTTGATGTCTGAGAAAGCTTTCTTGTTTTCTGATGGTTCCATTTTCATGTCAGCCTGTTTTCATCTCATGAATGCAATATCTGAGGATACAAATTGTATTTTTTTTAAGTCCTCTCCTGTTCCCTGAATTATCTCTATTTTCTCCCTGGTCAGCTGTTCCCGTTGTTCATTTTGTCCTTTTCTGTTGCAGATCCTTGCTTGCCTATCCCCATTTCAGAGTGAGGGATGGGACTGAATAATTAGTATAAGGAGCCTATTTTACAAATAGGTTTTTCTCCTCACTGGGAGGACTGACCAAGAGTTCCCCATTTAGGAGGGGGTTGTCTACTGAACAGCTTTTCTTTGCTCTCTGCAGATTGGAGCAGGCTGGTGTGGCGCTGGACCTCCCTATGCAGACTCTGCCTTTTTTTTTTTTAACATCTTTATTAGAGTATAATTGTTTTACAATGGTGTGTTAGCTTCTGCTTTATAACAAAGTGAATCAGCTATACGTATACATATATCCCCATATCGCCTCCCTCTGTGTCTCCCTCCCACCCTCCCTATCCCACCCCTCTAGGTGGTCACAAAGCACCGAGCTGATCTCCCTGTGCTATGCGGCTGCTTCCCACTAGCTATCTATTTTACGTTTGGTAGTGTATATATGTCCATGCCACTCTCTCATTTTGTCACAGCTTACCCTTGCCCCTCCCCATATCCTCAAGTCCATTCTCTAGTAGGTCTGTGTCTTTATTCCCGTCTTATGCCTAGGTTCTTCATGACATTTTTTTTCTTAGATTCCATATATGTGTGTTAGCATACGGTATTTGTCTTTTTCTTTCTGACTTACTTCACTGTGTATGACAGACTCTAGGTCCATCCACCTCACTACAAATAACTCAATTTCGTTTCTTTTTATGGCTGAGTAATATTCCGTTGTATATATGTGCCACATCTTCTTTATCCATTCATCCGATGATGGACACTTAGGTTGCTTCCATCTCCTGGCTATTGTAAATAGAGCTGCAATGAACATTTTGATACATGACTCTTTTTGAATTATGGTTTACTCAGGGTATATGCCCAGTAGTAGGACTGCTGGGTCGTATGGTAGTTCTATTTTTAGTTTTTTAAGGAACCTCCATACTGTTCTTCACAGTGGCTGTATCAATTTACATTCCCACCAACAGTGCAACGACCCGCCCAGTTCTTCAACAGACATTCTTCCAGGTTCTGCCTGGGGTGAAGCCCAGGACTAGAGTTGCTCTGCATCCACCCACTGGGGAGGGGGCGTGACATATGAGAGGGGATGGGCGGTCTCCTGCTCTGTAGACAGTCCTTTACTAATCACCATGCTTTCTACCCACCATTAACTCTCCCTCTTTGGAAATCTGGTCCCACCTCCACTATTACCCCCACATTACTCATCCTGGGCTTCAGCGGCCTCACCACAGCTTTAACTACCCAACAGCATTTCCAGAAACATCTTAATGGCTCTGGTCTGCCTCTTCTCCCTGAAATGAATTTTTCTTTTCCATAGTCCTCTGTTTCCTGCTGTCATTTCCATGGGAAGAGAGGGAAAGCAGGAAACACGAGATCAAGACCACAACCCGGAACCAAAAGTCCTTCTTTGTCTCCCCCACAATCAAGTATACGGTCTCTCAGGTCTTCCTTTAATAGTTGAAGTTCTCCATCAACTATGTGCCTATGACTCTGTAGTCTTTCTAGAATTCTTTTTTTATTTTTATTTTTGGCTGCGTTGGGTCTTCACTGCTGCGCATGGGCTTTCTCTCGTCGTGGCGAGCGGGGGCTACTCTTCGTTGTGTTGTGCGGGCTTCTCATTGCAGTGGCTTCTCTTTGATGCAGAGCACGGGCTCTAGGCGCACGGGCTTCAGTAGTTGTGGCACCCAGGCTCAGTAGTTGTGTCTCACAGGCTTAGTCGCTCCGTGGCATGTGGGATCTTCCCGGACCAGGGCTCAAACCCGTGTCCCCTGCATTGGCAGGTGGGTTCTTAACCACTGCACCACCAGGGAAGCCCTGACCCCTTCACAATTGTCTTCTCTGGTCTTCATCAGCTGTCACAGACACTTCTCTTTGGCGCCTTTAAACTTACCTCTCAGCACCCTTTCCTTTGGGCAAAAACACGCTCAGTCAAAACTTCAGCCACTTTAAGTACATGAGTGCACTTCGTCAAGCATATAAGTAACAGACGGTCACGAAATCAGGAGCTTCTCCATCAGGCAGCCAGGCCTGCAACAGCTGAGTGTGTGTGCGTTTGTGTAGTCACAAGTATGTGTGCCTGCGTGCATGTCTGTGCATGGGTGCTTATGTTTGCACAAGTGTGTGTGCATGTGTATCTGTGTGTGCACCTGTATGTGGGTGCATGTGTACCTATGTGTGTGTGTGAGCGTGTGCATGCAGAGGGGTGGGGCGGTCTGTGCACTTGTCCTGGGACATGGGTCGGCTTTAATCCCTTTCCCAACTCTGCCTGCTGTGGACTGCAGCCCCTGGGAAGCCTGGCCCCCCCCAACGGATAGCAAGGTCATGGAGAAGGAGAAGAAGCCACCCACAGCGACCACCAAGGGGGGCAGAGGAAAAGGAAAAGGCAAGAAGAAAGGGAAGGTGAAAGAGGAGGTGGAGGAAGAAACTGACCCCCGAAAGCTCGAGCTGCTGAACTGGGTACGTGGGACGTGTCTGCTCCCGTTTCCCAGGCTCCTGGGGACCTTGGAGCCAGTCACCCTCCTCCAGGGAAGGGGGCAGTTCTTGCTGCCTCTGCCGCAGCCCCACCCGGGGCCCCGAGCCCAGGAGGCAGTGATGAAGCATTGATGGGACAGTGTCAGTATTTCAAGTGGCTGGCAGGATGTCACAAATGCCAAACGGTCCTGCTTTGGGGGAGAATGAAGTCACTCACAGGGGAGGCCCGGGCCACCTTGCCCACCAGTGCCTTTCTCCGCCTGCAGACATTTGGATGTTTGTTGCGTGGAAACACGGGAAACAAATCAATAGTGAATAAATGCAGCTCGGGGACAAAAGGTGGAGCCTGTGATAGGGATGCATGGGTAACTGCAGTTGGCTGGGCTGGGAGGCTGAGACACGCACCACCTGTGGTTCTGGCCTTGCTGCTGTCAGGACACAGCAAGACAGGGCACTGGGCCTCTGCGGTGTCCTGTGAATGGCATCATCGCGGTCACTCACCCTGGTGACCCGCGGCATGCCCACAGGGGGTAGTTCTCAGTCAAGGAAACATTCTCTCCAGCAAAACCTCACGTTACATTGAGCGCTGCAGGTTCCACCATTGTTGAAGGGTAGAGACACAAATGGTAACTAATAGTAGATAAAATGTTACGGTCTACCACCTCAGAAAAACATTGTATATGGAGATCCGAGCTTGGAGACTCAAGCACTGATTGCAGTTTTATTTTGAATTTCCTTCTCATGTTTACATTACAAGAAAAGCTAATCAACTCTATTTTAATTTTTTTAAAAAACCTGATAACTAGAGAGCAGCACCAGTTTGGCTGTCATTTTGAACATTTTTCACTTTGTATTAAATGTATCCATCTGTGATGCTTTGATAGGACACCTAGGGGCAAACTGAGAAGGAAGGAGGGGGCAATGGGGCATGTTTACTCAGGACAAAAGGTAAAGAGAGCCTTGTTCAGGATGCTCTGGGTCTGGGGGCCTGAAGAGGCTTTCCGAGGGCTTCCAGGGTCCCCTGCCCAGTGTCCCTGTCCCTCCTGAGGCACTCACGCCCCTCTCCTGGGCTCACACAGGTGAACGCTCTGGAGCAGGCCATGTTGGACGCGCTGGTCTTAGACCGAGTGGACTTTGTGAAGCTCCTGATTGAAAATGGAGTCAACATGCAGCATTTTCTCACCATCCCGAGGCTGGAAGAGCTTTATAACACCGTGAGTGGTTCAGAAGGAGGGAGGGCGGAGGGGAGCTAGCCCTGGGGATGCAAGAATGCACTTGGAGGAGCATCCTCATCAGAACACGGCTTCAGCGGGAGGCCCATCATTTAAGGACCACTGCTCTCACCTGACACGCGGGCCGGGCGGATGGTCCCATCTTCACCCACCGCCACCATGCTAGCCAGCACCCCTGTCTGTAGCATTAACTCAGGGGTGGTGCACGAGGACAAGTTTATACAAAGAAAGAGTCCAGCCCCCGGAGTCATTAGCAGAGTGAAAAGATCCCGGGGTGAGCAGTCATTTGTCCCTGGGGACTCCCACGTTTTATGAGGCTTCGGTGAAAAATGGAAAACTGAGTTTGCACAGCAAGGAGCTCCTGATATTAGAATGAAAGCGTTTGGATGAAATCCTCTTGGCTTGTATTATTACCATGTGAATTTTGAGAATGTACATTTCCTTCCCCATTCTAAAATTTTAAGTAGCACAAGTGGTCCTGGGTGGTTGCTTGCTGAAGCTTGATGAACTGTTAAGAAAATATAGTACATCCTAAGATGCTCTTTAAAATAATTCAATAAAAGGTATTTAACATATTTTTGAACATGTGGGATACTTCTTACCCATGACCAGTCCTAGTCCTGTCTTGTAAAAGACACAGGACTTCATTAATTCTATAAAGTAGAGTTGGATTTTACTCCAAAAGTTGAACAGAAAAACATATTTAATATGGCTGAATGTTTCTCTTTCAGAGACTGGGTCCACCAAACACACTTCATTTGCTGGTGAGGGATGTAAAAAAGGTCAGTCTGCTCTTTCATAGTCCTTTACCTGGTGACGTCTTTTAATGAGACATTTTTTTTTAACATCTTTATTGGAGTATAATTGCTTTACAATGGTGTGTTGGTTTCTGCTTTATAACAAAGTGAATCAGCTATACATATACATATGTTCCCATATCTCTTCCCTCTTGCGTCTCCCTCCCTCCCACCCTCCCTATCCCACCCCTCTAGGTGGTCACAAAGCACCGAGCTGATCTCCCTGTGCTATGCGGCTGCTTCCCACTAGCTATCTATTTTACATTTGGTAGTGTATATATGTCCATGCCACTCCCTCACTTTGTCACAGCTTACCCTCCCCCCTCCCCGTGTCCTCAAGTCCATTCTCTAGTAGGTCTGACTGTGTCTTAATGAGACATTTTTTAAAGCAATTTTTAAAATTTCCAAATGTGTTGTCATCTTATGGGAGGCATAAGAAGTCATGAATTCCTCTCTCCATGAAAAGAGTTTACTTTTTAAAAATGTCATCTTCTTTAAATGAAATGTTCATCCCACACACAATGGGCTCGCGCTGAATGACTGTTTGACGGTGGGTTGGCCCCCTCACCAAGGCAGGAGCTCCAGCCAAGGGGTGGGCTCCTCACTGCTGCCCAGAGCCCCCACGCTCCGCGTGTTTCAGATCTGCCCCCCACCCCTTCACGGTGCCTCTTTCCAGAAGTCCCAGCAGGATGGGCCTCATGTCATTCTGTATGTCCTGTGCAGCAGTCCTTGGTTCTTTCTGTTTCCTCTTTAGTAAGTGATAGATGCTTTCCCCCATCCCCAGCGCTGCTAACGCCTTAGAGTCTGCCTTCTTGTAGGATCCCGTCCACTCCCTGTTCTGTCCTGGTGTTTCTTGGGTCCTGTCACCACAGGCTGGAGGGTCAGACCAGGTTAACGCAGCGCAATTCATTTGGCCAGAATGCAGAGTGCAGGACGTGTACTCATGTTCTGAGCAGAAGGAAGTAATGCAAAGGAGAGAAGAGGGCCTTCAGCCAGAGTCCCAGATAGGCTGGTCAGACCTCATACAAATATCTAATTCTGCTAATGTGAGAATTTGGCTTTTACTATGCACACTCATTGGATCAGAGCAGAATCAGTGGATCTGGAAACCAAGAGAGACCAGTGAGTGCCCTTGTTTCCCACTTACACAGATTTCTTAGATTCAGAAGCACTAACATTCAAAAGCCACAGCCACTCAAGTGTAGACCCAACCACGTCTCTCCTAAGTGGCTTCCATCATCCTCCTCCCACCCTCCCCAGACACAGGCCGCCCCCACTTAAAAGCCTCCATGTCTCATGAAATTCAAGCTCCTGCTAAGAAACTTGCACCCACTGGGCCTAACACATACCCACCACACGTGTTCTGTCCCAGGGCCGAGCCCGTCTCACATCTGCAGTGCTCTCCCCCGTTGGCCCCTACAGCCCCTGTTCTGCCCACTCCTACCTCCACAGGAAGCCCCTTCTCACCCTCCCACCTGGCCACCCTAGCAGAGTGGGGGCCTGAACATGCTGCTGCATCGGGACTGCGGGTGGCTTGGCCCTTTTCCCCCAAAACAGCAAGCTCCCCAAGGCAGGGCTGTATCTCCTTATCCCCTCATATGGAATCCCCGACTTGGTCAAGGATCATGGTAGGGGCTGAACAGACTTGCAATGGCTGAGTGAAGGATTCAGTCCTCATGTACAGGGAGGACATTTGGAAGGTGTAGCCTCCATGGGACGGACCCCAGGTTTCTACCATCATTTCAGCCATAGGAAATTAACCAAGCAGGAAACAGCACATAGCAAAACATCCTTATAATGGACCAGTCAGCTCTGCCTCCTGGATAAGCCAACTGCCCTCTGGCGTCAATGACTGACTTACAGATGCATGGATGCCCCTCTGCCCTCCTCCCCTCCACCCACACGCTACCTTTATCTCAACACAGCCTCTTCCGTTCTGCTGCAGGACTCTGCCCCTTCACCGACTCCCGGGCACATCAGATAGTTTGCAGTGTTTGTGTTCTTACTGAAATCTGAGGAGTCCCCCAGAAAGTCACAGGGCACCATGTGAAGATTTCCCTAGAAAGTTCCCGGCCCCAGGGATATTCTCTCCGCCCACTGTCTTCCACAGAGTCCTCCTGCCTGCCACGCTGCTCATTCCCTCCTTCTGCAGAAAATCTGGACGCCAGCCCCCCGAAACTGGATTCTCCCCTGCAAGCAGCTGTCAAAGCACCTTCTCAACAAAATGAACCTGCTTTTTGCACCAGCTACACCATCTTTCCTTTATGTATTTTTTCCTTAATCAATATTTTTTTATCAAAGCATAGTTGATTTACAATGTTGTGTTAATTTCTGCTGTACAGCATGATTCAGTTATACATTTATATACATTTTTAATATTCTTTTTTATGGAAGCGTAGTTTATAATGTTGGGTTAATTCCTGCTGTACAGCAAAGTGATTCAATTATACATATATACATTCTTTATATATATATTCTTTTCTTTCCCTTATGTTTAAATGCACATTACAGGCCATTCTGTCCGAGCTCACAGACAAGCCCAGGCCTCTCCCCTCCAGCCTCATGTACTTCTAATTCTTCTCATTGGGAAGTCTAACCCATTTTCTGGAACATGGTTTACCCCCTTATCTCCCACAATCCTATGGAAACAGACTGAAGATTGTTTAATGCCCCGTTGGTACCACTAACTTTCACGTCGTAGGCAGGAATGACCATCATGCCGAGGTGTTGCCGAAGTCCACGCTGTGGGTCCCTTCTCGCAGGGCCTGAGACACAGCTTCTTTTCTTACAGGGCAACCTTCCACCCGATTACCACATCAGCCTCATAGACATTGGGCTCGTGCTGGAGTACCTCATGGGGGGCGCCTACCGCTGCAACTACACAAGGAAGGGCTTCCGGACCCTTTACAACAACCTGTTTGGACCCAAGAGGGTAGGACTCAGCGAACACGTGGTGTTCTGTGGTTCCCAGAATCACATGTGGTTCCTTGCTAGCCTTTCTAATAACTCAGCCGCTTCAAAGCCGAGCTCATCACCCCATCCCCCAGCAAACCTGCCCGTCCTCCTGCAGTGGCTCTCGGTGGGAGGTCTCAGCATGCCTCCAGACGCCCAGGCTTCACCACGCACCTTCCTCCCTCAGCTTGTGGGGCCGCACAGCCCAGCACTTGCCCCTGCCCCATCCTTTGTTCGCAATAGCCTTCTTCCCAGGCTCCCTTGTCTCTGCCCTCTCCCATCCATCCTACCGCTGGACCCGCCCCAGTTCTCCAAAACGAGGGACCCAACAGTGCACTCCCTGCTCAAAAATTCCCGAGGATCCCCAGCGCCTGACGAAGCACTGTCAAGCTCATGATCACAGCATCTGAGACTCTCCCCAGCCGTCCCCACCCTGTTGTGGGCAACCATGTACCACTGCCAGAATCAAACTCTACTACTGTGTCTGCGGCATCTTCCCCCATCAAAACCCCACGTGTGCCGCAAGCCCAATTCACGTGTGAGATCTTCCATGAAGCCCTCGCCTCGCCCGCACTCAGAGCTCCATAGCTCTGTGTCTCCTCTATGGGTGAACTTCTCTGGTTCTACCTGGGATGTGGGTCCCATGTCTGCACATCTCTCTCCTCACCTGACCTGGGCTGACAGAAGCAGAGGTTCCATATTAAAGCATTTCCTTTCCTTGGGTTTGTCCTTAATTGTTAATGATACCAAGTACTTTTTAATCTATTATTATTGCTACTAAAGATATTACTAATGTACAACCCCAGTATCATAACATCAGTTATCTGATTCCATTCATTTTTTTCTCCCCTTTCATTATGCAGCCTAAAGCTCTCAAACTTCTGGGAATGGAAGTAAGTAGGACTTGTTTCCAATGGCTTTATGATATTGTGGTCAAGTATATGGAGCCCTCTTCGTTTTGTATTTAACATAAAATTGCACAAGTTTGTTTTCCATGAATAAATCCACTACACCACACACCAAAATTTACTTGGATGATTTAGTCAAATTATGTAAAAAAAGATCACAGACATGTTTTAAAAGGTAAAAGCCACCCAATTCATTTTTATCAAAATCAAGAACAAGTCAAGCACATCCATTATTGTTGGCATCATTAACCCCACTGGTTTTTAAAAGTGTTCTGGGAATTTTACCACGTGAAAAAATAAATAAAGGAAGGATACTTTAAAAAGGGGGAAAATTATCATCGGCAAAAAAATTTGGTTTCTAGAAAACCCAGACACATTGACAAAGTTTCCTCATAATAGGACAAAAGTATCCAGAAATAACCTTAACAAGGGAACTCAAGAACAAAGCACTGGGACTTCGGTGGTGGTGCAGTGGTTAAGAATCCTCCTGCCAATGCAGGGGACATGGGTTTGAGCCCTGGTCCAGGAAGATCCCACATGCAGTGGAGCAACTAAGCCGCAACTACTGAGCCTGTGCTCTAGAGCCCACAAGCCACAACTACTGAAGCCCGCGCACCTAGAGCCCGTGCTCTGCAACAAGAGAGGCCACCGCAATGAGAAGCCTGTGCACCTCAATGAAGACCCAACGCAGCCAGAAAAATTAATTAATTAATTTTAAAAAAGCACTAGACATGAAAATATATAAATGAGTGAAAGAAATATAACACAGAATATTAAGACTGTCTATTGTAAAGACTCTTCTCAAATTCATGAGTCAAATAGCATCCCAATTTCTGTATGGATACAGGGTAGGTTTTGATTCTGTGTTCACAGTTGACACCGACCTTCAGCATAACTAGAAGGGTTATGATATGCAGCTTTCCGTAAGTCCATGCTCTCTTAGGTTGGTTGCATCATGTTGGCTTTATCTGTTGGGTGAAGGTTTGGTGGAACTCTCCTGTAAAATAGCCTGGTCCCAGTCCTGTGTTTTAGGGGCATATTTTTCACTGCCTTTATAATAATTTTCATAACATGAGTTCATGGAGCTTTTCTATTTTCTAGAGTCAGCTTTGGTCAATTATATTTACCTAGCAAACAATTTACTTCTAGACTTGCAAGTACTTTGGTATAATCCTTTACATAGTATTCTAAATTCTTCAATATCTTTAGTTGTGTGCCATTTCTTGTTCCAATTTTTTTATATTTATATCTTCTCCCTTTTATTCTTAACCATACTTGCCTTCAGATTTGATTGGTATTTTTGCTTTATTAAGCAACTTTCTTTTTTCTGTTTTCTATTTTATTAATATCTTTTATTTGTATTCATTCCTTCCATATACTTTATATGGAGTTACTGTATTATTTTTATTGACTCAATTTGAAAGTGAAGTTTGCCCATTTTCTTTTTTAAAAAATTTTTATTTTAATTAATTAGTTTAAAGGAATCAATCTATATTGACAGATTGTCAAGGCACTGGGATAGATGGGGGATGATTATTTGGAAGTGTATGAGAAAGAGGCCCTTCCCAAGGGACTCCAAACTATACCATATTTATAGTGTTCACGTCATTTTTTTTTTTTTTTTGGCCATGCCATGTGGAATGTGGGATCTTAGTTTCCCAACCAGGGATGGAACCTGTGCCCCCTGAAGTGGGAGCGTGAAGTCTTAACCACTGGACTGCCAGAGAAGTCCCTGCCTATTTTCAATCTTTCCTGTATGCCAATAAATGCATAAAGAGTATAAATTTTTTCTCTGAGCATTGTTTTCATGGTATCCCACAGGTTTGGGTAAGTAGAACTTTCATTGCAATTCATTTCTAAACAGTTTATACTTTCCTCATTAATCCACAAGTTATTTATAAGTGTATTTAAAATTTTCCAGATACAGAATTTTGTTATTGTTGTTATCCTACTCTTGTTGATTTTTAATTTTATTCTTTGAGTGTATACTACATGATTTCTGATATCTGGAATTTGTTGATATAGAAAATCTCAAAAGAATTAGGGAATAATGCCAGGTGGAATTTTGTTAATGATTCATGTGTGTTAGAAACAAATGTGTACTCCCGGTTTGTTGGGTACAATACATATACGTCTTTGTCAGATCAAACTTGGTAATGTTATTATTCAATTTGCTTCTATCTGTACTAATTTTTTCAAGTTGATTTCTAAGTGAGGGGTGTTTAGAGGTTCTTACTGTGATTGTGGATGGGTCAATTTCTTTTTAACTTCCAGTTCATATCTTTTGTTATTTTATCGGGTTGTTTCTTTTTCTTGTTGCTTTGTGGCTATTCTTGCATTTTAGGGAAATTAATCCCTTGTTGGTTATATTCTTTCTCTAGCAATCTTAAAATTACTTTAACATAATTTGCATACAACTAGTATTTTAATAATACAATGTGTTATTGAAAGATAGGCTTAAAAGGGTTTCTGTTTTACAGCATTTCATTAGTCCTTAGTGGATTTTTATTTGACTGGATATATTCTTGAAAATAAAGCTATGTTTATTTTTTAATTTCCATAATGTCAATTTTTAACCTATGTAGACCAACCTTCCTAAATGACCGAAACTGTAGTTTTACTGGGACAAATTAGAAAATTTGAACAAAAACACTTTTTAAATTAATTAATTTATTTATTTATTTTTGGCTGTATTGGGTGTTCGTTGCTGGGCACGGGCTTTCTCTAGTTGAGGCGAGCAGGGCCTACTCTTCGTTGCGGTGTGCGGGCTTCTCATTGCGGTGGCTTCTCTTGCTGTGGAGCATGGGCTCTAGGTGCATGGGCTTCAGTAGTTGTGGCACACGGGCTTAGTTGCTCTGTGGCATGTGGGATCTTCCTGGCCCAGGGTTTGAACCCGTGTCCCCTGCATTGGCAGGCAGATTCTTAACTAATGTGCCACCAGGAAAGTCCCTGAACAAAAACATTTCAATCTAAGGCAAGATACAATAGTTTCAATTAAAATGTCGGACAACTCATTATAAGGTTATAAAACTTGGGTTAGTCATGAACAACATGTGATAGGAATTGGAGAGCCAGTCACCCCCCCTCACCCCCACCCTGCCCAGCCATTCCAGCTGTGTGTATGTGGGCAAATTATTTAGACTTTGGGTCACAACTTCCTCATCTGATGGAATGGAAGACATTCACAACCTCTCAGAGTCAGTATAAGAATAAAAGTGGATCATTGACAAGAAAGCTGTTTGCAAAAGAGCAAATACCCATTTCTGTTATTCTACTGGATACTGAAGCCCTAGCCTGGAATAGTCTGAGCCCCATATATTTCCATGACCCTCCATAAAGTTCAAAATAAAGCTATTACTTTATATATTTTTTAAAAAAAGAAGAATCTGCCTGCCAATGCAGGGGACACGGGTTCGAGCCCTGGGCCGGGAAGATCCCACATGCCGTGGAACAACTAAGCCCGGGCACCACAACTACTGAAGCTTGTGGGCCTAGAGCCCCTGCTCCACAGGAAGAGAAGCCACTACAATGAAAAGCCTGCTCACCGCAACAAAGAGTAGCCCCTGCTCACAGCAACTAGAGAAAGTGTGCAGCAACAAAGACCCAACACAGCCAAAAACAAATTAATTAATTAATTATAATTTTAAAAAATGGAACGCTTGCTTCCTTAAACCATTAGTAGGGAAACAAGACATTTTTCTCCATCCCCTTTTACATTTTTCCTATTAATCTCCGGTTCAGCGGTATCTGGCAAACGAATGTTGGTGCTTGAAGACTCCCCTGAGGAAATAAGCTACAGGCTTTATCTCTCCCATGGGGTGATTTGGATTGAAGTGTTTTCTTTGTTTTAGTTTTGCGGTATCGCTTCAATTTTTAGAGGCTTCTGGGGAAAAGAAACCCCTGCCAACCCAGGCGTATAAACTCTTCAAACAGTAGTATGCCTTTTCAGCTCATTTGGTCTTCGATGGTTTACTTCTCATAATAAACATGTGCATCTTTTCAAAAGAATTAGTACACTGGTTGGAAACCGCAGATGTACTTAGAATTCTCTTTATTCCCTTGGATGGAGAGGTTTCCCTTTTTCCAGTTGTCCTGAAACCCTTTGTTGCACGTTTATGGCAGAACCATGGCAAAGGTGCTTCTCTCCCCTCAGGATGATGAGCCTCCAGCCAAAGGGAAGAAAAAGAAGAAGAAGAAAAAGGAGGAGGAGTTGGACATCGATGTGGACGACCCCGCCGTGAGTCGATTCCAGTACCCCTTCCACGAGCTGATGGTGTGGGCTGTGCTGATGAAGCGCCAAAAAATGGCAGTCTTCCTCTGGCAGCGGGGGGAGGAGAGCATGGCGAAGGCCCTGGTGGCCTGCAAGCTCTACAAGTCTATGGCCCACGAGTCCTCCGAGAGCGAGCTGGTGGACGACATCTCCCAGGATCTGGACAACAACTCGAAGTGAGTGTCCAGAGGGAATTTAAGGACCAGGAGACACTATGGTCCTGAGCACTGTCCCTTTGCTGGGAAGGGTGGCAAATGTATCTCTCACTTAAGTACAATTACCTTTAGAGCTTGTTCATCAAGTGCTTTGTCCATTGTGTCAGCATTTTTCCTTCTGTCTCTCTGAGGTGTTTCTGGACTCTCATTGTTTTTGTTGACTGCCTTCTGGTGCAAACTGTGGAAACCCAATTTTAATCAATATATGTTTTTTGTTGAAATATAGTTGATTTACAATGTTGTGGTAATGTCTGCTGTACAGCGAAGTGACTCAGTTATATATATACATATATATACATATATATATATATACACATTTTTTAAATATTCTTTTCCATTATGGTTTATCACAGAATATTGAATACAGTTCCCTGTGCTATGCAGTAGGACCTTGTTTATCCATTCTATATATGAAAGCTTACCCCAACTTCCCTCCCCCTTGGCAACCACCAGTCTGTTCTCTATATCCATGATTCTGTTTCTGGGAAACATAATTTTAGTGCAAAGACAATGAGACCAATTTTCATAAGGAAACAACCTTAGTGAACCTGTGCCCTTGGACTTGACCTTCACAAGTACCTCTGGATTTCCCCCCCCTTAGGACGGCTACAGGGAGCTGGAGTTGGGTATTTCCCTCCCTCTAGTTCAGTTAGGCTCTGATAAAACACCAATAGGTTAAGCTCTGGTTAGCCAGTTTCCCCCGAGGGCAGGCCTTGCTATGAAGAACAGAGTGCTCTGGGCATAGTTCAGAATGGACCCTTTCCCCTCTCCCAGATGGCAGCATGAGAGGATTCTTCCCCCATCTTCTCTGTGAGAACTTGGTGGGGCTCCTGGAGGTAAAACTCACAAAAATGTGGACACTTCTCTAAGCCTGGGCCACCCGGAGTTATTAACTTGCAGACTTGTCCTCGCGGGGCCTCCACAAACTCATCAATTACAGTTCAGGTTTTCCAACCTGGCGCTGGTTCCCCGGGTTTGTGCTCCATTAAGTTGTGATTCTCAGTATCTGCCTTCTGTCTTTCCAGTTTGGTGGACAGCAATTTGCCCTGTGACCTCAATTCTCTGATGAATCTAGAAAAGTCGTGGATTTTGAGTTTGTTGAGCTTTTGTACTTTTTATTAGGACAGAGTGGCAACTTCCAAGTCCCTTACGTGTGGAACCAGAAACCGGAAGTCCCCGTGCAACTTTACCGACATGTGAACTTGAATTGTACACAGGCCCCTCTGCCAACATGTAATGTCTTTGTTTTGTGAAGCACCCTGCTTATCTTTCGGACTGGATTTCTAAAATCACTAGCTGACTTCTAAACATCAGGTGTTCAAGACTCTTACAAATAGGGAGGCGTTCCCCTGCCTCCATCTGTTGGCAAGCCCTGTCCCTCTGCTTCCTAGAGGACCCTCGTGGTGACACCCTGCAGCCCGTGGGGCCTGAGGCTAGAAGATACTGCAGAGTCTGCGTCTCCATCCCCCACAAGTAATGCCTCCCTTTTTCATCCTTCCACTCAGAACTGGCATCAAATCTTCTATAAAATGGAGAAACAAAAGCAAAGAAAGGTGATCCCTATAGGACTGTACCTTAATCACATCGATGCCACACAAAAAGTTGAAGGAACAAGAAATGTTCATGACTATCATTAAATCCTCGCATCAGGGTCATGTGGAAAGGGAATACATCTTATGTTCACAAATCACCTGTGTCCCCTTCTCCATCCGCCACTTGGTTCCCATCACTCCCCCTGCCCCACCTCCAGCAATTGGTCCTCCCTGCTCTGGGTCCTCATGGCAACTAGACCTTGTCTCCTTCACAGCACTGAGAGTGCTCTTGTAATCCATTTGTCACTGAAGTATTACACTCATACGGGAGAAGGCACGTGTGCAAAACATGCAGCTTGATGACTGTTCACAAACCCAGCACACAACTTTGACCAGCACCCTCAAGAAACAGGACCCTACCTGTGCCACCAGCCCTCCTGGAGGCCTTTTCAATGTCCACCTCTCCCCTGCACCAAGGATGGCCACTGTTCTGACTTCCAGTCCCACAAGCGCTGTTTTCAAACTCTCATTTGCCATCTTTTCCATCTGCATCCCTGTTCCGTGAATGCCTGAGGGAAGGGACTTTGTCTTTGCTCTGTCCCTGGGGCCTGAGGGGCAGACTTGGGATCCACCTAAAGCTCCATCTACAGCAAGAGCAGTCAGCCCCTGACGTGGCTAAGCACGGCCCCTGGCCCCTGGCCGTCCCCTCTGGGGACATCCCCTGGAGCTCCCAGAGGACAGGGAGTCAAAGACTCTGTGTCCTGTGGCTCCACGACATCCCCGCGGACACAGCTCTGTAATGAAGAGCATGTGACCCCCCTGCTCCCATTTCTGTCTCTGCAGAGACTTTGGCCAGCTTGCTGTGGAGCTCTTGGACCAGTCCTACAAGCATGACGAGCAGATCGCCATGAAACTGCTGACCTACGAGCTGAAAAACTGGAGCAACTCGACCTGCCTCAAACTGGCTGTCGCAGCCAAACATCGGGACTTCATCGCCCACACCTGCAGCCAGATGCTGCTGACTGACATGTGGATGGGAAGGCTGCGGATGAGGAAGAACCCTGGCCTGAAGGTATGCGTGACGTGGTCGGTAAGCACGGTATAGTGACAAGTGCCACCCGTGAGCTCTGACTCCCTGCCTGGCTGAGCTAAGCACTTGCTGTGGTTTATACATCCATGACTCTGAACAACCCCAGGAAGGAGACGCCATGGCAATCCTTGTCTTACAGGAGAACCGGAAGCTTCAAGACTAAGGGATAGGATCTGAGCTGCAAGGCATGGGTCTGGCTCCTGAATCCACGTGGTCTAACGCCAGAGCCTGACCTGCAGCATGAGTGGCTTACAGGCTTGGAGTCCACCCTAGCTAGCCATGCATCCCTGGACCAGCCACCCGCCACTAAAGCAGGCACCTGAGCTCTATTTCTATAGATGCCCTTATAACTCTGAAATTGTCTGATATCGTTTTGTTCTACTTTTAAAAAACTTTTACTGAAATATAGTTGATTTACAAGGTTGTGTTAGTTTCAGGTGTACAGCAAAGTGATTCAGATATATATATATATATATAAATAAATATACATATTCTTTTTTTTACGTTCTCTTCCATTATAGGTTATCACAAGATATTGAGTAGAGTTCCCTGTGCTATACAGGAGGTCCTTGTTGGTTATCTATTTTATATATAGTAGTTTGTGCCTGTTAATCCCAAACTCTTAATTTATCCCTCCCCCTCTTCCCCTTTGGTGGCCACAAGTTTGTTTTCTATGTCTGTGAGTCTATTTCTGTTTTGTAAATAAGTTCATTTGTATCCTTTCTTTAGATTCCACATATAAGCGATATCATATGATATTTGTCTCTCTCTGACTTACTTCACTTAGTATCATAATCTCTAGGTCCATCCATGTTGCTGTAAATGGCATTATTTCATTCCTTTTTTATGGCTGAATAATATTCCATTGTGTATATACACCACATCTTCTTTATCCATTCATCTGTCAATGGACACTTAGGTTGCTGTCTGATATCATTTTAATTGGCAATGTTTTCATTCTATGGGGTTTATGAGAGAATATGAAGCTATGAAAGTGTTTGAAAAGGATTTAGGGGATAGAAAATTGTACTGAGACCAAATCCCAGCTCTGCTGTTTACTACTGTTAATGACTAGGTTATCTTAAGGAGATATTCTAATCTTCAGATAACCTACTCTGTGATAGCAATATTATACTGAGCTCATGGGATTGCTGTGAGGATAAAGAAAAGACCATATATGTTATCCTGGGCATCAGGGTTCTGACATACAGAAGGCACTTCGTTTCTTAAAAATATGTTGGAAACTGGGGCTTCCCTGGTGGCGCAGTGGTTGAGAGTCCGCCTGCCGATGCACGGGACACGGGTTCGTGCCCCGGTCCGCGAAGATCCCACATGCCACAGAGCAGCTGGGCCCGTGAGCCATGGCCGCTGAGCCTGTGTGTCTCGAGCCTGTGCTCCGCAACGGGAGAGGCCACAACAGTGAGAGGCCCGCGTACCGCAAAGAAAAAAAAAATGTTGGAAACAGTTCTCAAAGCTTTCTGAGATGCTTTTCCTGGGTTATAATCCTCAAATTTGGCTTGAATAAAAATTTCCATTTCTTTCTTTAAAAAAATATATAAATGTCATGCCTAATTACCCAATTATACGCAATGCACTAAGCTGATATTATACATAAGTTTGGATATTAATAAATAGTTTTTAGAATATCAAGAATAATGAGAAGATCCTGAAGATTTTTTTTTTAAAAAGAGCAGGTTTCCTACAAAGGGATGAACATCAGGTTGGCATCAGACTTTCCATTAATAATACTGAAACCTAGAAGGCACTGAAACAAGGCCTTCATAGTTCTGAGAGGATTTGGAACCTGGATTTTTTTTTTTTTTTTTACCCAGTCCAGCTATTTTAAACATGAGGATAGGATATCTATTTAAGATAGACAAAGATTCAAGTTATATACTTTCTACTTACTCCTTCAGAAAAAGTACTTCAGCAGGCATTCCATTGAAAGAAGCGTTCAAAATTGCAAGAACACAGGTGATGTGGAATGCAAGAAACAAACCCCAGTTTTTAAAAATCCCCATATGAAAAAGCAGTTGGATGAAATGAGTGCAAAGAGTCAGTGATATGCAAGAAGAAAGTACACAGAAGAATAGAAATGATTCCAACAAATAGATGCAGTGACGAAGATGCTATAAAGTATCAGGGGTATGGGTTAGGGAAACAAAAAGAGTTCATAATCATTAATGAGAAAATAGAAGTAGAATCAAATACCAGGGAAAACAAAAAAAACTGCACACAAAAGTTAAGGCTCAGTTATGATTTAACTTAAAATTTGGTACGATTTTTGAGTGATAGAAGGTAAAAAAGACCATTTGACCTTTGATACCATGATCAGGTTTCTCTAGTAGCACCAGAATTCTACATTAAAATTGCAATCACAGCACGCCATGTGGCTGTACAATTGACAGTATTTTATACGGTAATAAAAATGTAAATGCTTTTTATTGATCTTCAGTTTTTTAGAATAATCCAATAGACAGAGTATTGAAGACCTAAATATAAATCCTAAATATAATACAAAGGTTATCAAGTATGAAACTATGAAAGTAAAGGTACAGCTAAGAAAAGTTGGCTGGTGGGAAGGGGAAGAGAGAGGGGCAAACAGCATAATATCCCCATGTTGTAAAGTGGGGAATCAGAACTGTCAAGAGTTGTTGAAACAAGAGGTGAAGATTCCAGTTTATTGTGTAAAGTTACAAAGGTAACTTCATAGGAACTGAAAGTACTGATGTGGTTGTTAAAAATGGGAGCAGAGGGGGAAGGAGATAAATTAAGATAAAGTCTCATCTAAAATAATAGGATGTCAATAGATATTTAGATGACTAAGATAGTACTTAAATTAACAAAGAAATAGCAACATAAGATATTGCCTATGTTGCTAAAAATATGAAAGTATCCATAACAGCTAAAACCAGAAATAGAAGCAAGTGTCTCAAACTAGAATTCAAAAATTTCTTTTGAAGACAAATGATATGAAACTATATATTTAAAAAAACACTCTGGGAACCTGAGTACATCAACCCAGAATAACCAACATCAAGACACACTTTAATAAAGTTATTGGATTTTAATGAAAAAAAGAATTCTTTGAGCTTCTAGGCAAAAAAAAAAAAAATCAAGTGACTTCTAAGGGAAAAAAATTCAATTATCATCAGACTTTCAATAGCAACCATTTATGTCAGAAAATAAAAATGGTGTGTATCATATAAAAATACTCCCAGAAAGAAAATTGAGGCAAAGATTTTATATCTAGCAAAAGTGATGGTCAAATATAAAGGGTACACATGACATGTTGCCAACAGGCAAGAACTCAGGGAAATATTGTTCCTATGAGCACTTTCTGAAGAATCTGTTAGAGAAAGAATCTCCAACAACCAAAATAACCAGAGAGGCATCAGCAACAGGGCTGATAGCATCAGATACATATTTACTTGTAGTGTTAAAACTAAGTGACAGTTAAGTGGGAGAGAAAATAGTATATAACAGCTATATGTTCTGATAATATAGATATAATAGAACCATTTAAATATGAGAGGAGGGACTTCCCTGGTGGCGCAGTGGATAAGAATCCGCCTGCCAATGCAGCGGACATGGGTTCGAGCCCTGGTCGGGGAAGATCCCACATGCCATGGAGCAACTAAGCCCGTGCACCACAACTACTGAACCTGCGCTCTAGAGCCCTCCAGCCAAAACTACTGAGCCTGCGCACCTAGAGCCTGTGCTCCGCAACAAGATTAAGCCACAGCAAGGAGAAGCCCACACATCTCAATGAAGAGCAGCCCCTGCTCGCTGCAACTAGAGAAAGCCCGTGCGCAGCAACGAAGACCCAACACAGCTAAAAATAAATAAAATTACATCTTTTTAAAAGAGTAAAATCAAATAAAAGAATAAAAATGAGAGGAGAATGGGGAGCACCTGTACAAAAAAAAGTGTAACTTTTCAGCAATCATAATTGATAGTGGTAGTATTAGCATCATTATTCTGGAACTATTAAGTTAAAGCAACTGATTAACAGTGAGATATTTGGATTCTGTCACCCCCCTCTGTCCTTGAGAACTAGGACTTGGTGAGGAAGAAAAGGAAACACAGATGTAATCTGGAAGAGGATAAGCAGAAAAGCTTATAGTACTTAATTGGAAGCATCAATATGAATTCATTCCAGCTCTGGCCAATGAAAAGCCTAGAAACAAAGACCTACCCAAAAGCATGAACATTCCGAGTGCCCAGATCGTGGCTTTGAAATATCATTTCCCATTCACTGAAGCCAGAACTTCTTGGAGAAATGGTTGATTCCAGGTCTGTAGCAGGATATGAACAAGATGAGCCCAGAAGATTTGACACACCAGATGTTAAAGAAGCTATCAAGGACCCCTAGGGTCAGTTCAGGGGGACCCAGGAGCAAACATGAAGAGGCTTCCACTGGTCAAACGAACAGGACAGTTTGACTTTCAATACTATTACTAATAGCAATGAATAGTAAATATCTTTAAATCCATGAGTTCATAACAATATTTTTAAGTAAACATATACACTAATAAAGAACTATCAGGAAGAAAAATTAAGAAAACAGTCATCCCATATACAGTTGTATCAAAAAGAATAAAACACCTAGGAATAAATTTAACAAAGAAGGTGAAAACCTGTATATTGAAAACTATGAGATATTCATGAAAGTAATTGAAGACACAAATAAATGGAAAGATATTCCATGCTCAATGATTAGAAGAATTAATATTGTTAAAAAGTCCATGCTACCCAAAGCAATATACAGATTTAATGCAATCCCTATTAAAATTCCAATAGCATTTTTCACAGAAATAGAACAAGCAATCCTAAACTTTATGGGGATCCAAAAAGATTCCCAATAGCCAAAGCAGTTTTGAGAAAGAAGAACAAAGCTGGAGGCTTCATGCTTCCTGATTTCAAACCTTATTACAAAGCTATTGTAATTAAAACAATGGAAACAGGAACATAGATCAATGGAACAGAATAGAGAGCCCAGAAATAAACCCATGCATATATGGTCAATAAATTTATGACAAAGAAGCCAAGAATATACAATAGGGAAAGGATAGTCTCTTCAATAAATCATGTTGGGAAAATTGGACAGCCACATGCAATGAAACTGAACCACTATTTTATACCATACCCCCGAATTAACACAAAATGGATTAAAGACTTGAACATAAGACCTAAAACCATAAAACTCCTTGAAGAAAACATAAGCCCTTGACATGGTGATGATTTTTTTTAATCTGACACCAAAAGCAAAGGCAACAAAAGCAAAAATAAACAAGTGGGACTACATCAGACTAAAAAGCTTCTGCACAGCCAACGAAATCATCAACAAAGTGAAAAGGCAACGTACTGAATGAGAGAAAATAGTTGCAATTGTATGTCTGATAAGGGGCTAATATCCAAGATATATAAAGAACTCATACAATTTAAAAGCAAAAAAACAAACAAACCAACAATCCAATTAAATAATGGGCAGAAGATCTGAATAGACATTTTTCCAAAGAAGACATACAGCTGGCCAACAAGCACATGAAAATATACTCAACATCACAAATCACCAGGGAAATACAAATCAAAACCACAATGAGATATCACCTCACACCTGTCAGAATGGCCATCACCAAAAAGGCAAGAAGTTTTGGCAAGGATGTGGAGAAAAGGAAACGCTGGTGCATTGTTGGTGGGAATGTTGGTGGGTGTTCAGCCACTATGGAAAACAGTATGAAGGTTCCTCAAAAAATTAAAAATAGAACTACCATATGACCCAACAATTCCACAACTGAGTATTTATCCAAAGAAAACAACACTAACTTGAAAAGATATCTGCACCCTAGGTTCATTGCAGCATTATTTACAATGGCCAAGACATGGAAACAACTTAAGTGTGCATTGATGGATGAATGGATAAAAAATTGTGATATATATATATATGTACATATATATGTATGCAATGATATATATACACACAATGGAATATTATTATATATACACAATGTATATTTTATACTTTTATATATATATACATATATAAAATGGAATATTATTCAGCCATAAAATGAATGAAATCTTGCCTTTTGCGATGTGGATGGACCTCGAGGGCATTGTGCTAAGTGAAATAAGTCAGACAGAGAAAGACAAATACATTATGATGTCTTTTACATGTGAAAACTAAAAAAACCAAAAAGCAAGTTCATAGACACAGAGAACAGATTGGTTGTTGACAGAAGCAGGGGTGAGGATGGAGTGGGAGAAATGGGTGAACTGGTTTTTATTTTTTTAGTTTAACTAAATTGAATACTTTATAATAAAAATAACCCACAATGAGATAGCACTACACACCCACTAGAAAAGCTAAAATTAAAAGACTGACCATACCAAGTGTTGGCAAGCATGTGGAAGAACTATAACCCTTCTACACTGCTGGTGGCAATACGAAATAGTTAAAAAAAGAAAAATTAGTTACCTTCAGTAGCTGATAGGAAACCAATTCATTATCTTGAAAACAGGTACATAAAGGGGAAAGAATCAAGCATTTATCCTGCATTTTCTATATGACCTGAACCACTGGGTAACCACTGAGTAGATAAGGGAAACATCTCTTTGTAGAATTATTCCAGCCAAGAAATGGAAACCAAATGATAGCATTAGAACAGTACCAATTTTCAACCCCAGTGAGTTGATGAATTGACATCAACTGCTGCTAACATCACCAAAAGAGAAACGGTATACTTTTTTTTTTTTTTTTTTTTTGTGGTACGCGGGCCTCTCACTGTTGTGGCTCTCCCGTTGCGGAGCACAGGCTCCGGATGCACAGGCTCAGCGGCCTTGGCTCATGGGCCCAGCCGCTCCGCGGCATGTGGGATCTTCCCAGACCGGGGCACGAACCCACGTCCCCTGCATCGGCAGGTGGACTCTCAACCACTGCGCCACCAGGGAAGCCCAAGAGAAATGGTATATTTTTTAATGAAAGAACATGCCATCTACAGTCTTGGCCATAGGGCTCAAACCTGGGTCTGTTTTTGTTTCATAGATATGTTCATTTGTGTCGTATTTTAGATTCCACGTGTAAGTGATATCATATTGTATTTGTCTTTCTCTGTCTGACTTACTTTACTTAGTATGATAATCTCTAGGTCCATCCAGGTTGCTGCAAATGGCACTATTTCATTCTTTTTTATGGCTGAGTAATAGTCCATTGTATATATGTACCACGTCTTCTTCATCTAGTCATCTGTCGATGGACATTTAGGTTGTTTTCATGTCTTGGCTATTGTAAATAGTGCTTCTATGAACATTGGGATGCATGCATCTTTTTGAATTATAGTTTTGTCTGGATATATGCCCAGGAGTGGGATTGCTACATCATATGGCAACTCTATTTTTAGTAACCTTCATACTGAACATATCTACAAAGCAGAAACAGACTCACAGACATAGAGGACAGACTTGTGGTTGCCAAGGGGGAGGAGGGGTTGGGGAGGGAAGGATTGGGAGTTTGGGATTAGCAGATGCAAACTAGTATATATAGGATGGATAAACAACGAGGCCCTACTCTATAGCACAGGGAATTATATTCAATATCCTGTGATAAACCATAATGGAAAAGAATATGAAAAAGAATATATATAACTGAGTCACTCTGCTGTGCAGCAGACATTAAACATGACATTGTAAATCAACCCTACTTCAATAAAATTTACAAAACAGCCTGGGTCTGATCCAGCCTCTGCATCCAGCTGCCAAGTGGCAGGAGAAAACAAGGGCAGAGGAGCATCCCCAAATCCAGTCCGTGATGAAGTCTACAGGTCCAAATGTTCTATCTCTTCAACCCATAAACAACCAGGAAACATATATTTTAAAAAGCAATTTTTAAACATGCCAGAATTTTAAAGAGCAAGATGAAACTATAGAATCTATAGCAGTGCTGTCCAACAGAAATAAAATGCAAGCCACATATGTCATTTAAAATTTTCTAGTTAAGAAAGTAAAATTTTTAATAGTTACAAAAAGTTTTTTAAGTACATTGTAAAAAGTAAAAAGGAAGCAGTTGAAATTAATTTTAATAATATATTTATTTAAACCAGTATATACAAAATATTATCATTTCAACATGTTTTTGAAAGGAAAAAAATCACTAATGAGATAGTCTATATGCTTTTTTTTGTACTAAGTCTTTGAAATCCAGTGGGTATTTTTCTGTCATTTCCTTCTTTACCTAATGCTACTTTTAGATATAATGTCTACCCAAAGGTATAAATATTTGTAAGCATCAGATTTCCTCCCAAGCATTTTTTTTTTTCTTTTGCGGTACGCGGGCCTCTCACTGTTGTGGCCTCTCCCCTTGCGGAGCACAGGCTCCAGACGCGCAGGCTCAGCGGCCATGGCTCACGGGCCCAGCCGCTCCACGGCATGTGGGATCTTCCCGGACCGGGGCACGAACCCGTGTCCCCTGCATCGGCAGGCAGACTCTCAACCACTGCGCCACCAGGGAAGCCCCCTTCCAAGCATTTTTAATTCACAGCATAAATATATAATTATTTTAAAGCAGGGATGGTTTGTTCTTTTTTTAATTTAATTCTTTGAATAGGTCATAAGGACATGCACATATTAAAAAATTAAAACTATTTTAAAGTATAAGTGACAAGTCTCCTTCCCAACTCCTGTCCCCCATATGGCTTGTTCTACCCATTGGCAACCACTGATATTTGTTTCTTATGTATATTTCCATATATAAAGCTACTATGAATAACTATTCTTTTTTCCTTCTTTTCATGATGAGGTAAATATTCTTTTTTTTTTTTCCTTTTCACAAGGGTTGGCATCGTTATTGTTTTGTACCTTCCTTTTTCACTTCCTCTGGGACACAGAATATTCCTTCATTCTTACCTGCTTCCCCAGTTCTCCTTCATGGTCCTTCATGACCAGTCCCCAGTGAGGCCATGGAGGTCACTCCTGCCTGGGGGTGCTACACTCACTGCCACCATGAGTGCTCTTGGACACATACCGTATCTCACTTACCTGCTGTATAAATGTCCAGAAGGGGAATTGGTGGCCCCGTGGGGATATGCACTTGCAATCTTGATAGCTCTCCCTCTGTGGAGGTGTCCACCTATAGTGTAGGGAATGTCTTGTTTTCCTACAATTCCACCAATACAGTGTGTGAGCAAACATTCCAATCTAATGGTAAAAAATGAGATCTCTGTGTAGTTTCTTTGAATGTCTCTTATTATGAGTGAGGACAAGCCCATTTTCCTCTCAGTACAAATGTCCCTAAGTTCACTGCCTTTGCCCATTTTTCTGCTGGGTTGTTAGAATTTTTCTTCTTGACTTCTAGAAGATCCTTTCTAATTAGAAAGATTAGCCCTTTGCCTGTCACATGAGCTGCAAATATGTTTGCCCAGAAGTTATTTTTTACTTTGGTTAAGGCATGTTTTCATTGTGCAGAAGTTTGTGGTTTTTTTTCAGTATCAAAGGTATTGATCTTTATTTTGATTGCTTCTTGATTTGGGAGCCTAATTAGAGAGGCCTTCTCCTACTCTCCATTTATGAAAGAATTTTCATGTGGTGATTGTTAGTTGTTTTATCTTCTCTCTGTGCCCCCTCCCTTTTTTTTCTTTCACGAAATATTTGAGCTAGATGCAATTTATTCTGGTGTATGTGTGAGATATGAATCCAACCTAATTATTTTCTAGATGATCACCCAGTTTCTCAATACAGTTTATTAAATAGTCATCTTTACTCCTCCCATTGGAGGTGGTGTTTGTATCACAAATTAATTGCCTATGTGTAGTTGAATCATTTTCTGGACCTTCCATTCTGCTCTATTGTTTGGTCTCTTCGTGCACCTGTACCACTTTGTTTTAATTATTGGTGCTTTATAATATAATTTTTAGTATATGGTAGAAATAACCCTTTTGTGTTACTCTTTTTTTTGAGATTTTTTTTTTGATGTGGATCATTTTTAAAGTCTTTATTGAATTTGTTACAATATTGCTTCTCTTTTATGTTTTGGTTTCTTGGCCGTGAGGCATGTGGGATCTTAGCTCCCTGACCAGAGATCAAACCGCCACCCCTGGTATTGGAAGGCGAAGTCTTAACCACTGGACTGCCAGGGAAGTCCCCCTTTTGTGTTATTCTTAATAATGGATTGCTGAGGGGAAACTTTAAAAAATTAGCATTGAACGTTGGGGACAGAGTTCCGTATTGAAGACACACTGCATGGCACTGACAAAAATGACAAGGGTTTCCATCTATGAGCTAGGCCATCCTTCTGCTGTCTAGGCAGAGCCCAAGTAAGTCCTACATTCATGAGTCACGTTTGTCTTCCAACTCTTGGTCCATATATTCACATTTACATCTAAGTTATTCCTATATAAATATTTTTGGTCTACTTCACTAGAGGTATCATTTTATTTATTTATTTATTTTTACTTACTATATTTTACTTTAAAAAATTGCCTGCTTTGAAACACTGTGCAAGATCTTCGCTTTTTAAGTCAGGATTCCACACAATACTGCTTGCTGTTCATCTAGAAAAATCTGGTGGATGATCTTAAATTTCTCAGTGTCTGCAATTCTATCAACATAGCAAACAGAATAAGCCACAGACCGTCAGAGCAGAGATAGACCTGTTCCAGGGCTGCTGGATTACTGATTAATGCTGAAGATCATAATTAAAAATTTTTTGCCTATACTGGGAAAATTTTTAAGAATTACCATAGCTTAAAAATCCACTTTTCTCATCATACCTAGGTTATCATGGGGATTCTTCTCCCCCCGACCATCTTGTTTTTGGAATTTCGCACCTGTGATGACTTCTCATATCAAACATCCAAGGAAAATGAAGACGGCAAAGAAAAAGAGGAGGAGAATATGGTCAGTGATACCCTTGATTCTAAAAGTATCCATCAACTCTCATTTTCAAAATAGTTGTGATTTCTCTCGACGTGAATTTAGAAACTGCAAGAATTGGGGACATTTTTATAATCCTTGATTTTTTAAAAAACATCTTTATTGGAGTATAATTGCTTTACAATGGTGTGTTAGTTTCTGCTGTATAACAAAGTGAATCAGCTATACATATACATATATCCCCATATCTCCTCCCTCTTGCGTGTCCCTCCCACCCCTCCCCATCCCACCCTTCTACGTGGTCACAAAGCACCGAGCTGATCTCCCTGTGCTATGCAGCTGCTTCCCACTAGCTATCTATTTTACATTTGGTAGTGTATATATGTCCATGCCACTCTCTCACTTCATCTCAGCTTACCCTTCCCCCTCTCCGTGTCCTCAAGTCCATTCTCTATGTCTGCGTCTTTTATATCCTTGATTTTTGAGGCACCTGTCTGTTAAATATGGTGCTGGAGTCCAAGGCGTTTCCCATCTGGCAGCCTGCTTGCCACGTGCTCTGCTCTGTTTCCAGGATGCGAATGCAGACACTGGCTCGAGAAAGGGGGACGAGGAGAATGAACAAAAAAAGCAAAGAAGTGTTCCCATCGGGACCAAGATCTGTGAATTCTACAACGCTCCTATTGTCAAGTTCTGGTTTTACACGGTAAGTTCCCCGCCCTTAGCCTTCACCATTTAGCATGTTTTAGACATGTCAGAATCAAGAAAATTGTCAAGGGCTTTAAAAAAGTGTTTTTTTAAAAAAATCAATGGATTAAAATTAATTATGAAAACAGAAGTGGGACTAACTCAGAATCTTCAGCTAAAATTGGATCTAGATAGATATCTTGTCATATATTTATACATAGGAATGTGGCCATCCTAGCCCCAAATACACCATTTCATAAAGCAAAATAGTCATATTCTATTTGCTCAAGATGAAGGATTTTTCAAATGTCTTTAGTAATACAAACTTAGGGAAGTAGAGTTTTATTCCAACAATGAACAAAGATGACTAGTATTTAGAGAGCAAGCTCACAGATGTCATTTTTCAGGAGACTGACGGGGTTACTCAAAGAGTAGGGTTGAACCCAGAGCATGAAGTCCTGGAATAGAGGAGCAAATCAAGGCATCTCTGCTCTCAAGTGCAGGCCACACTGACCTTGTGACCGCACACTCTCCTCCAGCCCCATCAGTGGCCTCTGTCTGGACGGCTCCAGCAGAGTGGTGCACCCAGAACAAGAGTGGCCCAGCCTTATGCACGTGGATGGGCAGGAAAAGTGGGGCGAGGAGACTGGAGCAGCTTGGAAGCCTTTGGAGGAAACTGGCTCAGGTGCAGGCCGTCCCAGCAGGGGTGGCAGGCATGCTGTGGTTCCTGCAACCACTGCAGTCCGGGGGAGGGACAATATTCATGAAGTCCCAAATGCCAAGCAGCAGCACACGCCTGGCACATCCTGGCACTGCCGTCCCATTAGTGACTGGGTGCGAGCAGGTGATGGGACGTGAGGGGCCAGGTCCAAAGCCATGGACAGGGTGATGGATGAGGAGGGCAGAAGGCAGAGGCAGAGCTCTGGGGCATGGCACCCAGCGGGCTGCATGGGGACCCAGGCCAGCTATAGCCTGGACACCCAACCTTTTGGCAGCCACATCTGGCGATACCACCAAAGCCACAGCTGCCCACCTGTTCTGGTCAGAACCAGCTGAGGACCAGGGAGATACCTGGCCTCCACAGATGCGTATGAAGAGGGCAGGGCCAGGGGGCTGATGAGCCTTGGGCATCTCCCCAGGGCCTCTAAATGCTGCCTCTGGATGTGGGGAGGGGGTCGCACATTTTATAGCTTGCCAGGGGTTCCCAGTGCAGCCCCACTTTGAGAACTCTTGCTCCAATCCTCCTGCAAAGACTAGATAGTGGATACATGGGATGCTACCTGTATCCTGGTAAAACTTAAACAATCAGGAGGGAGGCATCTTTAAAAAAAGGCTGCAAATCACAAATATAGTTGCTAGTATACACCCTCCCCCCACCTACCCAAGACTTTAGAAGGGGCCTGTACCCGTGGTGCGTACAGCTTCAGAGTGAATCAACCTCGGTCATCTTCAGACCACCTCCCTCCACCTCATATCTCACTCCCATATCCCTCCCAACTCTACATGCCACAAGGATAGGCACCCTGCTGTGGGCACAGCACATCACAGACATATCAGGGCTGACCGAGGGGCCTCAAGACAGGTGTGTGTACCTGGGAAGACACCTCATTGTCAGCCTCCTCCCTTCGAACCTCCCACATCCATCAGCAGTGGAAAGGTTCAAGAAGGAAATTTGCAAGGCAGGGAAGAGTCAGTAACATTTTCCAATTTCCAGGAATGTAGAGAGCACACCAGTCAACTACTAAAAGTTTCCCGACTCATCATAATTTCGTGCAACTTTATAATTTCCCCTTGGGGCTGATAGTAGCAACAAATACATCTTCATTTAGAGAACGGACTGTCAGTGCCCATATTGCACTAAAGTACAAAATGCCTCCCCATCTGCCTCAAAGTCCTCTGCCTGCACCGGTGATGTGAGTGGAAGTTTTCCTCTGAAGGATTCAGTGCATCTGGAAATGAAAATTTGTTTTAGAAGATGTGTCCACTTGTAAATAGGGTTTCGAAGCTTTTTTCAGGCGCATGTGACCTCCCCAGACACTGCTCACAGTTTCTGCCTTTCAGATATCTTACCTGGGTTACCTACTGCTGTTCAACTACGTCATCCTGGTGCGGATGGAGCGCTGGCCCTGCCTCCAGGAGTGGATCGTCATCTCCTACATCGTGAGCCTGGCCCTGGAGAAAATTCGGGAGGTGATGCTCCAAAGGCCTGTCCCAGCCCCACCCACCACTGACTTCAATTCAGATGTATCTTCTTTAAAAAAAAAAAAAAATTTTTTTTTTTTTTTTTTGGCCACAGGGCGTGTAGGATCTTAGTTCCCCAACCAGGGATCGGACCCATGCCCCCTGCAGTGGAAGCACAGAGTCTTAGCCACTGGACCGCCAGGGAAGTCCCCAGATGTAGCTCCTTATTTTAAAAACGTATTGTGCAAATCCCAAGTGCCATGGAACTTTTCTTTCGAGGTGTCACAATCTCAAGTTGATTCAGTTCCCTTGCTTGAGATTTATACACCTTCTGCTTCCAACTGAATTTGAACTTGGAAATCAAAACACAAGGCAGAATAGATGGTGTTTAGTAATAAAAATAAGTCTGAGTGCCTAGAAAAGCAGCATAAATGCTGCCAGGTACCTGAGACAAACCAATGACTCCAACTGGGTACAAATTTGGGCTCCGTTTTCTCAGAGCTGGAAGTAGAAAGGGAGATGTAGGAGATGACATTTCTCCTGTAACTCAGGACTTTGAACCACACTGTCCTCCCTCCAACCCAGAAGGGGATTCTTGTGCAAGGGGTTTATTAAAGGAGAGCTCCCAGGAGAGCAGAGAGAGGCAACAGGGTGACCAGGTCAGAAGAGGGGACGGGGCTGAGCAAGGTGTGGCTTCAGTGGAATCTGTCCCTGGCCTAATCCTGCAGGGAACTCTGAGTGTATTTAATACTGTAGAGTCTGTCCCACTTTGACCAAAGGGAACAGACTTTTGTACCCACATCAGCCAGCCATCAGCATCTCTGGGAAAGTGGCTGCAATTGCCCAAGGGGGCAGGTGGGAGCCAAACAGCGGCACCTGCAGCAGATGGGGGCTGGGCGCATCCACCTGGTGGAAGCCTCCAGTGCCTCTGGGCAGGCTGCCAGCGCAACTGCTGCAAACAGAGGGAACAGCATTTTCAAAGAAGTGTTGAAAAAGGACAGACACCATCTCTTGCAGACTCGTGTCACAGGAGACTTGAAACTAACATGTAACTTCGAGAGGGCAGCCCCTGCAGGCTGCAGAGGAAATATGGGCCAGGTCCTTTTCTTTCTAATATCACCTGCAAGTTTTAATCCTTTATATCAGCTTGTAAAGGAAAAGCTTATAGCCAAGAAAAAGTGAACTTGAGAAAGCACACAGCAGAATTTCATATTCTTTCTCCCACTGATAGAGAACCAATATTCTTATTTTGCAATCAGCAGTGACCCTTTCACTGAACTGAAAAATTATCACTGGCAACTTTTTCCCAGGAGAGCTAATTCGAGGCTGTCAGTCTGATGACAGCCCGAGAAACGCAGAGTGCCAAATCTAAAATGTTATAACCCATCTCCTACTACTCCTGTTTCTTTTCTAGCTGGGCTTCATTCAAACTTTGCCCACTTTACAACTGGGATTTCCCACGTGGCCTGCCGTGCCATCTCTAGGGACACCGTGAGCTCACTGAGCATCAGCCATATGCTGACACTGTTCTTTACCCCCAGTTATAGGAAAGAGGGTGGGCAGCCATCAGTCAGAGTGCACAGGTTGTTAAACTATTGCACGCCTTCTGGGTTGGCCCATAAATAGCCACCACCCCATCCCACCTCTGGAGCCCCCAGAACCTCCCCAGAGTCTCGGTAAGTAAAGGGGTACCACTTTTAAGACCCCCACCCTGCTGCACGCCATAGCTGCATACGTGGGGCTTGCTCTAAGTGTGCCCGTGCCTGCTGCTTGTTACATATTTTCAGGTTTACTCTGAGGAAGTGTCCCTTTAATCAGTGGTGATTTTGAAAGGGTAAGCTCTCAAGCAGGAGAAAATCAAGTTCAGCTTTCCCCTGACTTCCCATCTCTGAGTTACAAAGCAATTTTGGCTGATAAACATTTCCCATCCCGGTTCTGCCATCTCCCCTGGGTGGACTGCCCCTCTGTGGGACCACACAGGTTTATCTCTGCTCTAGAGTTTTCCTCCTGGACTAACTCTGGAACGTGGGCTCACAGGCAAGTGTCCAGAGAATTAGAAAAGGGATCAAAAGGCAGCTACTTTAATTACAGCCAGAGGGACATAATTTAGAAGGCATTTCCTGAGAGTTTGTGAAACCCTGACTCTAGGCATACAGAGGATTTTGTGGAATTTCCCTTTCTAGATATGTTTTTCTGCCTGAGAAGATTAGTACTTAGAAGTCTTGAGCAGGAAAGGGGACCAGATGCCCTGGAATGCCGCTCCAGTCCTAATGTCCCTAGATTCTAAGAAGACAAGCCTTCCAATACCACACTCCCTTGTTTTTTGTTCTTTGGCATTTCTTTATAGATCCTCATGTCAGAACCCGGTAAACTCAGCCAGAAAATAAAAGTTTGGCTTCAGGAATATTGGAACATCACAGACCTCGTGGCCATTTCCATGTTCATGATTGGAGCCATCCTCCGCCTACAGAAGCAGCCCTACATGGGCTATGGCCGCGTGATCTACTGCGTGGATATCATCTTCTGGTACATCCGTGTCCTGGACATCTTTGGTGTCAACAAGTATCTGGGACCCTACGTGATGATGATCGGAAAGATGGTTAGTCCTGACGCCCCGTGAGTAACTACAGACACCGAGACTGTGGTTAGGACCTGAGGCCAGGCCTCCAGCGTGGCTCTGTTGCATTTCATTTGACCTTTCCCTTGCAGTTGGTTTCCTACAGGAAATGTTCTTTGCTTTAAGATACATAGTTCTTCTACATACTGACAATTTAATTAAATCCAATTGATGCACATGAGGTTGAGGGCCTACTGTAGGTACATGTATTTCTGGCAATAACCCGATACATAACCTCCTAACGTGCAGTAGAAGCCAGAGACAAAGGGGGCCCGGGGTCACCCTCCCCTACCCCTACTCCAGACAGTCTTCCAGCTCATGTGCTGTGGCATGGAGTGCGCACAGGCAATTCGTGTGATGAGGTCAAGACAAATCCATGGCAACATTTACTCCAGAACAGGCCATAAAATATGAAACTAAAAATGAACCAGCAGATCATCCTTACATCACTTAAAATAGCCCAAATGTTGGGACTGGTCCCAGAAGAAAGGAAGTCTTCCAAGCTTAGGAATAACTCTTTGTAGGGCAAGTGGTTTTGAGCAAAGGGATATATGGTTGAGCTAATCCCAGCCAGGGCCCTCATCTTCAGGGATGTTCAAAATTAAGAATTATGTGAGGTCAGTATCCATAGTAACCAGAGCATTTCGCACTGTAACTAACTACTGACTGTTTGTATAATGAATGAATATCAGTATGTGCTCTCAACTCACGATCTCATTACCTCCTTAGATATCTACTGCTCTTACTCCTTAGTTTCCCTCACAAATTCCTATATTTTCCATAATTGTTCCCTTTCTCCATTTGCAGTTGTAGTTACTAGAGGAATTTATTTATGGGTAACAATAGAGGAGAGGAAAGATTGAGAGCATGAGATGAGAATGGCAATGTTCTAGAATAAGGTGTATGCGTTGCATGAAGTACAAGAATCAGTAGCCCATGGATGGGATGGAGGGAGGGAAAAGAAGCTTCCTGCATCCTACTTAAGCACTCATAAAGTCTTTGAGGAGCACAGTGGAATGAACCAGGTGAACTTGGCCCATGAGTCAAGACAGTAAGAGGCCCATTTCCTCTCTCCTCAGATGATTGACATGCTGTATTTTGTGGTCATCATGCTGGTGGTGTTGATGAGTTTCGGGGTAGCCCGTCAAGCCATTTTGCATCCAGATGAGGAGCCTTCTTGGAAACTGGCCCGAAACATCTTCTACATGCCCTACTGGATGATCTACGGAGAGGTGTTTGCAGACCAGATAGACCGTAAGAATAGAATTCATAGTAAGGTTCTCTTCCCTGCTTCCCAAGGCAGATGATCAGTTCCAAATTAATGGAAGAGCCTGTGTTAATTTGGGAATAAAGTATTTTTTATTCTGCCATAGGCATCAAATTATTTTATGAAGAAATCAATGCAGATTATGAAATACAGAGTTTTGAGACATCGGTCCTGTCTTCTACTCTGAGAACCACTAACTGGAATTCTGAGTCTTACATCCCTTGAGCATGTCCTACACATGAATGTAGTCCCAATGCCAACATCCTAATTTTTCTTCAACCTGAATCTTTTTCTGCCCTGAGATAGAGCTGGTAGTGTTATTTCAGTCAAATGAGACAGTGACTATTGCCATGTGTCATCCTCTTCTTCAAGCTTCAAAACCCATTTTCCACATAGCTATCCATTTCCTCTTCACTCCTGGAGTGATATTTTTGTATTATCAGCAGTATTCTGGATGTTAGCAGAGGAAATGAGCTGCAATCCTGCATGGATTTCTGGGGAATGCAGGCCCCAGCTCTGCCCAGGCTGAGCTGGTAGGTCACAGTGTCTCTTGTGTTGTAGGGAAGTGAAGTTCAAATGCTCTTATGCTATTTCGCCCAGACAGTTACGGCATCACCAATGAACGAGCATCTTCAGACCTATTTTCATGTTAGTACCAATATCTTAATTTGCATGTTGTGCTCTGTCAAAAAGCACCAGGTACAATAGCATGGCTGCTGCTTCCAGTAGAAGCAGAAGCTTCTTGAGAATAGAAGGTTCTGAACATCCTTGCCTTGTAGGAAATGCAGGGTTGTTTGGTATATCTCCACTAAGTGAGACTGATAACCAGTTGCACAATGCCTTCCACCTACTGGCTTTCATCACGTGATTCAGGACACATCCTTATCATGAGTATCTCAGGGTCAATTAGCGAATGTGTTTGTAGCTTGGTAAACCAGAACGTAAAAACCTAATTTGGTTTCAAAGGAATATTAGCTTCAGTAAACATACATAAATGCTAAAAGTCCCTGGATCCAGACGTAAGTTGTAATATTTTTATTTTTTTTATTAAATTGGGTAACAAGAGAAGACGAAGAGGCAAACTTGAGGCTATTTTCAGTAACACCGTGAAATGTAGGTTTTCAATTCTTGGTCTGATTATTTCATAATAATTTTGTATTTATTTGTGCTTATGATGTGTTTGTGTTGGGATACAGGGAATGCTTGATTGGTCAACCTACATGGTAAAATGATCATCTGTTAGTAGCCTCTTGTCTTTTTCACAGTTTTTTTCACTAGTGAGTTTTACTATTGCTTATGACGTGGTAAAATAAATATTCATGAAATATATATACATATATTTCCTATAATTAATAATGTATAAAATTCTCCTAAGCAGATCACTGTTTCCAAGTGTGAATCTGTAATTCCCAAGCTTGAACACTTTACATTTCTTGACAGCAAAACAGTTCTTGTGTTGTTCATCATTTGTTTGACTTTTCTCTCAACTGTCTTATTTTTTTCTTCCTTCCCGTCAAAACTAAAAAAAATAAAATGCTGCTTTCCAATCACTCTATAGTCTACGCCATGGAAATCAATCGTAAGTTTATGCATAATTGATGACTCTAGTCCATGAAATGTGTGTATTAATTAGTTTCTTCCTCAGCTAATTACCAATAGTCTTATACCAGTTTCAAATATTTCTCTTGTTTTCTGGTGTCGGTACTTTTGTAAACGATAAGGAAGTGAAAAGTAAATAGACAATAAATTCATGGATATTACTTCACTAATTACTGTTGAGATCATCCTATCTTTTTCGTCAGAAAATAAGTCCCATATGATCAAAGTGGCATTTCAAATGAGCAGAGAGAGAAAAGATTCTTTTTCAAACATCACTCAGAACAGTCAGTTAATGGATTGGAGGCTAGAGGGGATCCGTACCTCCTACCTCACAATAAAATTATTTTCAAAGTTAATGTACAAATGACCAAGAAGACAACATAAGTTAATGTTAAATAATTAGAAGACCCAATCACTTTCTAATGGATAACAGTAAAGAAACCATAGACGCATAGATAGGTGCGTCTGCTTAGAAATGAAGAACTTCTGTATATGACAAACACAACACAGAAATGAGAAAATGTTTACAAATATAACAAGTTAAGAATGACTATCTGTGAGTGCAGAAATGAGTTCCTTATCTCCTTTGTATGAATTGATATTTTTCACATGGAAAATTATTGTTTATGAAATCAGAAAAAAAACATAGTAAAAAAGAAATAGGTCCTTTAATAGCATAGGTCAGTTTATTTATTCTTTTCATTCTATGTAAAAGTCAAGCACAAAAAGACAGACTCTCGTTTCAGCTCCTTGTGGTGACAACCAGTACGATGAGGAGGGCAAGCGGCTCCCTCCCTGCATCCCGGGCGCCTGGCTCACGCCCGCCATCATGGCTTGCTACCTGCTAGTGGCCAACATCCTGCTCGTGAACTTGCTCATCGCCGTTTTCAAGTGCGTGTCACCGCTGATGACCGTATATTTGTTATTTATTATTTTACAGATTTTCAGTGTAATCTCAGAAATCTCCCAGGCTGCCCAGGATTTACATGGAATTCCACTAGGGCTTTCAAATGCGTAGAATTTTTCACAACGTTTTTTTGTTCAACCGTAATCAGCCTTCATGTATTCCTAAATCAAGAGTTGACACTTAAATACATTTAAATTCAATCTTGGTTAGTATTTTAACACTTTTGGCATGGTTTACTTATTTATTTATTATTTTATTTTATTATTATTTGTTTTGGCGGTACGCGGGCCTCTCACTGTTGTGGCCTCTCCCGTTGTGGAGCACAGGCTCCGGACGCGCAGGCTCAGCGGCCATGGCTCACGGGCCCAGCTGCTCCACGACATGTGGGATCCTCCCAGACCGGGGCACGAACCCGCGTCCCCTGCATCGGCAGGCGGACTCTCAACCACTGTGCCACCAGGGAAGCCCCTTGGCATGTATTTTAATCTAATGAAAATATTTTCTTAGACGAAAGTCTCCTGAGACAGAGAAGATTTATCAAACTGAGCCTTGAATTCATTATCAGAGGCACAGAAAGCAAAGTTAATTTCATAGGCTGTGACAATTACTGTACTATTATATGAAATATTTTTCTTATCACTTACCGAATAGAAGATAAAATGGCCTAAGAAAGAAAAGGCTTAAAATCCACAATCAAATTTCTTGTAAAACTTGCCCCTTTTGTCATGATATGTTGAGGATGTGACCATGCTTAATAAATGTTGGAAAAATTTATTTTAGTTTCTAAGATGAAAAATATAAGGGAAAAATCCTTCACAGAAATATAGACTTTCAGAGCTGACCAGGGCATTGGAGAGAATCTGGTTACACTCCGGACTTGACAGATGAGAAAATGAAGGTTGACAGAGGTTAACTGACTTTTCTAAGGTCCCCGTGTAGACAACACGCCTGATCAGGATTCCAACAATTCTAGGCTTACTGCCTCCCATTGGAAACTCAAAGAAGACAAAGACTGTACCTACCCAACATCCAAAATAACCCACCTTCAATCAAAATGTTCAGTAATTAATCAACTCGGTTCCAAAAAAATGTAGTCAGCTAGTTGACTGAATTTAAAGTTTAAATACTTCAAAATGCTTAGTGGGATGGCTCATACCTTTAAATATATGAAATAAAATTTCCTGAGCAGTCAGTAGACTGTGGTGTGGTTTTGCAAGAAAGCAGTGGGTAGCAATTTCAATACACTTAATTATTTATATGAGTAAAACGTCCTTGAATGTTGGTAAGCTACGCTGATAGATAAACCAAAAGACAGGTCATTCAGAGTCAGTACTAACTCGTGGAATGACCCCAAAAGGCCACTTCATTGCATATTTTCAATTCAGTGTGAGTAATTCTGATTGCCCTGGGAAATCACAATTAAAAGTAATACAACTGGGCTTCCCTGGTGGCGCAGTGGTTGAGAGTCTGCCTGCCGATGCAGGGGACACGGGTTCGTGCCCCGGTCCGGGAAGATCCCACGTGCTGTGGAGCAGCTAGGCCCGTGAGCCATGGCCGCTGAGCCTGCACGTCCGGAGCCTGTGCTCCGCAACGGGAGAGGCCACAACGGTGAAATGCCCGCGTACCGCAAAAAAAAAAAAAAAAAAAAAAGTAATACAACTAACTAAACATGTATTCTTTTTAAAGCAATACCTTCTTTGAAGTAAAGTCAATATCCAACCAAGTGTGGAAATTCCAGCGTTATCAGCTGATTATGACATTTCACGACCGGCCAGTCTTGCCTCCACCGATGATCATTTTAAGCCACGTCTATATAATCGTTATGCGTCTCAGCCGCCACTGCAGGAAGAAAAGGGAAGCGGACCAAGACGAACAGGATCGTGGATTGAGTATGCGCAGGACTCTTTCATTTCTATCTTGGGCTAATCTAGAAAGACTATTCTAATTGGATACCTGCATGGAAATCTCCTTAAACTACTTAAATGTGTGAAAACACAGCACTCTATCCACATGCTATTCTTTGCAGAATGCTTCTCATTTTATGCTGATTTTATTCTAGTTTTGTTCATTTATTAGTAATTCATATCACTGGAAGTCCACTCATGAAGAGATGAGAAATTGAGACAGTTCGTGAAAATAACTTTTCTCTATAAAGCCAATGTTCTTTTCAAAATGTTTTTATACATATAAATTTATTTATTTATTTATTTTTGGCTGCGTTGGGTTCTTGTTGCTGCGCGAGGGCTTTCTCTCTAGTTGCGGCGGGTGGTGGTACTCTTCTTTGCGGCGCGTGGGCTTCTCATTGCGGTGGCTTCTCTTGGTGCGGAGCACGGGCTCTAGAGCACAGGCTCAGTAGTTGTGGCATACGGGCTTAGTTGCTCCGCGGCATGTGGGACCTTCCCAGACTAGGGCTCGAACCCGTGTCCCCTGCGTTGGCAGCCAGATTATTAACCACTGCACCACCAGCGACGTCCTCAAAATGCTTTTAGTGTGTTGCATGTAAAGAGAATGGGAAAATACTCCTGTCCACTTGACTCTATCCATAAAATACATGCAAAACCTTTTCCAGAAAATCATACTTGGTTTCGCTTTCCAAATAGCTGTAATTTGGATTTTTGTGTTAAAAAGTGAGCCGTTTAGCTCCACCAGAAATATCAATATGATCGCCGCATATTACAAGGAGTCTTTGTGTGATATAACCAGTGGCAGGAGCAGGGCGCTGCCTGCAACGGGTGGGGAAGGGAGCTTGGTTAAAGGCGGGCTGTGAAATTCGAAAGGGTGCATCTACCTGGCTGGTTTCTCACGTGGCAACCGCTTCTGCCTTTGCACAGAGCTGTTTCTCAGCGACGAGGAGCTGAAGAGGCTGCACGAGTTTGAAGAGCAGTGTGTCCGGGAGCATTTCCAGGAGAAGGAGGACGAGCAGCAGTCGTCCAGCGAGGAGCGCATTCGTGTCACCTGTGAGAGGTGCGCCTGGGGCGTGGCCACCGCGGGGCGCGGGGTGCAGGGCCAAAGGGTGCGGCTCCTCCGTCCTGTCTAAGCGGAATGCCAAGTCCATTTACACATTCACTCCCAGTTCTGTTGACTCAGCGTTGGCTTTTGAACGTGTTCCCCACCCCCCAAAGTAGTGTGAAAGTTCCAAACGATGGTTATATATTGTATATAGAATTGAATGATGACATTTATCACAAATATTCCAGGCCAAAACCAAACCAAAACAAACAAAACCCTAATGGTTCTTGCCCGCCCCCAAACTGGGCGCTTTTACAATACAATACATGGAGAGAACCGTCAGGTGCAGGGCTGTGTAACTGCTGGGGACGTTTCTCCACGCCCTTGACATATGTTGTTGCCTTGGCCAAGTGTGGTCGGCCCCGGCTTGACCTCCTGATCCTGACTTGTGCTCTCCTTGCACCTTCCCAACACCTTTCCAACCTCACGGAGCAGAGGTACAGGAGGGGCAGAGGCGTCTGTCTTGGGTACCCAGCAAGATCAGCAGCATCAAGATGTCAGTGCTTACTACGTGGGGAATGGACGGCTTGCCTGTATGGGGCAGTGAGTAAATGAGCAGAGGAGGGCAGGTCAGAGAGGAACAGAAAGGGTGATGTGTTCCATACTTCATAGTATTGCTTTTCCTGCGGCTGCAAACTGCAGAGCAACCAGCAAAGGTAGACGGGAACGATCAACCCACACTGGAGACATTTTTTGAATCATAATTTTTGAGAACGTTGGTCACTTCATAAAAGCAACTGAAGCTTGTTAAAGAGCATGAGAATTGATAAAACGTTGTTCCAAAGAGTTTAATCAACAATGCATGTAGAAGGATGAGCGTGGCGAGGGAGACGTGCCTAAGGGGATTCCAGAGCATCATTCTATCCTGGAGTCTTCAGCATTAAAGTTTTCTGATACCGTGTATATCGTCTGATATACGTGTGTATATCGAGAAACATAAAAACATGGTAGGACTTCAAGAGAATATTTCAGCACATATTTCCCAATCAGGGGCCCCAGCAATTATAGCAGAATTCACGATACACCGTGAAATCTTCGTGGTGGGTGTTCAGGCCAGTGCCTCCACCTCAGCCCACAGGAGGGATGATGCCCCCGGCAGCTGCAGAGCTCTACCCCTCCCACCCTCCTAGACCTAGTCAACTTGCAATCCTACCAGCCAAACTCAAAGGTTATCTGCACCAACCTTCGGCCTTAATAAGGTATATTTTCAATAAAACTTTGGAACAGTTCTTTGCTATTTTACTGGTAATGACTAACCTTTCAAGATATAACCATGATTTCATTACGAGAAAGATAAAGTGCCCCCATCTTGATAACCTAACTTCCACTTTCTAGGTAGACATTAACTTGAATGGAATCACAGGCGTAATTTACCATGGGTGGAAATGGTATTCTCTTTCACCCTGCCTCCTCCCCTCCTCCCTTCCCAGAGCAGTGTTTGGATTTTTACCCTTTTTGGACCAAGGCTCCAGGGATGTGGTTGTCAGGTCGCTACCAAATTGCATTTTCCCCTTGGGGCTCCGAGCACACGTAAGAGGAATGAAAGTGCGCAGGGCGGTAAAAGCAGGCTACTTCCCGTTTGCCTTGGCTGAGCTCCCCGGGGGTGACGGGAGCACATTCCTGCCCCTCCGGTTCCCTTTGTTGACTCTTTCTTGGCTGAATCATAGGTGAACGCCAGAGACAGAAGGAGGAGGTCCGGAAAAGGGAGCTTTCCATCACCCTTAACCAGGACCTCTGGGGAGCAAGAGATGGTGGGAGAATGGGAAGAATTAGTTATTTCTACCTAACTGTTGGCACCAGTGATGACTTTTTTTCTTTTCTTTTATTGAAGTATAGTTGATTTACAATGTTGTGTTAGTTTCAGGTGTACAGCAAAGTGATTCAGTTATACATATACATATATCCACTCTTTTTCAGATTCTTTTCCCATATAGGTTATCACAGAATATTGAGTAGAGTTCCCTGTCCTATAAAGTAGGTCCTTGTAGGTTATCTGTTTTATATACAGTAATGTGTATATGTTAATCCCAAATTCCTAATTTATCTACTTTTTCTGTAGTCACTTTTTTTTTTAATTGAAGTATAGTTGATCTACAATGTTTCGGGTGTACAGCGAATTGGTTCTGTTATAGTGGTTCCATCATACATATATATACATACATATATATATATAAATTCTTTTTCAGATTCTTTTTCCTCATAGGTTATTACAAGATGTCAAATATAGTTCCCTGTGTTATACAGTAGGTGCTTGTCACTTATCTATTCTCTACATAATAATGTGTATCTGTTAATCCCCAATACTTAATTTATCCCTCCCACCAGTGATTACTTTTAAAATCAAATTTTTGAGTACTCAGATGTCTCTGCCACTTCTTTAATCTTCCTTATAGATTTGCTTGCTTTCATTTTCTGTGTCACCATTTGCCGTTTGATGATTTTCCTGTTCTTCTCTCAGTGGGACCGGCTCCAGCACCATGCGGACGGCAGGGTCTGGTTAGGGGTTAGCGTCAGTGATCAACACCGTTGGTGTTTTTCCCTTCCTGACCTCCCTGTGGTCCAGGCACCTTGCAAAACCTGGGCCAGTGATTTGCAAACGTGTTCACACCGGAAGTTTACATACGTGTCGTGCTCCTCCATGCAGGGTGCTTTGAGGGCTTAGGTTCAGGAACCAAATTCATGGCTTTCCCCTATTGCTTGGAAAGGTATATATAAAATTCTACCAAACTAACCATTTAATAGAATTTCAACATTTTGTAAATTCCAACATTCAGTCCCTCAAGAAGAGATGTACCATGTGACTCAGTTTTTAGCTAACACAGCGCTGGTTGCAGCCGGGCATTTAACCCAAAGCCCCAGCCACCGGCCCACTTAGCTGTCTCAAGGCACCGCCCTCAGGCTTTTCCTCCCAAAACGTCCCCCCGGGGCTCCATGAATAGCACCACTGCCATCTCATTCAGCAAGACAGTCACTGGCAAAGCATTTGGAGTCCTCCCTCTTCTGCACTAACAATCCCCAAGTCGGATAACTTCCCCTCACGTATAAATCATGGTCCACCCACATCTTTCCTTCTCTACCCTCAGCACCTGAGTACAAGCCAGCATCATTTTTCACTTGGGTTCTTGCAGCTGTCCCCTCAGAAATCAGTCCTCGGAATTCAGTCCTGATCTTTCAGTCCATTTTACACCAGAGAGACTCTAACCAGCCCCCACAGCCCCCATCACCAGCTCGCCTGAAAAGCCCCCTCAGTGGCTCCCACTGCTCCTGGGCCCATGAGGCCCTGCCATCCGTCCAGCCGCACCCTGGACTGTCCGCCCCTCATGCTCAGTCCTCCAGTCTTGCTGGCCCTCTTCCACCCCCTCAAAGCCACTGCTTTCTTCCTGCCGCAGGGACTTTGCACATCCTCTTCCCTCCACCTGCTCATCTTTTGGAACTCTGCCCAAATGCCAATTCCTTCTGGCAAACTTCCCTGACCGCTTCACACCTTAGTAGACTAGGTCAGGGCTCTTGGAGTCTAAGCCCCACGAAGGCAGGGACCAGCTACAAATTCCACTCACCACGGTGTTCCCAGAGCCTGCACATGGCCACGTTAGCAGGAGCTCGATTTTTTGGAATGAATGAATGACTCCAAAGTTTGTCTCTTGATTTGAATGCAACTTTCTGTCCTGACCTCCATGAGTTCCCTCCTGGAATATCAAATAGGAAACCAACAATGCTCCCTCTGGATTCAAAACTTTGGTTTTACTCTTAGGGATGAGGAATAACCTCAGTATGCAAATGATTCTGGTCCCTGTAAAAGGAAGGATCCTTCAGATCAGTAAGATCAAAACAAGAGTTGGTGTTGGTACATGTTGTCTCTTTACCCAAAGGCATAATATCAAATAAGCAAGAGGGCTGGTGCGGGGACAACATTTACAAATAACTTCCCAGCACGACCAAGGTAGAACTGGTCAACCTAAACATTCTATTCTCGTCTCACCAGTTTAATAACTGGTAACAAGTATCCCTATCAATTGGAGCTTGAAGCCCACCTCTGTGTCTCTCGCAAACCCACTGTCGAACACACCTTTCTTTTTGTGCTTTGGCATCCCCATCACTGGTCCACAGGTTCCAGAGCAATTGAGTTGGAAAGAATCCTTTCTGACAAAACTTTGTTAGATATTCAGCTTCCTTTTCTCGAACAATGAGAATTATGTAATCCAGTGTGTTTACCTTTTTTCATGGCTTCAAGGAAGCTTAGCACCAAACTTAATATTTAATTATAACAAGTGTATTATTGTAAGGTTTGGGAATGTGTGGTGTATATTGCTCTCCTTATCTCCTCTACTCTTTCATATATTTTATAACATTTACATAAATTTATTTTCTATGTCTGATATTTCAAAGTATGCAGGATATAACTCATAAATCACACATTTTAAATGCAGTTGGTCCTATACTTAAGGAGCTATAGGTCGTAGAGTAGCCAAACCTATAATAGCAGGCTCTGATTCCCCCAAAACCCTCTGGGTTAAGTGGTTTCTTGTCATATTTGTGGATCTGGGTTAAGGTCTTGGGTTTCCTGTCAGCTTGATGGGAAATCAGCAGTTGATCTTGAGATCTTCTTTGGCGTCCTCTTTCCAAGTGACCAGGAAGAGAAGATTATGGTAAGAAAGACCCTGAAAAGAAAGACAAGGACAGAAACAAGACAGTAATTAGAAAAAGACCTGAAAGAAAGATCAGTCTTAGAAAGGAGGTGGTGATTCCTCTGATGGAGAGAAAGCCATCCAAAGACACACACGTAGGGATGGAGAAGGTTGGGGAAGAGCTCACCTGAATGCCTTAATCTTATAAATTAATAAGAGCCAAGGGTGCTTGGATGATGGGGGAGGGGTGGGATGAAGTGGTGGAGTTTTGACATGCCTAGTAAATGACAATCTTGTCCCTTACCTGACTCTGAAAGCCAATTCAGAGAAAGACGCCGACATCAGACAGAGGTTAAAATCTCAGCTTTATTAGTAATAAATGTTGTGCTAGAGGGTGTGGTCCAGTTCTTGCCAAATGCACACCCCAGAGGTAGATGTCCCCACCCAGTCACAGGCAGCACCAGCAGCCTGCAGGCCTCCCTTCTTCCCTGCTAAGCTTACCGTTCGACCTAGACAAAGTGAGAATCCACGCATCCTGCAGGCAGCTGGCTCCCAAAGAGAGAGAGAGAAGCATACTCATGTCCTGGTCCCCAAACTCCAGCCAGAAAATTAATTCTCTCAAGAGTAAATGAGGGACTTTCCTGGTGGCGCAGTGGTTAAGAATTCGCTGCCAATGCAGGGGACACAGGTTCGAGCCGTGGTCTGGGAAAATCCCACATGCTGCGGAGCAACTAAGCCCATGAGCCACAACTACTGAGCCCGCATGCCACAACTACTGAAGCCCGCACGCCTAGAGCCCGTGCTCCCCGACAAGAGAAGCCACCGCAATGAGAAGCCCATGCACCGCAACAAACGGTAGCCCCCACTCACCGCAACTAGAGAAAGCCCGCGCGCAGCAACAAAGACCCAACACAACCAAAAATAAATTTATTTTTTAAAAGAAGAGTAAATGAAAGGCTGAATCACCCAATTGACCAAATGAAACTCAAATGAAAAAAAAAATGAAAGCAATATAAGAGACCTATGGGATAATATAAAACGTGCCAATCTATACATAATAGGGATCCTGGAAGGAGAAGAAAGAGAAATGGGAATTGAAAATGTATTTGAAGAACTTACGGGCTCTCACATGTATTAATGTTGATTTTGTCAGGGATTGCATTCTGTGTTCTAGTGAACAGGCCCTTCCTTCTACACAAAGCAAGTGCGTGACTCTGAGTACACTAATTATTGTCATTTGTTAAATGGATATGATTGAGCTGTAGCCAGATTGACTGATGCATCTTTACTAAAGTGCATGTAACAACACAAAAAATAAAAAAAAGAATACTCTGCCTGGTAAGAGTGTTGTGTGCCTGAGGCCTTGGGCCAAGCAGTATCAGTTTGGTCAAATAGTTTATGCTAACAATATGATTCATGGTGAATGCCTGCTTTTTCCTGGGGATCTGGAGTCCGAACAGCTGAGATAAATCATGCTGGCACTGCATGTCTACATGACTGATCCCCAGTAAAAACCCTGGACACCAAGGCTCAGGTGAGCTCCTCTAGTTCCCTGGTTGCACATCTTATCACAAATCATTGCTCAGAGAATTAAGCACATCCACGCAACTCCCCTGGGAAAGAAGTTTTGGAAACTTGCACCTGGTTTCTCCTGGAAATCATGCCCCACACATCTTTCCCTTTTCTCTCTTTTAATTTCTATCCTTTTACTTCAATAAACCACAGCCACAAGTGTAATAACAATAAAAAAATAAAAAAATTATGGCTGAAAACTTCCAAAACCTAAAGAAGGAAACAGATATCCAGATACAGAAAGCAAGCACAGAAGGTCCCTAACAAGATAAACCCAAACAGACCTGCACCAAGACATATTATAATAAAAATGGCAAAAGTTAAAGAGAGGATTCTGAAGGCAGAAAGAGAAAAACAAAGAGTTAATTACAAGGGAAACCCCATAAGGCTATCAGCTTATTTCTCTGCAGAAATGTTGCAGGCCAGAAGGGAGTGGCAAGATATATTCAAAGTCATGAAAGGGAAAATTCTGCAACCTAGGAATACTCTACCCAGCAAGATTATCAATTAGAATAGAAGGAGAGAGAAAGAATTTCTCTGACAAGCAAAAACTAAAAGAATACAGCGATATCAAACCTGTCCTACAGGAAATATTGAAAGGTCTTCTCTAAATAGAAAAGAAGTAAGAATCTATGCGAAAGAGAAAATCACAATTAGAAAGTAAACCACTTAAGTAAGCCAGTACACAGATTAAATGAAACGCTGGAGAGAGGCCAGGAGTTTTACAGTCATGGAAAATTCCGGCACGTAAGAAGAAGCAATAAGAATGGTGGAAAGGAACCCGCCCAGCAACATTACAGACTTGAAGCCAGTAGGGAGGATTTGAGTTCACCTTGAGGGAAAATGCAGTAGGAAAGTTGCTAGCCAAGAGATTGCCTGGTGGGAATAATAGCAACCCAGCTGTGACTTTGTATTGGGCCAAGTCAGTGTGGCTCCGTGACTCTCATAGGTGACCGTGACATACTATAGCCCAAGGGCGAGGATGCAGAAAATGAGTGATGCATGAGGCACAGCAACAGGGAGGTTGATGGGACCTTGCGGGTACCATGGTGATGTCAGGGTTTGCAAATGGCAGCATAAACATATTACATCGCCTCCAGCCACCATTTATTCCTGCCCAGCCCTGGAGTCCTAGTCGTGATAGATGAAGGCTTAGGGATTGTCACTACTGTGTTGGAAGTAAGGGAGAGACAACCCAGGATATATCAATAAAAGCTTCACTGAGTGCCTGACCCGAGTCTGGCCAGAGTAGAGAACATAGTCAGAAAAGGCTAATGATTTAGATGATCTGAATTCTAGAAACCAAGGAGGTCTGAGGTGTGGCAATGTTGGTGTGTATAAATGATGCAGCATAGAGGTAGAATCCCAGAGAGCTTAATATTCTTTCAGCAACTACTCAGACTTTTGCTTACTAAAAAGAATGAGGACAGAAGATTTAAGACTTGAGTCTTGTTCTTTGTTTAGTCTTTCACATATAAAAACTCCGTAAGTAAGCACAACCAGGTTCTACCCTGGCTGTTCTCTCTACAATTACTAAACTTAAAAGGCAGCCCCATATGAAGAAGCAGATGGAAATTAAAATAGCTGAATGTAGAATTTGGACAGGATGAGACAGCTTTATGATCTATAGACCTGAAATTAAATGACAGGGTAGGAATAGTCTTAAAACTCAATATAGGCGACCATGGGATCTTGAAACATGGATTTCGTCAAGTATGAACTGGACCTTGTTGCTCCACTAACATTAAGTTTTTGTGTTAACTTTTAACTCTGTCATTAAGGAAATGTTCCCATGTAATTTATGAGATGCCTGGCAGGTAAAGGGTGATTGTTGCACGTGAAAAGATGACTGTACATAAAACAAGTTTTAATAACTGGCTTACTACAGAGCGCCCAACATCTATGTTCTGTTCTTAGGAAAGACACACAGGACTCTTACCTTGAGAACGTGAATTTGGACATTATATTTAATAGATCAGAGTCTATGAAAGTCCAATAAAGTTATTCCCTACATAGGCATATATTCTCTTGGAAGTCACTACAGAAGTTCCACAAATTTTATAGATTGTCGTGCCTATTATTTGAATGGAATAGAAAACATTATTCACAGTGCCTTAACAAAAATGCATTTTAGTTAAACTCCTTTCAGGTTTAGTGGTATAAGATTCAAAATCAAAACCCCTAGGTACTAGATATACTGAGATACGGATAAAAAATACTTGAAGATTTGTAACCACCCCTACTCATATGGTCACGTCATTCTATACCTGTTCAGCACCTAGAGTTCAGGGAGTACTTTCACTGAAAAGGTTTTGAAACTAAACTGAAACTGAAATCACAGCCCACAGAAAGCATCCATAAAAGATAAAAAATGATAAACTGGATTTCATCAAAATAAAAATCTTTCGCTCTACAAAAGACACTGCTAGAACAATGGAAAACAAGGTACAGACTGGGAGAAAACATATGCAAATCATACATTTGCTGTAGGACTTGGGTACAGAATATCTAAAGAACTCTCAAAACAATAATAAGGGGGAAGTGACCCAATGAAAAATGGGCCAAAGATCAGAAGAGACACACCGGGGAAAACATAAGTTTGGCAAGTAAGTATATGAATCTATGTTCAACATTATTAGTTATTAGTAAAATGCAAGTTAAAACTACGATGAGATACTTCTACACACATATTACAGTAGCTAAAAGTTTTAAATATCAGTAATACCAAGTGCCAAAAATGACACTGAGTACCTGCTGGTACACATATACTGCTCATGGGAATATAAATTCTGAAAAATGGTCTGGTAGTTCCTTTTTTTTATTGAAGTCTAATTGATTTACAATGTGTTAATTTCTGCTGTACAGCAAAGAGACTCAGATATATATATATATATATATATATATATATATATATATATATATACACATTCTTTTTTTATATTCTTTTCCATTATGGTTTATCTCAGGATATTGAATATAGTTCCCTGCACTATACAGTAAGACCTCGGTGCTTATCCATTCTATATGTAATATTATAGTTTGCATCTGCTAATCCCAAACTCCCAATCCATCTGTTCCCCACACCCCCCACTTTGGCAACTACAAGTCTGTTTTCTATGCCTGTGAGTCTGTTTCTGCTTCAGAGATAGGTTCATTTGTGTCATATTTTAGATTCCACATATAAGTGATATCGTGTGATATTTGTCTTTCTCTGTCAGATGTACTTCGCTTAGTATCATAATCTCTAGGTCCATCCAATTCACTACAAAATAACTCAATTTCGTTTCTTTTTATGGCTGAGTAATACTCCATTGCATATATGTGCACCACACCTTCTCTATGCACTCACCTGTCGATGGACACTTAGGCTGCTTCCACGTCCTGGCTACTGTGAGTAGCGCTGCAGTGACCACTGGGGTGCGTGTACTTTTTTGAAGTATATTTTTCTCCAGATACATGCTTAGGAGTGGGATGCTGGGTCATATGGTAGCTCTACTTTTAGTTTTATGAGGACCCTCCATGCTGTTCTCCATAGTGGCTGCACCAGTTCGCATTCCCACCAGCAGTGCAGGAGGCTCCCTTTCCTCCACACCCTCTCCAGCATTGATTTGGCAGTTTCTTAGAAAGTTAAACACACACTCATCATATGAACCGCTCCTAGGTATTTATCCCAGAGAAATGAAAACTTATTGGTTCAGCCACTCTGGGAGCCAGTATGGAGTTTCCTCAGAAAATTAAAGATACAGCTACCCTACAATCTAGCAATCCCGCTTCTGGGTATTTATCCAAAGGAAATGAAAACAGGTTACCAAAGAGACATATGCACCCCATGTTTATGGCAGCATTATTCACAAGAGCCAAGATATAGAAACAACCTAAGTGTTCGTCCATATCGTGTAATACTACTCAGCAATGAAAAGGAACAAACAACACATGCAACAACTTGCGTGAATGTCAAAGACATTATGCAGAAAGAAGCCAGTCTCAAAAAGTTACCTACTGTATGATTCTCTTTATTTGACGTTCTCAGAAATATAAAACTATAGGGATGAAGAACTGATCAGTGGTTGCTAGGATTAAGGGTAGGGGAGGGTGTGACAACAAAGATTTAGCACAAGGGAGTTTCGAGGGGTGGTAGAATTACTCTGGATCCTGATCATGACATTGGTTATAGAAATTTATACATGTTAATATCCATAGAACTGTACACCAAAATAAAAAATAGTCAATTTACTGTATGACAGTTTAAAAAAGAAAACATGATGTTAGAAATATGACGTATTAGAAATATGTCGTTTAGACGAAATCAACTTTATTTAATGGGAAAGCCAAACAAATCGCTTTGGACCTAGAACAGTTTTTTGTTCTGTGCTGAAAAATTATTTCATTCTGTGCCTAAAGGAATGCAGAATTAAGATGTCACAAGTTAGGGACTTTCCTGGTGGCACAGTGGTTAAGTATCCACCTGCCAATGCAGGGGACAGGGGTTTGAGCCCTGGTCTGGGAAGATCCCACATGCCGTGCAGCAACTAAGGCCATGTGCCACAACTACTGAGCCTGTGCTCTAGAGCCCGCAAGCCACAACTACTGAAGCCCATGAGCCACAACTACTGAAGCCTACGCGCCTAGAGCCCGTGCTCCGCAACGAGAAGCCACTGCAATGAAGAGCCTGCACACCACAATGAAGAGTAGCCCCCACCCACCGCAACTACAGAAAGCCCATGAGCAGCAGCGATGACCCAATGCAGCCAAAAATAAAAAATAAATTAAAAAAAAAAATGTCACAAGTTTGGAAAGCTCATATCTCACTATGAGCTCTGTCATAAATGATAAATTTCTCTTATATGTTTTCCTGCCATTCAGTGTGTCAGTAGATATGGGGCTCTTGTCAAATTGCTTCCTACAGAGCCTCTCTTTCCCCATCTGAGATGGAAATCTCTCCTTGGATTTCCATCTACAGATGTCATGTCAAGGTTTGTGAAACATGTCTAAGTCATTGTGGGAAGTCACAGAACAAGGCTGACATGGGAGATAGTTCCTCATGCATCCTTTTTGTTAAGCATTCCAGATCGAAGTGAACTTCACCTCAGTTTTTTTTTTCTTTCTTCTTTCACACATACTCTAGAAACTCAACACGACTTCCCTTGATTTGGCGTAGCTGTCTAAAATGTGCTGTCTCCACCTGGTTGCTGTTTACGACGAGCTTGAAATAGCACCTGACAATTTTTCTTAACCTAAACCACATCGTGAAGCTTTGTTTCTTCCACAGCTTCAAACTAAGGGGGTGGCAGTAGGGATGGGACATTTATGGGACACCTAAAGAGGGGTCCTACACGGAGCTTGAAAACCTATTCAACGCAGGGGGGAGGGAGGTTAGGGAGGTGTAAAGGAGACAGAATCAGATGAGTTTGAGGTTTCCTTTTTCTGTGTGAGTGGCCAACAATGCTGTTATCTGGATTAGGTCACACAGGGAAAAAAACAGGCAGAGAATTATAAAAGATTTGAGAGGAAATATACGTATCTATATTTTACCAGCTTATTTATTTTTAAAAGTTTGCACAGCTGCTTTAATCTCTAAATGTTGTGTTTGTTAAAGGAGTTCAAGTCTGTTCCAGAGGCAATGCGGTTTTTAACACAAAAGGAATGAATCCTTGGGGCAGTAGATTTGAAGTGAGCAAGGAGACATGACATTTAACAGAGAAAACCAAGTTGGACTTGAAGTCATGGAAAATTAAGAGTGCAAAGTTCTTCTGATGGTCCCTGAAATACAGGACAGAGAACACTTAGAACCTGTTGTCGGGTTCCCTATGGTAGGGAAGCTTTTTTTTTTTTTTAATTTATTGAAGTATAGTTAATTTACAAACTAACACAATGTTGTGTTGGTTTCAGGTGTATAGCAAAGCGATTCAGTTATACATACACATATATATGTTTTCCCTTATAGCTTATTACAGAATATTGAGTAGAGTTCCCTGTGCTCTACAGCAGGTCCATGTTGATTATCTATTTTAAATACAGTAGTGTGCATCTGTTAATCCCAGTAGGGAAGCTTTTAAAGAAGTAAGTCACGTCTCCTCATACATGGTGAATTTGGCGAAGTTGGTCCTCCTGGTGGCAAACTTCCAGGAAGCCAGACCCTTCCTGATCAGATGATGTGATTTCCTAAGGGACATAAAAATAGTCCTCTCCCCATGAAAAGGGTTAAGAATGGAAGCCAAGGACCCTCCCACACAATGGAGCGCAGCTGTCAATGTGGCCAACAGAAGTAGAACATGTGCAAAAGCAGTTCTGGGAGAATGTAGGACAAGGTAGCTGCAGAAGCAGCAGAGTGGGGAGAGCACAGGAGATGCAGTCGGGCGGAGGGCGGAAACGGTGCAAGAAGAGCAGCAGGTAATCAGGAAGTAGAGGAGAGGAAAGCAAGCGCAGGTGAGGGATTTTAGAAGGATATGCAGAGAGGGTAGCAAAGCCATATTAGACACAGACTCGAAGCAAACTGGGTGACCTTAAAGTCTGCCTATACATTTCCACAGAAAGATAAAAGGTGGGCAAGAAGCAACAGATAACAAAAGTACAAAGTGTTTGCCTTCACCCACGGATGAGCTTGTGAACAGACCACCACACTGCCGGGTGCAGAGGGTCCAGAGGCTCTCAGTGGGAGCCAGGATCCCCTCTGCCTGGCTACCCCAGGACAAATTCAACTTTTAGAAGGTAGTCCCAGGTCCTGGGCGTAACTTGCTGCCTTTTAGAGTTAAATTTCATAAGCCGATGGAAAGAATTCATACTGTATGTATTCCTGAAATATAAAATATAGTCTACACCAGCAGGCTTTAGTTCAGGCAACACTATGGTCTCATAGGCTACTGCCTGATCTTCTAGGAGTTAAAAAAATCTAACAGCAGATATCTATAATCTGTCATGCTCTTTCTTTCTTACAACCCCATAAGGGAATACCAATTATTAAATATAGCAAACAATTTAAAGTTACTGGTATTCTTCAGATGATTTAATGACCTCTTGTCCCTGAAGTAAACCATCTGATAATCTGAACTTAATTTTTTGTTTTTAAAATTTATTTCATTGAAGTATAGTTTACAATGTTGTGTTAATTTCTTCTTACAGCAAATTGATTTAGTTTTACATATATATATATATTCTTTTCCATTATGGTTTATCCAGGATATTGGATGTAGTTCCCTGTGCTATACAGTAGGACCTTGTTGTTTATCCATCCTATATATAACAGTTTGCATCTGCTAATCCCAAACTCGCAATCCATCCCTCCCCCACCCTCCCTCCCCTTTGGCAACCACAAGTCTGTTCCCTATGTCTGTTGGTCTGCTTCTCTTTCATAGATAAGTTCATTTGTGTCATAATTAGATTCCACATATAAGTGGTATCATATGGTATTTGTCTTTCTCAGTCTGATTTACTTAACTTAGTTATGATATTCTGTAGATCCATCCATGTTGCTGTAAATGGCCTTATTTCATTATTTTCATGGCTGAGTAATATTCCGTTGTATGTATATATATATATATATATACACCACATCTTCTTTATCCATTCCTCTCTTGATGGACATTTAGGTTGCTTCCATGTCTTGGCTATTGTGAATAATACTGCTGTGAACATAGGGGTCTTTTCAAATTACAGTTTTCTCTGGATATATGCCCAGGAGTGGGATTGCTGGGTCATATGGTAGTTCTATATTTAGTTTTTTAAAGAACCTCCATACTGTTCTCCATAGTGGCTGCACCAATTTACATTCCCACCAAGAGTGTAGGAGGGTTCCCTTTCTCCACACCCTCTCCAGCATTTGTTGTTCATAGATTTTTTGATGATAGGCATTCTGACTGGCATGAGATGCTATCTCATTATAGTTTTTATTTGCATTTCTCTAATAATTAGCGATGAATCTGAACTTAATTATTAACAATTCATTTTCCGAATTCCCTGAACTTCAAATAAGGATGTCATTGTATTTATTTTGTCATGATAACCATTCATTGCTGACAGCTATACTGAAAACTCAGAAACCTAACTGCTAGTGTCTTCCTTTATCATCAGAGGCAACATGATGTACCAGATGAGAGACCAGAGCTGGTGCCCCTGCTGGTGCCACACTCTTTGCCAGCTGTGCGTCCGTAGGCAAATTACTTACCCCCTCTGTGACTTGATTTCCTCATCTGTAAAATGGGGATGGTGATAATAGTGCCTTCTTTATAGGTCTGTTGTGAGGGTTAAACAAGCCTAGAATAGGACCTTGGAGAGTACGTATTAATGAATACATAAGGCATTTAGAGCAATGAACAGTAAATAGCACCATATGCGTTAACCATATTTCTATTATTTTCTGATGTTCCTCACTGTAATTTTCAGTAGTTATATTAGGAGAGTGTGAAGTTTAAAAATATGCCCCAATCAGCCCATGATTCCCAAAAGCCTGCGAAATCATACAGCCACAATAACATTATATTTTTGGTTTTAATCCTTAGTTCATCTCAGTGTAATAAACCTATCCCTTTGTATCCGCCAGAGTTGAAAATATGTCCATGAGGTTGGAAGAAATCAACGAAAGAGAAAACTTTATGAAAACTTCCCTGCAGACTGTTGACCTTCGCCTTTCCCAACTGGAAGAACTATCTAGCAGAATGGTGAATGCGCTGGAAAACCTCGCAGGAATCGACAAGTCCGACCTGATACAGACCCGGTCCCGGGCTTCTTCTGAATGCGATGCAACATACCTTCTAAGGCAAAGCAGCATCAACAGTGCCGATGGCTACAGCATGTACAGGTATCTTTTCAACGGGGAGGAGTTGTATGAGGATACTTCCCGCTGCATGCCACCAGGGACAGGGTTCAGGAAAAAAGTTGGTTCCTTCCGTGTGAAGGAAGAAAAGGACCAAAGAACGCACCTGGTCCCAGAGCGTCAGGGCAGCCTTCGCCTGCCACCCAGCACAAGCACGCCAGCATCCCCAGACGGCGATCGACTTGCATCAGACAACGTGGAGGGCACCTCAGGGCCGAAATTAGGCCCAGATGTTGGGATTTCAGCTGAAGATGATGAAAGGCAGGCAGACTCTAAGAGAGGAGAAACGAGCTCCCCAGGTTTCAGTCAAACAGATGTTATGCACGGACAGAACAATTCGGATTTTCAAAGCACTCAGCTAACAGTGGAAACAACGAAGATAGAAGGCACCATTTCTTATCCCCTGGAAGAAACAAAAGTGACCCGTTATTACCCTGATGAGACGTTCAGTGCTTGTAAAGCAATGAAGTCCAGAAGCTTTGTATATTCCCGGGGAAGAAAGCTGGTCGGCGGGGTTAACAAGTGGAGTGCAGTTGGGGACCAAACATGCCCCTCCACGGTTGAGCAATGGACCACAGAGTGGAGGTATCAAGTTCAAAAGATTATGCGTTCTCAGAGCACGGATATCCCTTCCTTTGGGTCTGAAACGGCAGTGCAGGCTGAGCATCAAGGGCATTTCACAGACACCGAAGATGAAAACTGTGTTTCTGAAACAGGCCCTCAGATCTCCCGTTTGTCACTAGCTGTTACTGACAGAACTGACAAGGAAAACTCACTGTCTGTGAAAACACACCAAACTTTGGGATTCCCATCTTTAAGGTCAAAAAGTTTACACGGCCATCCTAGGAATGCTAAAGCCATTCAGGGCACCTTAGACAGATCTAGACATGCCAGCAGTGTAAGTAACTTAGCAGTTGTGTCCAGAATTACAACGGAAGATCTGAAAGTTAAGCGAGAGAAAAATTGCTCAGAAACTGAATGCTGAGTTTTGTTTCTTTGATTTTTCAGTCAGAACAACTGATGAGTCCCATCTTGGTCATCTAAACATCATCCATTTCTGAAATCATTTTCATTAAAAACGTTTGACAATTTGGACTTATTTAAAATTTAGAGTTTGATTTTAGTGCATTACAATTTAAAATGTAATGCACTAAACTTAATGTTTTGTTAGCACATGTTAGTAAACTTAGCTTTTTTAGTTGGAGTAGGATCAATGAAAGTGATAACGCTCCAGTCACGATAAATTCCTTCATCAGTATACAGGATCCTACGATCTCTTTATTTCTGGGGGCAACCGAATAGCCAAAGAAATGCCTTTGGGTGACACCAGTAGGTTACTTAAGGGAGTAAGCAACTATGTAAGAAAGGGAAATGAAAGACAAAGCAAACATGAAAAAAAAAAAAGGAGGGGTGGGGGAAAAGAACAATAAAACTATGAGGTGCAAGAAGTGAGAATTGGAAAGGGGAAGTAAACACCATATGTTCTTTATGGGTTTCTGTTTATTTTATGTTTTAATGCTTTATGTTTTAAAATTACACGATGGAAAAAAAAGGCCATGATTATATCAAAGGTCACACTGTAATAGGGTAGGGTGACCAAGAGTTTTGTTAATGTGTAAAAATAAAGTATCCCACATGAATTTTCCTGTTGTCATCTAGTCCTTGATGGCAAACACAAACTAATTGTACTTCTGTCTACACAATGGTTGGTGTAAAGCTGTGGCTAAAACCTAAAGGATACATATGTGTTCAAGGTGGGAATTCTCAAGAGCTACAAAGACGATTCATGGCTAAAAACACAAGGTGTGCTTCAACTTGTAAGTTCAAAGATACAGCATCGCCATAAACTGGCAAGGGGCAGGGGGAGGAGAGAGAGAGATTAATTCACTGCAGTTATGCCAAAGGTACTAATCAGAGACCACAGGAGACTTGAGAGTTTAATAGCCAGGTGAGAATCCCTGAACTGAGCTGGATTTGAGACTATTTAATCAATCCTGCTACCTGTGTTATTTGACCCAAGGATAAACCCATTCCATTTGACCTCATTCCTAAATCTCTGCTTTGGGTGCCAAGAAAACTTGCAGCCCTTTGCCACAACCTAAAAAAAGTTTTCTCAGAACAAGCTGGAGAACCTCTGACAGCTCAAGAGAGCAGGTCTGAAGAAGGCAAAGCTTTTGTTTGGAATTCTCCACCTGTCCGCTCATTACACAGGCCCCTTTTGTAGGTCACTCCCACCTTGCCTCAGGTGTGGGGCCTGAGTTTATTCCCAGAAGTCTCACTGAGTCTCCTGTAGAAGTGTTGGTTGAAAGGGATGTGTTTTTTTTTCTTAAGGTATTTATCTTACAGACCCAGAATGTGTACATTCTAATGGTGGAATTTCGGAACCTATGGCAGGGACTTTCCTTGCACACCCTGAATCATACAATATAGCTATTTATGTGCTCTACCAGCTCTGTTCGACTCAAATATTAAGGGCCTATTATGCAGGGCACTAAGCCAGACTGCCTGTTATTATATTGCTATTATTCCAATATCATTCCAATGTTGCTAAATATGGAAAACTGAATATTAAGAACTAATATCCAATCTGATCAAATCTAGCAGTATCTAATACATTAAAATAGAAACACTGCACATGTTCAAAGCACTTAGCATAGACTGTTGGTGGGAATATAAAATGGCGCAGCCACTATGGAGAACACTATGGAGATTCCTTCCTGGGCATATATCCAGAGAAAACCATAACTTGAAAAGATACATGCACCCCAGTGTTCATAACAGCACTATTTACAATAGCCAAGACATGGACGTAACCTAAATGTCCATCGATAGACGAATGGATAAAGAAGATGTGGTATAGTTATACAATGGAATATTAGCCATAAAAAAGAATGAAATAATGCCATTTTCAGCAACATGGATAGACCTAGAGATTATCATACTAAGTGAAATAAGTCAGGCAGAGAAAGACAAATACCATATGATATCACTTATATGTAGAATCTAAAAAAATGATACAAATGAACTTATTTACAAAACAGAAATAGACTCACAGACATTGAAAACAAACTTATGGAAGCCAAAGGGGCTGGAGGGATAAATTTGGGATTAAGAGATACACACTATTATATATAAAATAGATAAACAAGGACTTACTGTATAGCACAGGGGACTATACTTAATATCTTGTAATAACCTATAATGGAAAAGAATCTGAAAAAAATAGATGTATATATGTATAACCGAATCACTTTGCTGTTCATCTGAAACATTGTAAGCCAACTATACTTCAACAGAAAAATAAAAATTGTTAAAAAATCATTTCACATAGAACTGTCTTAGTAAATTAGAATTATATTTCTGTTCTATGTAAAACCTAATAAGAAACATAATGAGGGCTTTTATTCTTATATCCCATAAACTCTGTCACACTCATAAATGAGTTATGATGTGATATTTGATATAAAGGTTAAAAACTCATTTTTAAATTTCTATCAAGGGGAATTAAGAATTGAACTATCAAAAGACCTCATTATAAGTGACTCTCTCCTTTGAGACTGTATGATTGCCTACTTTCTGTACATACAACTGCATCACCACGAGGCTTCTACAGGTTTCCATAATTTAGGTTTCAAAATTTAAAAATTAAACTGTTAATGTTGTCATATAGTTATTCCATATCAAAAATGCATTTTACTGGATATAAATTGGAAATAAAGAGAAATGAAATTATTGTCTTACTATCTCCTACATTAAAAAGCAATTTTAAAGATAATTTTTATTATAAAAGATACAGAAAATCACACAAAACAAATATATGTCTTCATTATTGTCAGATGGACATCCTTTATAACCACTACCCGTTTTCATAGAATTTGCCAGCCACCCCAGAAGTTCCAAAAGTTCCTGTGTCAACCACCTTCCTCCCCACAAAAATAACCACTCTCCTTTTATAGTAACCACTTCCTTGCTGTAAAACAATGACTCCAAAACTGGGTGGCTTGAAACACCTATTTTATTATGCTCATGGATCCTGTGGGTCAGGAATTCAGACAAGGCATAGCAGGAATGTCCCTGATTTGTAGTGTCTGCTGATTTCCAGGGTGTAACTATTCCTACCCTGGCCAACATCAAGCTACTCGTGTGATGTCACTGAATGTGGATTTGGGGAAAAATGCTAACAACTTGCTGCTGTGAGCCAGTACAAACTGGCTACAGCACATCAGTGTCTCTGCTCCACAGTGTTTGAGCTGGGAAGACTCAGTGTCTGGAGGCTGGAATCATCCAGAAGCACCTTCCCTCACAGGTCTGGGAGTTGATCCTGGCTGTCAGCAGGGATCTAAATCTCAGCTAGAGTCCATCCACCAGAGCACCTGTGCATCGCCTTTCCGTGTGCCCTGGGCTTCCTCACAGTATGGCAGCCTCATAGGAATCAGTTCAGGGTTCCGAAAGTGAATGTCTCAGTGAGCAAGACAGAAATATTGTTTTTTATGACCTCACTTCCACTGCATTCTCTTGGTCACAGGTGAGTCAGTAAGGCCAGCCCAGACTCAAGGAAGTGGGTCATATTTGGGAGGCGTGTTGAAGATTTTGCAGACATGCTTTAAAATCCCCACACTTGCATTTCATTATAGCTTTATCACCTGAATGTTCCTTAGCACTAGAGTTAAGCATCCCTCTTTTTTGTTTTTTAATTTGCTGATACCCCTTCTATCCGTTTCTCCTTCTTATAGTTCATCTGTTGAAGAACGTGGGTCATTTGACTTGCAAAGTTTCCCACAGCCTAAATTTTACTGGTTGAACAGTCATATGCAGTTAGCTGTGTTCCACTCTGCCTGCAAGTTGGCAGGAGCATTCAGAGGCTTGTTCAGGCTTAGGTTCGATCCTGATGGCAAGGCTACTTGGGTGTTGTTGCTTCTTTCATCATGAGGCACATCTATGTCTACTTGCCTCTCTTTTTGTGATGTCAGTAGCTGTTCATACTCAATATCTGGATCCCTTCATTCATAGGAGGTTGAAAATTTTAATACTCGAATCCTATTATTTCTTTTTCTTTTATTATTTAGAATACTTTATAAAGAGATGATTCCTTTCACCTACTATTTGATTACGCAGTGGTATAGTTCATACTGTACAGCAGGGATAATGATTGACTTTTCCCATTCATTTGCCAGTTTTCAAGATAATGGATTGGCTTTTATCATCTTCCAAAGGTGACTGATAGATTTTTAAATATATGTGTGTATATATATATATATATATATATATATATATATATATACACACCATTATGATCGCATGAATTGAAACATGTGATATGTTTCAATCCATTGCAATTATTATCCTTTTACATTTTCTTTCCTTGAGTACCTTAAATATGTTACTCCATTTTCTTTTTTTTTTTTTCTGCCCACACTGCACAGCCTGTGGGATCTTAGCTCCCCAACTAGGGATTGAACCCAGGCCCCTGGCAGTGAGAGCGCCGAGCCCTTACCACTGGACCGCCAGGGAATTCCTGTTACTCCATTTTCTTCTGACATAAAGGACTGTTTCCAAAAGGTCTGATGATAATCTAATTTTTTTTCACCTAGAAGTCATTTGTTCTTTTTGTCTAGATACCCAAAGAAATTTTCATTATTTTTTCTTTAAATTCCAATAGCTTTACAAGAATATGTCTTAGTGTTGGTAATTCTGGATTGACGTTCTCACCTGCAGTGTGTTCTCTCAATGCATAGTTTCAAAGCTCTTTTTTTTTTAAATTTCAAGGAAGTTCTCTTGAATATAGTTTGCAGTATCTCTTCTGTCTCCTTATCTCCTCCCCTGCTTTTTCCACAAAGGCTCTTATTGTTTCTTCAAGGGCTGGATCTCCTTCGCTTATCCTCAATATTTGCCACTTTCTCACTAATCTTTTTTAATCTCTATTGATTTTTGAAAATTTTTTCTCCTTTTTATCTTCTGCTTCTCTTAAGGCATAACAAATTGTGTTTATTCACCCTTGGGTTTCTTTTGGTTTAGTCTTCATTTCTGAAATAATTCTTTCTCTTATTCCTAATTCTCTTCTGAATTTGTTCATTTAATTCCAAATATTCCTAATTCTGATTTACATAATTCATTCACGTCTCCTATCATTTTCTTTGTGTCTTTTAGCTCTTTGAAATGCTGGGCGTTGGTTCTGATCTGCATTGAGGGCATGTTTTTCTGATGTGCTTTTACTGTCTACAGGAGTGCTATTCAGTTCTTCTCTTTTACATTACAATAGTTTTCTACAGGATTTGACTTCCATACTTTCCCTTGGTTATTTTTATGTGAAATTGGTTTTCTCAAACTTTTTGAAGGAGGCAGTTGTCAGGATAGTTTTTCTAACTTTGCAGAGAACCTTTTATTTTTCGGCTGCGCCATGCGGCATGCAGGATCTTAGTACCCCAACCAGGGATCGAACCTGTGCCCCCTACATTGGGAGCTTGGAGTCTTAACCACTGGACCAGCAGGGAAGTCTCAAGAGAACCTTTTTTATTTTTACAGTCTAGCATTAAAATTTTGTAAAGTCAGCTTACTTTCAGAGATTTCCTGATCCTCTGTCTTTACCTGGACCCTCTCTTTCCTTTGTCTCTCCTTGGCTCAATTTTGCTCCCATGCCAAGCAGTTTGTCTTCAGTGTGGGTCCCTTTCCTTGAAGGAAGCCATGGTAGGTCAGTTTCAAGAGTTCCTACAGCAATATTTTTCCACCCCTCAGACCTCACCAGGAGCCCTTGCACTCTCAAACACCACTTTCTACTTCACCTGCTCTTCTCAACTTGACTGGGTGGGCCAGTAAATACCTTCTGGCTATTTGGGGATTCTTCAGATGCCTCATTGATTCCCTTTGCTGATATAACAAAGGTCTTGTAAGTACTATGGTTTGCTCCTACTTGCCTATATTTTGGAAATCATAGGGATACCATTCCATTTAGATTTGTGGTTAATGTTGTCCATGGGCCTCTGGTTTTGCTTTATAGTTCCTTTCTCTATTTTCATGGGGAGACTGAATAATTATGCTGCTGTTGTCATCTTCCCAGAATTCCCCCTCAAGAAACAGATTTTTTTAATGACTTAATAGTCATCTTCCAGGACCATATACTCAGGCAATGGTATAGTTTTGTAGACATGATACTTAACCACTGTACACTACCTTTCCCACTGCTACCACCATCACCTTCTTTTATCTGGACTCTTCTGATAGCCCCCAACTAGTCTTTTTACTGAAAGTAGGGTCTGGCTGCTCATTGCTCTAAAGCTAATAAGGGGGCAAGTTGGTGGAAAGTTTGCTTGATTTCAGAGGCCAGCAACCAGGGGCTGGGGGAGAGGGCAGACTCCTGTTCAAAGGCCGACCACTCCCCCCCCACTGTGGGGGTGAGAGCTATAAAAGCCGAAGGAGGGGACTACATGTAGAAACAGCACAGGCAGCTCTGACAGTCATCTTGAAATTGGTTATGGGGTGGTCTGGTCAGCGTCATCTTGATGGCTTTCAGTACAGTTAATCTTTAGTTCCAGGGTTGGTTTGTTCCCATTTCTCTGAGGGCAGCTCTCAGAATTGTGGCAGCTTATGTCATGGCTACAGCCTGGTCATCAGGTAGTTAACTTCTCCACCTGGTGTGGGTTTCAGTAGCTCTAAGACAGCTCACGGGATATGGCTCAGAATATTATCCATAGCCCTTGAGAAGGAACTAAAGGTCCTTGACTTTGCTTACTGACTAAACTATTACTATTTTGTCCTGTTTGACTGTTTTCCTTTGCTTCTCCATTTTCTCACTTCTCTGATAGAATTTATTCTTTGACTGAAGTTTCCCTGCAGACAAGAGGTGGGCTGAAGGCATGGAGTGCATAGACCGTAGGAGGCTCCTGCTCCATTTCAGTCTCACTGCTTCTACCATGCTGTACCTCTACAGCAGGGGGAGTGATTATTTTTAAATGTCAGATCACATCATTCTCAGCTCAAAATGTTGCAGAAGCTTCTCAATTTTCAGGCCCTATGTGGTCTGGCTTCTTTTTCTCTGACCTCTTCTTCCAGTAGATTAGGCTGCTCTGAACACACCAGGCAGGTTCGCACCTCAGGGCATTTGCACGGCTAACCCCTCTTCCTCCTGATCTCCGCCTGGCTTGCTCCCTCACCTCCTTCCGTCTCTGCTCAAACGTCATCTTATCAGAAAGGCCTTCCCTGACCACACCCCATCCCCCATCGAAAAACAAAACCCTCATCTCCTTCCCATTTGTTTTTCCTCATGGCACTTGTTATATATTAATTTTTTATATCCTTCCACCCGGAGTGAAAGTGCCAGGAAAGTAGAAACTTTGTCTTCTTAGTGACCCAAGTCGTTTTTAGCACAGGGTTAGCAATCAATACAAATTTGGTAACTGACTTAATGAATATATTAATTACCTAGCACCTAATAGATATTCAAGAAATGTTAGCTCTTTTTTTCCTCTTCACGGGGAAAAGGAAATGATCTGTACAGAATGCCACTATCCCCCGTGATAGAAGAACCAATACTGGAAACAGAGTCAGAAAAATAGGGGACAAAATACTGACATCAGAACCAAAGAAGGAGACAGTCAGCTATTTCAAATGTACAGAGTATCAAGGATATCAGGACTAGTGCTAGGAACTGCATTTATTCTCCCAAAATTCAAACGTTGAAGCCCTGACCCCCAATGTGACTGTATTTGGAGGTAGGGCTTTTAGGAGGTAATTAATTAAATGAGGTCATAAGTGGTGGGGTCCTAATCCAACAGGATTAATGCCTCTATAAGAAGAAACACCAGAGTGTGCTCTCTCTAATACCCTGCACCCGTCCACCACCAACCCTCCTCCCTCAGCTCTCTCCACTGTCTGCGAGCCAGGCAGAGAGCTCGCACCAGAATTCCATCTTGCCTATACTTGACCTTGGACTTCCCAGCCTCCAGAACTGTGAGAAATAAATTTCCGTTATTTATGCCACCTAGTTTGTGGTATTATGGCAACCCAAGCAGACTGATACAATTATATATCTAAAAAGGCCCTAAAATTCAGGGTAAGTCAGGACAAATCTGGAAATCAGAGTTTTTCCACTTTTCGACTGTATGGTCACTTATTAGAGTTGTAGATCCTAAGAAAACCTGTATGGCAAAAGCCAAATTATAGTAAGTCGTTTCAGTATAAAGATCCACATATTCCTTGAAGAGTATTTGTGGAAAAAAAATTTTTGTCTAGTTTTATTGCGATGTAATTGACGTACATCACTGTATAAATACAGCTTAAGGTGTACAGTCTAATGGTTTGACTTGCATATATTGTGGAATGATTACCGCAATAAGTTTAGTGGGCATTCATCATCTCATGCAAATACAATAAAAAGAGAAAGAAAGAAAAAACCGCTTAGGATTTACTCTCTTAACTTTCCTATAAAACAGACAGCAGTGTTAATCATATTTATCATGTTGTACATTATATCCCTAGTACTTACTTATCGCCTAACTGGAAATTTGCACCTTTTGACCACCTTCCTCCAATTCCCCTTCCTCCCATGCCCTGCCTCTGGTAACCACAAATCTGATCTTTTTCTATGAGTGTTTTTTTTTTAATCCATTTAATGTAGAGAAAACACGGACTATTCATAAAAAGGTGTTAAATGTATGTGCACAACACTATCTTTAGCATCTATAACTCAATGGGCTTAACATTTTAAAGTATGATTGTGGTTTCCGGTCAAAATGGAATCATATGGCACTCAAGTTAACCAGAACGATCAGTGGGGTTCTGGATCCAGGATAAATTATTTTCCAAAAAAACGTACCTTTTGAATCTTTGTTTAAATCCTTTAGTGTTTCCATTAGCAACACTTGTCAGTATGACTGTGATTCATATGGCCACATTGGAGCTTCCCTGTGACATTAATTATAATATGCTGGATTAGGGATTTATTCTTCAAAGCATAAGAAAAATCTAGTCTCAACTAATAGATTTACCAAAATGAAACATCACTAGCCCCCTTACCAAAGGCTGCTCCAGTTGGGAAACATGCTAAAGAGTTCAGAAATGCCCTGCGCTTGATATGCTGAAATTCGCCGGTTCTTTGCAATTAACGGGCAGATTATTCGGTCCATAGCCTATTCGGTCCACACCACTAAGGCCTGACTCTTGCTGGGCTTTTGATCATTTATCTGCTCACTGGTATTTTTACACGTGAGGATAGGCAAGAAAAGAAAGGAAGGTAATTTGCTTAATATCTTTTTCCACATTAAAGTTTAATAAAGAGGGTAGAAGTTAAAGTAAATGGAGGAGTCCGGGTTGCCTGGCAACGTCCTCCGTCAATAGCCTCAGCATCCCGTGGAATTCAGCAGCAGGACACCCCAGTCTCAAAGCTTTCCGCACAGACAACCGTGTGATGGGAGAAAAATCTCCCCCAGTGTCGACCTTGAAGGCACCGCGCTGACCGCCTGATCCCAGTCACTGCCGGCTGCCCCGGGCCGCCTTCCCGGTGCCCGTCCCTCACACGCTGGCCGTAGACAGCGTGACCGGCTGAGCCCAGGGTTCCAGGGTCCCCTTCCCCCGCCCCGGGCTCCTCCCGAAGAAGGAAAACGACACTAGTCGCGCGAGCTGGAGGACTAGCGAGCAGCGTCAAGGGGTTTGTCCCGGGGACAGGGGGAGGGCGGGGCAGCCGTCACGGAAGCTTGAGCGAAAGCCGGGGCCGCCTCCCGCGACCCCTATGACCCCCGCCGGCCGCCGTAGGTCCCTGCTGGCCGCTGTGACCCCCCCTCGGGCCGCCTCCCGCGGCTCCTCTGACCCCCGCGGGCCGCCGTACGTCCCCGCGGACCGCTGTGGACCCTGCCGGCCGCCATAGCAGTGCTCCCACCCCACCCGTCCGAACCGGCTTTTCAAGATGGCTCCCGCGCCCCGCTCCCCCCCGGCGCTCTCGCTGAGGGCCGGGCAGCGGCGCAAGGCGCCAGCCTCGCGTTCCGACTCCCGCGCGGCCTAGAGGCCGGCAGCGGCCGGCCGCCGGCCTGCGCGCTCCGTCTCTCGGGGCGGGGCGGCACGCCGGGCCCCTTCCGGGGATGGGCCCGGGCTCCTCCCCGCTCGGGCGGGCGCTCAGCCGTGTCCACGCCCGTCAGCCCGCCCGGCCCGGCTGGCCGCAGACCGAGCCCGGGCGGCCGCACGGGGAACTCTCAGCCAGCGGGCGTCGGGAGGCGGATCCCGGGCCCCGACCGGGACGGGCCGAGCCGAGCAGGCGGCGGCACCATGTTCTCGCTCAAGCCGCCCAAACCCACGTTCAGGTCCTACCTCCTGCCGCCGCCCCAGGTAAACAGCCGTCTCCCCGCGGCGCCCTCTCCTCGCGTTTCCGGGGAGCCGAGCGCGGGCAGGCCCAGGAGACTGCCCCGTCCCCCGGACCCCGGCGCGGGGAAGCCGCCTTCCCGGGAACCCCGCCGGCTCGGTGGAAACTTGCAAAACTCCGCCGCAGCCGTTCTCGGCTCCGAGACGGGACTCCAGGGAGCGATCGGAGTTGGAATTTATTTAGCCCTTCGCCTGGCGACGGTCTCCGTCGTGACCGCCGGCAGGATCGCATCGCCTGTGGGCGCTTAGTGGAAGGGGTTACTTACCTGTCGTAAATGTGAACACCTGGAAGCGGCACTGGCGGTTGTAGTACTTTTATGGCCAGACTCTCAATTCCATCACGAGCAGATCCTTACAAGAGTTCGGTAAAAATGTGTAAGAATTTAAGTGGGGGGAATACGTGTCTGTCGCCTGTGTCATCACCTAGAAAATAAAATTTGCTTTTATCAGGCGGGAAAAAAGTTTTGATTTTGATTTGTTTTGCTAATGTATTTCAGACTGACGATAATATTAATTCAGAACCGAAGATTAAAAAACTGGAGCCTGTTCTTTTGCCAGGTAAACATGAGTGTTCTAACAGATACTTTAGTAATGTGTTTTGGCCTAAGATTATTCCACCAGCTAGTACCATGTGGTTAACTTTCCTCATTTACTTTAAACTTTAGCCACTTAAAAATCTAACGACTGAGGATGAAAAAAAAAAAAAAGGATTGGTTAGAACTAAAGGACAGCAACAAAAAGTAATGATTAATTGGTGTTTGTCCTTGAAAACTTAAGCATCGTAGAAAACTGTCAAGAATACCACTACCTTATTTCCTTTTCGTCTCCTGAAATGTTCTTTTTTAAAGCGATCATGAATTGCTTAGGTGGTGAAAGGACTTTTTGCCCTTCTTGTCCATCTGCAATTTCATGCATTCATGGTTAATAATCAGATCACATTTCAATAGTATAAAAAGCGACTTTTATTATGTCTGGGTCTCTATACCAATAACAAAGCTTAGTGAACTTTGAATTACTTACTTGGCAATTGTTTTTTGAAGGTGTCAGCTGTGTTTGCAAATCTTGTTTCAATTTAGAATAGGGCTTCCCAACAGAGACACTATAGACGTTTTGGGCCTGATAATTCTTTGTTGTAGGGTTGTCCTGTGCATTGCAGGATGTTTAGCAGCATCCCTGGCCTCTACCCGCTAGATGCCAGGAGCACCACCTCCTCTACCTCCTACTTGTGGGAACCAGAATCTCCAGACATTGCCAAACCCTTTTGTTAGGGGGTGGGGGGAACCCTAGGGGCAAAATTTTCCCCCTGTGGAGAAGCACTGGTTTAGAACAAAATTGACGTTAGAAGACCTTAGAGGTAGAGATAGGAATTGATGGTAAATCGGAGATTAGTTTTAAAGCGTATAATGCATTTATTTGATTGGTATTTTGAGTTGTATAATAATTATATAACAGCTAGGAAGTCAGTTGTTTAATCTGATTATTAGGGAAAGTAGCCAGGAAAGCCTGTTTTAAACATGAAATATAATCAAATACCAGTTTGTGTGACTAATATCAGTATTTTAAAATCTCAGTTGTTACTTAATGCTAAATCTGATAAAATGATTAGAACTCTATAGGTAGTAATTGAACAAATAGGGTAACTTAAAATTTTGTGCTTTAAAATTTTAAATATTAAGTAGGAACAAACAAATTTAAAACATAAACCTATGGTTCCCTATTATAGATGTTAACTCTTAAAATTGTTTTAAACTTTATTTGGGGAGTTAGTTATAACTATTTTCCCTTTATTTTGTTAATGCTTTTTAGCCAAACAGTATGTACTAAATAATCCTTTGTACTTGTCCTGGAAGTGAACAATAGAATTAATAAGTAACCTTTGCTCCCTGTGTGTGCTCTGTTTTGGTCTTAGTCACTCCAGGCATTTAAACAACCCAGCGGCAAACAGTGCTCTTCCTGAATGAATGCCTCTGAGCTATTGAACTTTGGGTCCTTTTACCCTGAACAGGCCCTGTTCTTTTTGATTCCCCCCTTCTGATATTTGATTTGATTTGACACTAATAAACCACATGGTCTTAGCTACAAATGATAGTGCTTGATTTTCTTTAGTTAACTTCTATATTTAAGCTTTGCTTGTGAAATTGTTACAAATATCAGTAAGCTCAAAGAACTTTACATTGAGGGATTATCTTTTCTATAGAATTAACTAAAAACTTACCTTTCTGTTAAAAAGTCAGCATTTTCTGGGGAAGTTGTAAACCCATTTCCTGACTGTCAGTGGTTTACTTGTCTTAGAAATCATAGCTAAGTCTGGATCCCCTGACCCGTGGTAGCTTTTCTTCATTGGCTCTGTGTGTGCATACGTGATGGCTTTGGCCCCCAGCATTCTGTTTGCACCTAACCTATTCCTCACAGAACATTTAGTCAATGCTAAATTAGTGTGTCTTTGCCCTCCTTCCCCACCCCTTCTGTTCTTACCTTCCCATCCTGGTCTTCCCATGCTCTTCCCGTTCTTTCTGTCCGACCCCCCCGTCATGGTCTCTGTGCCCTGCTTCACCTCTAACCTCACCAACTCCCGCCAGAACCTCTGTTGCTCCCTTTTCAGCCTGTGAAATCTGGAAAACAAGTGGAGAGTAACTGAAGCATTGGTGATCTGTAAGACCTGGGCTGCACTAGGGCTTTGCCTAAGAGGGCTTCATAATATAGTTCTGGCCTTCATTATAGTCAGAAACCAAGAGAAAACTTGGCCAAGTCACCTGCGGCTTTGCACAGACACGCGAAACAAGGAAGTAATTGTTCAGAGGTATAGTGTTGGATGTTATGCTTTGGCAAAATGCCTTGGGTTCAAGGATATCCTACTTCAGTTGCCCAAAGTTTGAACTTTTAATTCAATAAGCAGATGAAGATTGAAACACAAAATCAATTGTTTATTTGCAGTTACCAAGTGCTCTGTTGAACTTAGCGAGGCTGAATTTAAAATGATCTTCAGCTTCTATTAAACAAAGAAAACAGAAGAAATTGACTAGGAATTTAATTTAGATTGTGGTTTATGTTAGTAATATTCAGCCTGCCTGGTTCATGAAACTCCTTGAGATGGAGATTGTATCTAATTCAGTTTTGTGGTACCCAGTGTCCAGCATAGTGCATCGAGATGTTGGTTGAGTGAATGACAGTGAAAGGACCCCTCAGACCACCTGCTTAAATTGTTCCCGTAGCCATGCGTGCGTGCGCACATACACAGACAAACAGACCAACTCTCAGGTTTAGGAGGAAGGGGAAGACTCTTACTTTATGCCATGTGTCTTGCTCTCTCCCAAAGCCACACTTCTCAAGAAAATTGTACCTGAGCCTAGAACTGAAATACAGCGCTCTGTCAAAGCACCTGGCCTTTGCCTAGGCTTTCTCTTCATCTTCCCGTCATTACCTGAATCTCATTCTTTGACGATTGTGTTGTGTGTGTAAAATCACCCCAGTCCTTTTGAAAAGAGGGAGAGTATGAATTCTAAACTGTGTGTGTGTGTTCCAGCATATGTTTGTGAGAGCAGGTGTTGCCACACTAGCTTGTGTCTGTTTGGGTGGCTGCTGGGCTGGCGGGTCCCTTCACTGAGCCTGTGAGCACCTCCTGGGTTCCTGGCTTCATGCTAGCTGGGAAGGTGCTGGAGGAGGAGTGGGCTTGAATTGCAGCAGGGCTGGGGCAAGCTCCATGCTGCCTGTGGACAAGGCAGAAGACTGTGACCTGGACCAGTGGTTCCCAGATTCTAGTCATGGCCTGGCTGACATCAGATCTGGATGAAGTTTTTATCAGCCCTTGGTCAAATTGAGAAAATTAAGAAAAATGCAGGTTTTTTCCATAAAGCTAAATTGATTTGCTTTAAATTCTGAGATTATGTCCTTCCAGCTTCTTTGGTGTAGATATGTTCTTCTATTAGTAGCTGTGACTTTAAAAAAGTTTTTAAGTTAGCTCTTGTGTAGGTTCCCTGAATTATTTTTGTAGTATACCTGTTTTGTGGAATCTGAACTGGAAATCACTCCATGGAATTATTGTAATATTATAGGTACAATTTAATGAACACTCACACAGAGAACATCAGTTGTTTTATCTGCCTGGAGTCTTTCCACCATCTTCTGAGAAATGCACCCTCTCTCTTCTGACAAATTCTCCTTCCCCATCTCCACCCAGCCCGGGGTTCTCGTGTGGCCAGCAAAGATGATAACCCACCCCCAGACTGCTAGCGTGAGCACAGGTTTGCCTCTGGATGTTTTCAGATTGGTACTGAGGAAAGAGATCCTTTTCCATAGCGCCATCCGTGGCTGAAGCACCAGCAGACTTGTCCAAAAGAATGACGTCACGTGTTGAGAGCGGCAGAGGCAGAACACCGAGGGAGAGTTCTGATGGTCCCATTTTCCTTGAAGTCCAGCTGACACCAGAGCCACAGAATATTTCTTTTTGCCAAGCTAGTTCCAGGCATGTTTCTTACACTTTCAACTAAGATCCTTAACTAATATATGATATAGCTTACAGGTTACTCCTCATGACAGCCCTGTCAGGAAGGTACCAGTTTATCTTCCTTTGACAGGTGAGAAAACTATACAAGTCATAGAGGTTAAGTAACTTGCCCAGTGTTGCCCAGCAAGCAAGGGCAGAGCCAGGATTAGGAGCCTGACTCCCAGACTGTGTCTTTAACCACTAAGCAGCAGGGCCTGCCTGACTGTGCTGACACCAGGGTCCAGATTTATGCTTTGGGATTGGATAGCCGGTGGGTTGGATGTCGTCCTAGAGGGAGTGCTCTAGGTGAGGTAAAAAGAGCTCTGTCCTCGGCTCTGCCCTTTCCACAGCAGACAGATTTGACCCAGCTTGACAAGCAACTTTCAAACGATTTCAGCTGCCAGAAAATGGAATGTCTCGGGAGTCAGTGGACTTCCTGTCTCTGGCCGAGCTGAGCAGAGGCTGGTGGAATGCCAACGGCTTTGTCGTGAGGGGATGAGATTTGCAGCAAGTGGGGCTCGGTGGGCTTTCTCTCTCCTCTCTCTGGGACATGATTTTTTTTTTTAATACTTATTTATTTATTTTGGCTGCACCAGGTCTCAGTTGCGGCACACAGTATCTTCATTGCGACATGTACGCGGGATCTAGTTCCCCGACCAGGGACTGAACTCGGGTCCCCTGCATTGGGAGCGCAGAGTCTTACCCGGTGGACCACCAGGGAGGTCCCTGGGACGTGATCATTTTAGGGATCTGTGGGGTGGGAGGGGGACGGCCTGAAGTGCTGTGGCCACGGCCTGAGTTGATGGTTGAGTGGGTACTGACTGCTCATTCCGTACTGCTTGGTAGAGGGGGGGCAGCCGAAGAAGAGGGCTCCTGCCCTGAGTCTCAGTTCACTGGCAAGTGCTTCAGTGGAGGAGAGCCGAGGTTGTGCAGGCTCGGAGGAAGGGCACCTGAGCCGCATTTGGGGAGGGCCTGGCGGTCGGGAGAGGACTTGTGCTCTGCCCCGTGGTGCCCGCTAAGACTCAGCCTCTGTGCACAGGCGAGGGTCGGCTCGGCCCTCCCTCTTGCATCTGCAGTGCCAGCAGCACTTCCATTAGGAGATTAACTAGTAGATCGATAATGAATGCGCTGATTGTCCCAGTCTTTTGTAATCAGATCAGAAAAGGATAGGACCTAGGGCCATCCAGAAAATGAAAATAGCCATTGTTGGGCAGCTGTCTTGTTTATTGCTTTTTTTTTTTTTTTTTTTTTTTACATGTTCACTGTTTGGACCATTTATGTTCTACTGTCCTCTGCCTCACTGTACGTCTTATTTCCTCAACTAGATTGTGAATCCCTTAAAGCAGACTGTCTCTTTCAGGTGTTTTTTGTTTTGGTTTGGTTTTTTGTAGATAGGCTTTAGAGATCCTTGTAGACTGAATTTCGTAGTATTTTAACTCTTAGATACCCAGCTTTTGAAAGACAGAAGGCCTTGTAACTGCTCCTTGGAACGATGAACGATTTAACCAACTGCGGTGTCTTAGCATTGGATCTGTGCCTCGCCTGGACAACCTTCTTCTGAGGGTTTGGAGCTGTCCATTCCTCCAGCGCCTGTTACAGGACCTCAGGTCACCTCCTTACTCCTGACCTTGCAGCTCCTGCTCAGAAACTCTTCGTGAACCCCCTTAAGGAAAATCCTGCTTAAACCAAAAATAAAATCCAAAGTCTGTAACCTCTGTAGTTTGCTGACACTCACCTTGCTGACCTCTGCACTGTTTCCCAATGTTGATATCTGCTTCACTCAGACCCAGATGCCTTTTTCCTTATTCAGGCCTTTGTTTTTGTGATCATGTGTTCTCTCTGTCTTAACCCTCATCTGCCTTCAAGATTTTCCTCTGGTCTCTTCCTGAGGTCTGCACTGCTGACCTTCCTCCAGCCCTCATCGTGGGTAGCTCTTACTGGACGTGGTACTTGATTCCGTGCTTTTTTGTATCATGCGTGACCCTGTGAGTACCAGGAGCGGCCTCCGATGTCTTGTGCTCATCTTGTACAGAGCTTCAGCTTCCCTTAGTAACTGTTAGGCCACTTTAATTCCTGAAGTTCGCTGCAGCTCAGGTGACACTTGGACTACCCTGGCTTTAATGTTGGAAGTCCTGCACGCCAGGAATCCCCAGTCCCAGGCTGTCTGGGATGGTCACTCACTGAATGTAAAGCCACAGACTGAGCTATGCCTTGGGCCTCTGCACATTCCGTAGGTTAATTAGCTACTGTGTACAGTGAGGCTTTGTCTTAAACTATTTTTCAAGCTAAAATTTATGGGAAAAATTATTTTAATTCATCAAACATGTATTGACTTTCTAAATGTGTAAGGTATTATGAAAGATAACGTGACATAATTTTTGGTTCTCAGGGAGTTAAAAACTTCCCTAGCTATACCATTTAGAGACTTATTAATTTTAATTATATTTCCTTTCTTATTTATCTTTACAGATGAAAGGGTCTTGAGAAAACAAACTTTGATGATTTGTTGATTCCTTCCCAGGTTATAGTAGAACGTCTTGGCCCATCATCTTCTAGTTTAGACAGTTTTTTCTCTGGTGCTTTTTGCTTACCCTGCACTGAAGCTCGCTTCCTGCTTTTTCTTTCGTGCGGCTCCTGTCGCTTCCTGCCCGTGGTGTGCTGGCAAGTGCCCGGTGCCGAGGGTCCTCCCACATGGCTGGCAGCACACCGCCCTCCTGCCGGAAAAGCCCAGGAGGACAGTCTCTGGGAGCTTTGAAGCTTCAGTTCTAAGTTTCCTCCTCAAGGTCACTAATTTAAAATGTAGCAAGAACCGTCTGGGCGCTCTTCTGTTTCTGCATCTGTCCCCTCTGGGAAGAGGCGCTCTGAATCCCCTGTTTCTCTCCCGCCTGTGAGCTGGTTTCCCGGCCCACAGGACTGCAGTTCGTGCCTGGCAGTAGCTGAGGACAGTTCCTACCCAGGGCTTCCGCTTGTTTTATAAAGTGTGAGCAGAGAGCCGTGCTGCATGATCCATGTATTTTAGAGAGTGGTTCCATGTGAACAAAATTTAGTGTCGTCAACTAAAACTCAAGCCAGGTTAACTTGGTGCTTATTTTATTACATGCTTATGATAATAAGAAGTCCCAGTTCAGCATCTCCCCGGAAATGCCCTCCTTTTCTTCTTTCCCTCCATCCCACCCTACTTCTTTCTATCCCACAGGCCCATTTCCACTGTCCACTAAGAAAGCTATGTAACAGTTTTCCTTCAAAGACCATAACCCAGTGGGTCCCTATTTTACTGTTGTTGCTGTTGTTTCATATATTTCTTGTCCATCTTCTTTTCTTTAGTAGTTTTATTTTTAAATAAACTTGGATTTGTAAAAGGGCACAGATAGTTAACACATACTCTTCACCCAGCTTCCCCTAATGTTAATATCTTATAACCTCGATAAATTTAGCTGAACTAAGAAACTAACAGTACTGTTAACTAAGCTGCAAGTTTGATTGACATTTCCCTAGTTTTTTCACTAATGGCCATTATTTTAGCGCCCCTGCCAGGACACCATGTCTCCCTAGTCTCCAGCCTGTGACAGTTTCTCCGTCTTTACTGATGGATGATGAATTCTTTCATCTTGGCTCCTCTATCCTTTTGAAATGTTCTCCTCTCTCTCTGTCTCTCTCTCTCTCTCCCCCACCCCCATTCCCCCCTCTCTTTTTCCCTTCCCTACTTTCTGGCATTCTGGAACTATCAGAAGCTCCAGATTCAATATGTCTTTCCTCTGCCCCAGCCCTGGAGTCAAACATTTCTCCAGTGAGTCCTGGTTCATTTTATTGGAGAATGGTATTTAAATACCAAGATCTGAGTGCCGAATGTGGTTTGTTACTGGAGGCGTTTTCAGGAGACAGAGTAGAAAATGAACACATGCACATAAGCCATGTATACACACACCTCCCTTTGTTTCTTTACCTCTCCATCTTTGTATATATTAAGATATACCTGAGTTTATACCGATGTCTCAGACTCTAATCTAGCCCCACAGAGTTCATTCACAGATTTGTGCTTAATTTTGCTTTTTTATGATGGAGAATGGGGAGCAGAGCAGTTAGGCCTGGATTTCAGCTTCACTTCTTCTGAGTGCTGCGGCTCATTGGTGAGAAAGGAATCTTTTGACCTGACTGTGGCAGACACATTCTGGGGGAAGGTTGTTGGTCCTCAGTGCTGCTGAGCAGGCCTCCCAAGCTCTGAGGGCACCGTACCATTGCAGGTGGAAAGTGCCTTTCCTCTGACAGGATATGCCTGAGTACTTCTTCCAAGGCTTGTTTCACATAATGTTAAGAGTTGTCACTTAAGCGACCATCTCTAGCACAGAGCTGGGCAAGCTTTTCCTGTGAAGTCCCAGACAGTAAATGTTTGAGACTTTTCAGGCCGTGAGGTCTCTGGTTGCAAGCACTTAGCTCTGCCTTTGTCCCGTGGAAGCAGTCATAGACGGTACACAAATGAATATGCATGGATAGGTTTCAGTAAAGCTTTATTTACAAAAACCAGGGGGCTGCATCTGGGTTGGCCAAGCCCTGGACCCATTAAATGCCTTCTCCTCCTTTCATCTTTGTCGCATTCTCACTGCCTTTGTGGACTGGATATGTTACATTTGTGCCCTTGGGAAGAGAGTCGGGTTGGTGGAGAAGTGCTGCCCGAGCACGTGCATCATAAACATGGTTGGCTGACGGCACTAGTGTGGCCGCGTGTCCTGTCCCACAAGCCCTCCACCTCTTCCTTCCCACTGGTAGATTTTGCAGCTCTCTGTGCGTGTGGTAGGCGAGCAGGGGTGGCTCTGGGACAGTTTTCTGACTTCATGTGCATTTACCCGCCAGCACTTATCTCCTGACCCTCTTGGCGCGTGGCCGTGTTACGTCACTGGTTTCTGTCTGTCTGGAACCACTCCTGCTCCATTGGTGGTGCTGGTCTGGTGAACCTGGAGCAGTGAAGTGGTTCATTCACTCGGGTGTTCAGCACTCATTGACCAGGCCCCTGCCCCATGCTGAGCCTTTGCCTTGCAACTAAAATGTCAGCATCAGAGAAAAACCAGTCCATTTTCGACCCTCATGGGGCATGTGATCCTGAGGGTGAGACAGGCAGTGGTTTTGAAATATGTAGAGTATGCATAATTGCAGCTGTGGTCATTGCTGGGAATTACAGGTAAATGATGCTGTGATTGAGGGAGTTAATCTAGGCACGGAGAGTTTTTAAGGCATTCCTGAGAAAGCGATTGGGCTGAGGCAGAAGGAAAGCATATTCCAGGAAATGGGCACAGCATGTGTGAAGACCCCATGGATCTTTGCAGTCCGGCCCCTGAGAGGGACTAAAAGGCCAGTGTGGCTGGAGAGGGAGAATGAGGACAGCAGCGGGGCTCAGGGTGCGGGGGGGGGGGGGGGGGGGGGGGGGGAGGGCGGGAGGCCATGTGGAGGAGGCTTGACTGCAGAAGAGACAATTACTCCATTGGTCTGAGCCGAGAATTTGACATGGGCACGTTTGAATTTAACCCTCAGGTAAATGTTAGGGTTCTGTTCTTAAAACTCGTCTTGTACATTTAAGAACTTTGAATAAAAGTTATTTTTGCAGTTCAAATTTATTATAACATTTTATTTAAGAGAGAGGATTGTTTTGAGACTCTAGTTGCTCTCTGTGAATTGGTGGGTGTTTGGGGCTTGTCAGCAATGGTTCTGTCCATCACTATTAGAGGTGTTTGTACTGACAGAAATAGGCAAAGTAGCACAGTACCCTAACTCTTCTACCATGGACCCTAGAGAATGATTACTTAAAAATGTCCCTGGGTCTGGTTGCATTTTAGAACTTGAAATTAAGGATTAATGATGACCAAGCTTCAAATCAATTGCAGAAAATTATTCTCTTCAAAGAACATTAAAACTTTTGTTTTAGTTTCTTATATTTATTTAGTCTTCCCTTTTAACTCTAAAACTATATTTTAAAGTTTTATTGCCAGCTAAGTTATAATGTGAGTGCAGAGGGAAATTCAGTTTGTCTTTATGGAATGTATTTTAAAATAAATAGATTGCATTATTAATTTTGAGGTTAATACTGCATTGTTTCTCATACTGAACTGTCTTAGGAAGGAATCAAAGGTATCGGTTTGGGAGATCAAGTCACATGTTAACAAAATACAAATACCCCATCAAGTAATACTCTGAAGGAGACAGTGCAGCTTATTTCTTCTCCAGGGCGCCTTTCGGTAAATAAATAATGAGGGACAGCATGGCATAGTAAAGAATGCAGACTCCAGCTCAGCCCTTCTGGTTGAACCATCTCAGACCCTTAAGCTCTTTGTGCCTCAGTTTCTGTATCTTACAAATGGAGCACAATGCCCCATTGTGACTGTTACCGATGTGAGGTCCTGGTTCAGTGTTTCTTCTTATCATCATCATGAAATCTTCCTTCTAGGTCACACAGCGACTGTTGACATTTTTGGTGTGGTTGTAGCTCACACAATGATATGTTTCTTTTTGTAAAGGAGAAATTGTCGTAAATGAAGTCAATTTTGTGAGAAAATGCATCGCATCGGACACAAGTCAATACGATTTGTGGGGAAAACTGATATGCAGTAACTTCAAAATTTCCTTTATTACGGATAATCCAGTGCCATTACAGGTGTGTTTGATTTGTATGCTGTTTAATCGTATCAGGGCTTTTGACTCTAAGCAGTATGTATTATCAATATTATATAAAGCACAGATATGGGAAAATTATAATAAAATTATTAATAAGTGATTAATATAAGTTTGGGAATGTATTATATTAAAATTCAAAATAAAGTTTAAGGAGAATGTTGAGACTTGAGGAGTATAATTAGTGAGATGGTTTTAAGTCACATTGCTGTGTTTATCCTCTGTGATCTTTGCTTATATATCCTTTTCAATAAAGGAGTTATTATTTCCTTCTAAATATTTTAACCTATCTATAAAAACAAAGGTATCCTTTTTTACTACTCATAAAGAAAAAAAATTATATAGCAAATAATTTCATAGATGCTGCACATTTTACATATTTTATAGTATCTTTAGTATTTTTCCAAAAAAGTCAAATTCTCATTTCAAATTTCTAGTAGTTAGAATGAAGAAAAATATTGATAAAGTTTTTCTTTAATAACCCTCTTGCTATTTTATATTCTTACTGGAAAACAACAGTTCCATATAATTTGAGTTTTCAAAAAGTCAGTCATGGGCTTCCCTGGTGGCGCAGTGGTTGAGAGTCCGCCTGCTGATGCAAGGGACACGGGTTCGTGCCCCGGTCCGGGAAGTTCCCACATGCCGCGGAGCGCCTGGGCCCGTGAGCCATGGCAGCTGAGCCTGCGCGTCCAGAGCCTGTGCTCTGCAACGGGAGATGCCACACAGTGAGAGGCCCGCGTACGGCAAAAAAAAAAAAAAAAAAAAAGTCATTCGTTCGCCTAACTTAAAAATCCTGGACTTTTCCTCAACAACTATTTTCTGTTTTGATTTGTAAAGTGTTATATATACACTTTTACTCCCTAGACCTTTATTTGTAATAGTAATATTTGGATGTTAACTCTAAACTTTTGACTGAAGCACGTAACTATGGATAAGTGTATTTCAATCTATTGCAATCTGTTGGTATATTGAGACTAAATTTAAGGCATTTACAGATACCCAGTATGTAGAGACACAGCTTATTTGGCTGTAAACTTGGGTTTTTCCTTTTATTTTTGGCTTTATTTCAATCTTTGGCTCCAGGTTTCACTATAAATGAGACTCATGTACCTGGAATAGCTTAAATCCAATACCACTAATAGGAAAAATAAGCCAGTGTCCTACCAACAGAAGGTTAATAGCATCAACAATGTCCTTAGTCTGAAAGTGTGTATAAAAAATGGGTTTAAAAAATAAGCTGCAGTTTGACTAAAGATTTTTTATTTTGAGTAGACTTTGCTGTAAAAAGTTATTTTCTGCTCTAAAATCTCCATTGTGAAACTCAAGCCATGATTTTACCCATTAAAATCTGATGACTTTGGAGCCCCATTTTTTTATTATTTTAGTGACAGTTTAACCAGAACTAGATATGCAAGTGTTTGGTGAAGTGATTGACAGTATAATATTACATATCCTGTATGTTATAATGACATTGTTGTATATAACTTGACCTAATTTTATTGTTTAAAGTGTGGGAAGAAAGGTGGAGAGAATGTGAACACAGTATGTGTTTCTCTCTTCCTCCCCTTACTTTCCTACTGAAGTGTGTTCTGTGATAACTATAGCCTTAGAATTGTCATAGCTGCACAGGCAAAAGCTTTTGTTCTTTTTAGAGATGGTCGTCGCAATTTCTTATCACACCTAAAAGTAAGGCTCATATTACCATCGTGAAGTTATTGGGAAAATAATTAACATGAATGTATTTTTTTATTTCAGAAATTCCATTATAGAAACCTTCTTCTTGGTGAACATGATGTCCCTTTAACATGTATTGAGCAAATAGTCACAGGTATGTATTATTCTTCACTCAGCCCCTAAAAGCTGGTTCTGCTCGGGAATTCTTGCTTGAAGAGTTACACCTCTCAAATACTTGGGCTGGAGTTTTATTTCTGTAGGTTTTTTGCTTTTTCCCTTTTTTTTTTTTGAGTCCCAGGAAAATTAATCAGTAAATTATTTTTAAATGGAGATATAAAATATATGGCTTTTTAAAAATATTTATTTATTTATTTATTTATGGCTGCATTGGGTCTTCGTTGCTGCGTGCAGGCTTTCTCTAGTTGCAGTGAGCGGGGGCTAGCTACTCTTTGTTGCGGTGTGCAGGCTTCGCATTGCAGTGGCTTCTCTTGTTGCGGAGCACGGGCTCTAGGTGCACGGGCTTCAGTAGTTGTGGCACGTGGGCAAAGTTGCTCCGTGACATGTGGGATCTTCCTGGACCAGGGATTGAACCTGTGTCCTCTGCATTGGCAGGCGGATTCTTAACCACTGCACCACCAGGGAAGTCCCAAAATATATGGCTTTTTATATTTTCTAGTATTTGTCCTCTTTTTAATTAATATTTTAATCATTAAATATAGATGATGGTGGTTTTGTGCAAAGAAATATCTTTAATATCATCCAAAGCAAAGTTAAAACTGATCCCCCAAAGTTCTAGGAATTATACACAAATATGAAAGATTCTAGAGAAGCAGTACTAAGTGGTGGGTGACCTTCCGATTGTTTTCAGTAAGAATTTGTTAAAGTGTACTAAAGAGTGAATATCAAGAAAGGAATTTTTTTGTTTTTTTATTTTTTAGTAAATGACCACAAAAGGAAGCAGAAAGTCCTGGGCCCAAACCAGAAGCTGAAATTTAATCCAACAGAGTTAATTATTTACTGTAAAGATTTCAGAATTGTGAGATTTCGCTTTGATGAATCAGGTCCTGAAAGTGCCAAAAAGGTAATCCTGTTAAGTTTTATCATTGGTTTTGCACTATATTTACCAGTTGCAGTTCTGTATGGAAGTTCTCATTTCTCAATTGCTCAGTTTTTTGTTTTTCGGTTTTTTTAGGGGAAGTTATTTGATATCTCCTTATGTAAAGTCAAAGCCAGGAACGTTAATAGAACTGTTTCCTTGGACTAGTTTATGACTGCTTTAAAGTATTCTATGTAATTTTTTAATCAGCTCCTAAAATATGAAAAGCTGTCATGCATATCTTTTACATTAAGACCATTACCAGCTGTTTTTTTTCTTGGTTAAAAAGATTGAAAAGATGGTGATGTATTGTAATTGAGGTTTGTAAGACTTTTAATTCAGTACCTCAGAGCTTTATCAATAAACTAAAAGGTAGACTTAGGTTACATAAGGGTTAGGTAAATGTGTAGTTATAGGAGGGGTCTAATAAATATTAGTGCTTTAGAGAAATTTTAATGAATTAATTTGATATTCCACACAGGCGGCTAAAAGCTAGGGACTTTTTAATTGGGTTGTTTTTCCCCTGCCTTCCAGGGAATGTTTATTGCAAACTCGTGGAGTAAGATTCAAGGGCAGAAATTCCTCCTTCTTTGATTCCAGATTTTGGGTTTAGCAGAGGAGTGAAGCTGGTGGTCCTAAAGCCCCCCGGGCCAGTCTGTGGTTCAGCAAATGCAGAGAATAGTAACAGAATCTCCAGAAGCCTGCTCTCATGTATCGGGAATAGAGGAACGATGAGGGAGCTTTTGTGCCACCAAAAAGGGGAGCATTTGTTTTCCATGGTCAGTAGACTTACTGCAGTAAATTTTCTGTTGATATCAAAATGTGGCTGTCAGAAAGATCTTAAGGCAGCTGTCTTCTTATGGTTTGGTGAGGAGGTGATAGATTTATTTTTAGAACCAGAGTCAACAGTTTCTTTATAGGAGGGCAAACACGAAATGAATGTCTGAAAATGTCTGACCATTGCAGCTAGGCTATGTAGCAGAATGGTGGTGGGATCTGTGGCTAAACGTTTTCAGGTAGAGTGTGTATAACTACTTTCTTCATGCTGCAGGATGGGAAATTCAGCTAGATAACTTTTAAGGCTACTTTTAGCCATTCAATTCTGCAGTTTGTGATTTTGGCATTTTACTAATTTGAGATGCCTATTCTTATGTAGAAAGACTTTAGAATTAATTAGGTAGTAGACTGCGTATAAAATAGTTTAGCCAAGTTACTTTCTTGAACTCAGATATAGTTGTAATTTCATCAGAGCATCAGGAATCTGCTTGTGAAAACGTTACCTTCAGGATGTGTATCATTTCAAGAACAGGGACACCATGGAACTTAGGAGATGGGGTTAGGACACGGTATTTTTAAAATAAGAAATTGATACAGTGGCCCAATATTCTTTTAGAAAGTTGATATCTCTCCCATTTTCTCCTCTATTTTTCAGATGACAGTATTTCAGTCATTGCAAAGCATAATTATCTGGCTCGTTCTTGCACCATCTAGAGTACTTGTTGGTCATGTTTGATGTGTGAGGCAGTGCGCTAAGTTTAGTTGAGGAGATAAAGCATGAACAAATGAAAACAACAGTACAAAGTAGCAGCATAAAAGATGTTCCCACATAAATGATTAGCTTCCAAATGAATGAAACAGATAAAAAGTGCTGTGGAAATTCAGAATATCCCTTCCCTGTTGTTGCTGCTGGTAAGTGCTATAGGGGGCCTCATTGAACCGTCTACTCAAAACAGGCTAGGCTGGTCCAGTTTTTTATGCCCTTTCCCAAGACCAGGTTTCTGGCAAAAATTCTTTTCCCACTGTTGTAAAATATCAAAAGCAGTTACCTCAGACCCAAAAGAAATACTCTCTTTATCTTTGTACAGTCATAAGGGGGGAAATACAGAAAAGAAACAGTGGCATTAAGAATATAAATGGAGAAATTTTTCCCTGATTTACATGTTTTCAAACACAAAGGGTTAAGTCACGTATGGCTGCCAAAGCTTAATGGCTTCATGAGTTAAAAACAAAAATTCTAGCACACCGTGTTATTTCAAGTGAAAGTTTTCCTCTAAAATTAGGTAACAATTGGGGAATTACAGCTTGATTCTACCTCCTGGAAATTTTGAATGCTAAATTTTCTCAGGAAATGCTTTGATTTTTGTGAATTGTTTTAAAATGACCAGATGCATGTTCGGAGTTCTCTGGTGGGTAAACCATTGATTATTTTTGGAAATACTGAAAGCAGTCATATTCCTATTTGAATTAATGAAATCTCGGAATGCTAAATTGGTTCACATTTTGTTAAATATTGCTCTAAAGCCTTCTGGTAATCTAGCTGGTATTTCCTGAGTAGTATTATGACAAAATTAGATGACATTCATCCTCATTATTCTTGGATTGTAAATAAGGATTTTGGGGAAAGGTCTATGTAAAGAAAAAAGGAATTTGGATATCTAGAATTGGATATCTGGCCTCAAAGCAACTTTGAGCCACCATTTCCTTTTGAAGAACCTTTGCTGAGGGGCAAAAGATTGTTTTTAATGATTTATCACTTACATAAAAAATATATATATAAAAGATGGTAAGTGAAATATATGCCCCTTGTCTTCACTTCATTCTCAAATTAGTAGGCTCTGATGAACCACTTGTTCAGGCATAGTTTCTAGAGATAAAAATTCAGCTCATCTATTTAAAGAACAAGTTGGCCTTTCCTGAATTGCCATTTTTGCCTTTAATCTGAGACTTACTCCTCGGTGGCTTTCAGACCACAGAAATACAGGAAACCAGTTTTGTTTGCCCACGTGCCAGCACTGGCTGTGTGTTAATCTTCTCCAGTGCTGTGCCCCCAGCTGGTCTGGGAGGAGAAACCACCAACCGTGGGTACTTCTGGCTTCTGTCCAGACAAGAATATCAGCCTCGGTCCAAAAATCACCTCAAAAGTAGTTTACTTTTTTTTCCTCCAATTAAATATTTACCATAATTTAATGTCTTTAATAAAGATTTTCTTCATTTTTCTCTGATACCCAGGCCAAATGAACTATTTCAGAGGCAGTTTTTAAAGATGTAGAGAGAGTTTTTCTGAAATTTTTTTAACACTTAGGGAGTACATTGTAAAATTAGAATAATTTTACATGAAAATGAGACCTACTTTTTTAAGTCAAACTCTTAGTGATGGAATCTAGGAATGTGGGTGTAGGCTTTTTAAATAGTGTGTACAAAAAAGCTCAAGGAAGAGGACTTCTGGGAAAAAGCTCAAGGAAGAGGACCCCTGGCTTTCTCGATCTTCTCAGAGTGTCCTGCAGTGACAACAGGAATGTAACCCGGATGACACAAGTTGTGTGTACCTTTGTCAGGGTTCCTAGAGGTACCCCGTACTGAGGTTACCTGAGCTAAGTCCTACACACTTGTGGTTACACTGCTAAACAACAGCTATAGTTCAGGCTGTGTCCCCTTCCCCCCCAAAATCAACCATTGTGCAAGTGATTAAGCTGAGTTGCTTTCACATTATTACAGTATTTATAGTCTTCTTTAAATGTGGATGCCATTAAATAAGCTCATTTGTTTCCTAACCTTTATAAATGTGAGGTTGTGCTATTTTAAGGGCTTTTTAGAAATGGGCTACGTTGGGTTTTGCCTAGCAGATAGGCTTTGTGGCCATAAAAAACATATTCCATCATCAGTGATGTGTGGATTTCTTTTGTGTAAACAAGGCCCATGACTGCTTTCTGAATGTCTCAGAGAAAGTGATATCTAGTATTATTGAATTGGAGCATTTTCCTGACTATATTAGTAACTTATTTTGTGAACTAGTATTTTTAGTGCAGCAGCTGTTAAGCACAAAGACCCTCCAGAAAGCTACTGATGAGATGGCAGAAATGTAGGGGTCTTCAGGGCTTCCTCAGATCTGTGCAGAGAGACCTCTCCTGGTCTCCTTCTCTATTAACCTGCTCTCTTCTTCCCTCACTGTAACACTGTACATCCTCTTCCCTGCTGGATTTATTTTCCCCTTTGGCACTTATCATTGTCTAATTTATTGTAGTATTTCCTGTTTCTCTGGTTTAGTGTCTGTCTTCCCCACTAGAATGTAAGCTTAATGAGAACAGGGTTTGTTCTCTGTTTGTTTGTTCACTCCCGCATCCGTAGGACTTAGGACACGGTGGCGGCTCTGTAAATACCTGTTGAAGGAAGGAGACCTGGTGCCTGCCCTTGAGTAATTGAACTTTGTGGTAGAAGTAAAACAAAGAACCCTATGTCCTCCTTTTTATCCACTCTCATGACTATTGGGTGAAGACCTGGAAAGTACCGCTCCATAAGCACAGTTAACTGAAGAGATGCTTTCTATTGGAACTATTGTTATTCAGAGAGAACGGGAGGGTTTCCACAGTCAGTACTGTGCATTTGGCTCAGTCTGGGAAGGCTGATGAGGACAGACACAGCGTGGTTGGCTAAGCAGCGGGGAAGGGTTTCTCGAGCAGAGTGTGGCCGAGGGGATGGCTAGGACTGAGTCAGACACGTTATGTGCTTCTAGACCAGGGACGGCTGAGGGGTGGTGGGGAGGGCACGGGATGGCTGGTAGAGGAGAGCTGGTTTGGTGAAGAATCTAGAATAAGAAGGTTTAATTTAGTATGCAGGTATCTGGGAACCACAGCAGATTATCCGGAGAACAAAGTTGTTGGTCAAAATTTGATCTTTGGAAGAGAACCCTTAAGTATTGTTGATTTTTTTTTTTTTTTTTTTTTTTTTTTTAAGAATGTAGGGAAACCCACAAAGATGCCGTAAGGCGAGTATGGCTTAAGGTTGTGACTATGATGGTGTAGAAAAATGGGACAAAAATGAAAAAGAATCTTGAGGAAAGTGCAACAAAGCTTATAAACTAAATATGGTGCCCAGAGGAACAGGAAGTGATGAGGACTTTTTCAAGGTGTAGATTTCAGTAGTTTGCTGCTGGAAGAAGTGCTTTAAAGACTGTTGAGCAGGTAGGGGATGGGAATGTAGGTCACTGTCTCCTAAATTTCCTCGGTGGGACTCTCATAGAAAGCTCTCCCATAGGCATTAAGAAAAGCAGGGTATTACATAAGTTTCAAGGAGCTTTCTTTGTTGTTGTTGTTGTTTTTAGTCAAAACTAAAACTAATGATAACTCTGTTCTCTTAGATGTATGTTTTAATTTAGTAAGACAGGAAACATTTATTCTATAGCAGACTCTTAAAATATATTTTAAACAAGCAACTGACACATACTTACCAGTCAATAGAATTTGCATCAACCCACCCCAGACACCGCTAATTTGACATGGACTAACAATTAACTAAACTTCTTGCTTGCTCACTGTTAAAAGTATATCATTCTGGCTTAATGCTTATTCTTCTAAATGATGCTTAATCTTTTGAAGTAAGAACATCTATTATTCTCTCCTTGCATATGTCTTCAGTTTCTTCTGTCTTCTTTGCTCATTTAAGAGTGTTTTCTCCCATGGTCTAGTCCAGGGCTTTATGGGCACAGAGCACTATCTTTCATTCTTTCCAACAGCAGTAGAGGGTAATCGCAGCCATGTTTCCACACGTGGCCTCCTCCCAAGGCCAGGTGTGTGCTAAGGTTATTCATCCTCACCGCAGCCTAGGTATTATCTTCATTGTACAGGTGCGCAGATCGAGGCTCCAAGAGATGAGTTGACTTCACACAGGTTACATGGCAGGTGCTTGGTAGAGCTGGGATTCAAGCCCTGATCTGTTGGATTCCAAAGCCCACACTTTTTCCACCATAGGCATAGCCTCAAACCATTTTATTTAAACACAGTTTTTTTGATGTACCTCTTTGAGCCGCCCATGTACCTCTGGATTTCTTACTAATTTTTTTTTGTAAGAAAAAATTGTAGCTTTTCTATTAAGTTTAGATTTTTAATGCATGAGGGAAGAACATTAAAAGTTCATACCTAACAGTAAGCCTTCCAAATTGATGGTATTAAATCATTATAGTCCATAAAAAATGAAACTTCTCTTTTTCTTTTTTTTAGGAGTGGATATGTCACTGCCTTTTTGGAGAATGCTTCATTAGTTTTCAAGTTTTGTTTATCTGAATAAAAGTACATTCCTGTTAAAATTCAACTCAGCAAACACTTACTGAATACTTAGCATGTAGTCACTAAAGATTAAACAGTGTCATGGGGCACGACAATGAATGAAATCCCTGGCATTAAGGAGCTCTTTCACACTCTAGGTCTACAGGAAAACATGGAAATAAGTCTATAATCCCTGCCCCAGATGACGCTCCCACACTCAAGGCCTTATTGTACATTTCATTTAACTAAGTGTGTTGAAATCAATTCTAAATGTAGAATTTTTCCTAGGTATGCCTTGCAATAGCTCATTATTCCCAGCCAACAGACCTCCAGCTACTCTTTGCATTTGAATATGTTGGGAAAAAATACCACAATTCAGGTAAATATGAAAATATTAACTATTGTGACTAACTTTACATTGTCTAAATTTTATTCTTATGTTTTATGAGAAGCTTCCAAGTACATGAGCTTTAATGATTGTAGAATTATTAGCTTCATAACTGTTAGAGAAGTAAGCACTATATACTAAAAGAGATAACATTTGTCAGATAACATTTAAAAAGTGACGGGGAAGAACCTATAAGCAACTGTAAACGTAGGCTTATGAGAATCATGTCAAGTATTTTGCCTGTAGTCACTGGCTTGTATTTTATGATGAAGGAAGATACCTCTCCCTCCCCGCCTGTTAGTTGGTAACTTGAGTTAAAGTAATCTTATCTTTTAAGAAAACTGGCAGAAAATTAAAAGATATTTGAAACTCATGATCTTTTTTGGCAAGGTGTGATTTCATGCAGAAGCTGAAATGGCTAAACTTTTTAGTGGACCTCATTAAGATTGTCAAAATATTGATTTTATATTTCTGAATAAGATTCATGAAAGGAAGATGAGCATTCATCCAAAAGACAAGTGTATTTTGAACGGTTTTTATAAAAGTGAATAGTTCTGTACACATATATGTCAGTGATGACATCACCAAGGAATATTCCAAGTGATCGTGTAATTCTGTGCATTCTTTTTATATACAAATAATTGTAATTTTGATCAACCAATTTTCTTTTTTTTTAACCTCATAAAAGGCTAGAGAAAAAACAATGAGGTCATGTCTGACATTAGCTCCTCGTAGGTTAGTGACCACATGTCCATTTGCCTGCTGGATCATGTGCTCTCCCAGTCTTTAAGGGAGAGAGATGACTCAGCTACACGTTTATAGTGAAAGGGCCGTTCACCCCAGCCAGCATGGTCTGGACGGGCAGCCTATAAATTACTAATTTTACTGGTCCTTTACATTTTGTTACCTCAGAACATGTATAGTAATTTAAATAATCTGTATAATAAAAGTATATTCCAGTATCACTGTATTGTAAATTCATTAAAATGTAGGAACAATACACAGTACCTGCAGATGCATATGGTATAAGTACACTGTAAACGCCATAGAGATGACATGCAAAGGTCATAGCTTTTATCTTATGGTACTAACAGAAATGGGGTAACGAAATACTTATAATTTAATTTTTCTTATCACAGTGCAACTAATTGTAACCTAGGCTTGAACAATACAACTAATTTTTAAAGTCCATTTCTTAACATAAAGAAAATTCACTTGTTGTCCGAAAATAAAGTATTGTAGATCCGCACTAGTAGCTAGGCAAACATTCCTTTGGCGCATCTTCAGGCTGCAGACCGTGATCATCAGGGTTATCCTCAACAGGACTCTCACCCAGAGCTGTGAGAGAGTAACTGAGATGAAAGCTTCAAGGGGCACAAGAGTCGTAGGAGAGCCTTTGATTCCCACTTGCATTTGTTGATGATCAAAACCAATTCTGGATGATACCTTTTTCCTAGTAGATGATACCTTTTTCCAGTCCAGGGTACAGACCCATGAGTTCTGCACAGTGTTCAGCAAGTACAGTGAACTTCATTATGCGTTTGGTGACGTGATGCCTGCTTCAGTTACTTCTCACGGTTGTCTTCATCCGTTCCTCGTGGGCATCTCTGGGTTGATAGCAGTTTGTTCAGTCCATAGCTTTCCTACTACTGGTTTCCTTATTCCCGTCAGTCACTTCTCTGTATCTTCTCATATGTAGCTTGTGGAGAAAATAACGATTGATAAGTAACACTTAAAATATTCAGGGACACTTTTATATTGCATCCTTCAGACTCCTCCTCCTTGACAGTCACTTCATAAACATAACACTTGGCCAAAGTTTTGTTAAGATTCCTCATAGGGTAACATCCTTTCATATCCTTCCATGCTGTTGCAGAAGCATAAACTGCACCTTTAAGAGCAAAAGAAGCCTGAAATTTCCACACACTGCAGTCAGAATTCATTAATTTGTGAGTGAAAGAGGCCCAATAATCCACTCTTGAACTTCTGGATGACACCTTGATTCATTGGCTGGATTAAAGAAGTCCTTTTTGCAGGCAGGTAGGTGACAAAGCTGTTTCCACAAATAAGATGTGAAGCTAGAGGATGTCCCCTGCAATTGTCTAAGAATCTTTTAGCTGGCCTTAGGCCTTCTGACGTTTTCTTTCGTGTTCGGCATCACTTGAGTGAAAAGCCAGTCATCCAGGTTCTTCTGCGAGGATCCTGAAGCATGGGGGATGCCCAGCACCCACAGGCTTCGGGACGCTCCACACGCTGACACCGCAGGCGGCACTGGCACAGACAGGAACGATGGTTCTATTTTTGCTCTTTTAACTTGAAAGAAACCACGAGGATGCTGTTTTCACCAGTTAGCTTATTATTGGACAAATAATGTCCCAAAAATACAGATCCATCTTTGTTATAAAATTGATAAGATGTCAGATTATACTTCTGGACTAAAGAATTGAAAACCTCAGGTTACCTGCAGCCTCAGTGTTGGCAGCTCCACTGCATGACAGACACCTGCTTGCAGATGTGGTGACATAATCTCAAGGTGCAGTGTAGGCTCACAGCAGAAGATGGACATTTTCAGTGACGTTATTTTACTTCGTAATTTTATCCTTTTTTTTAAACATGGGTCTTAGTATTAGGTTTTCCTTTAGATGCTTATTTGAAAACCACTTACAGAGGACAAAATCCATTTGAAATAGTGTAGAAATTTTTAAAGTTTGTTGCTTGTCAGTTTTTTTAATATTTTCAGTGTAGCTGTAAATGGTTGTGATTGGTCCTCGTGTCTCGGGAATGGGAGTACACCAGCCTTGTGCACCGGAATCCCTGGGGGAGCTTTTAGAAAGACAGCCATGCCGGCCCCACCCCAGGCCCATAAAGTCCAAATCTCCTGTCCGAACCACTTTGTTGGCTCCGCTCTCTTGAACTTCTTAATGATCACAGTTCTGTTTTTCCCTTCTTCGCCCTTTGTGACTTCTCATTTCTGCAGTGTCATCAAAGCGATAGGCTTTCTTTTCATTTGTTGACAACTTTTATTGTCTTTACTGTTGCTTGAGGCCATTCTAAATATGGAGGAGGCTAGTTAAGTGGAAACACTAAGATCATTTCAACTCGATCTAGGATTAGACTTGTGAACTGTGTCACAGAAGATAATGAGGGTCAGGAGGGCTGACCTTGTTTCATTTTCAGTTGGCTGAGGAGGGGTGTCCTAAAACCTCAGTCAGGTAACCGTCAGGGGAGCCAGATCTTCCTAAGACGACTGGCTTGGCCAGTCTGTTGCTGCAGCCCCTGTTAGTAATCCACTAGTAGAGCAGGCCACAGGCATCGGGCCTCTGGGACTTTCTGAAAAGCATTAAAATTTCCAGACTTTCTAATGGCAGATTGGGTACCTGCTACACATTCCATAATAAGCTCTCACTGAAGATGTTGAGTATATCAGAAATCTGGTCCTGGTTGCTGAGAAATGGACAGGTTCTACACAAGTAAAACCTGCGAAATAGCAAACAGTACTAGATCTTGTTGTTGCTCTCACTTTGTGTTCAGAAAAATTCACCTATTCTTAGTTAGATCTTGAGACTTTATGTGTTTTGCCAGAGGACCAATCTTGTAAACAGTGAGCATGTTCTCAGCCTAGCTTCCTAAGTCTGTAACCTCAGAACACTGAAAAGTATGCAGGTCTGGACTCCCAGCTAGGGCTGAGCTGCCAAGTATTTACATAGCTCTTTATAAAGTTCCAGTGTGTTTTGGTGGTGGTGGTCATTGCGTGGCGGGGACCTCTGTGCAATGTTGAATAGTAATGATGGTAGCAGGTAGTGTTTCTGTTCCTGGTTCTAACAAGGATGATGTTTGCTGCGTGTTTCTGATAAGTACCCGTTATCAAGTGAAGGAAATTCCCTTTTATTCCCAATTTGATAAATTTTTCTGTATTTTATATCATGAGCACGTGTTGGACTCTATCAAATGTTTTTCTGCACTTGCGAGGGTTTTTTCCCCTTTAATTTGGTCATATGATGAATTCCTTAGGTTTTCTAGTATTGGCTAGCTTGCTGTGGTTTTTGGTGCTCTGCTACACAGCGTGTGAAATGGGAATTGCCTGGAAGTTCCACGCAGGTTCCGTGTTCTGGAGAGATCACAAGTCCCAAGTTCCCCAGCACGTCCTCTGGTGGTTGTTACTCCAGAGCAGGCACTGAGACAGAGTGGCCCACCAGAATACGGGCTTAGAAGTAGCATTTTAATTTTTAACAAGCTCTGTTAAAATCAGAATCATCATAATTATAATTCTGATGCCACTTAAAGGATAAAATGCAAAAGTGCTAGCCCGGCACCTGAGACCCTTTATAATCTAGAGTAGCGCCATCCAGTAATGGGAATGTTCTGTTACCTGCATCGTCCAGTAGAGAAGCCACTGGCCACATGTGGCCATTGAGCACTTTAATGTGCCTGGTGCAACTGAGGAACTGATTTTAAAATCTTTGTTTAATTTAAATTTCAGTTGAAATTTAAGCAGCACGTGTGGCTGGTGGTTCCTGTCTGGTGCAGCACGGGTTGAGAGGCTAGGCCCCGTCGCGTTTCCCAGCCTCCCTTCCGCCACCTCTGGCACCCTTACTGCGCTCGCTGTAGTTCATTACTCGGCGCTGTACCGTCCTTCCGCGTGTCTTACGTCCCGCTCTGCCTAGCACGCCCGTCTCCTCCTCACCAGCCACCTGCGAGCATTTGGATTGGCTGGTTCCTCAGGACTCTGCTCAGAGCTGCTCGGGTCGGAGACCTTCCCGTCCCAGCCTGCAGCCCCAGCCCCAGCCACAGTGGGCTTCCCTCTCCACCCGCATCGCTCTCGTCCACCCGGCGCACTGTCACCAGCGCCTCAAAGTAGGGGTGAAATCTTAGCTCGCTTGTCAGTTTTCAAGCCTTAGCACGTGGTAGGTTCTCAGAAAATACCTGTTTTGCACCAGGTTTAGTAAATAGTCCACGGGAACGGGCGTGGCATGTTGAGGGGACAAAGAAGGGTTTTCACGGCTGCAGGGGGATGGGAGTTCGGCAATAACGGGCGGTAACTTTAGTTACAGGGCAGGTCTGCGAGCGCTCTTTAAGAGAAGCTGTTTAGGTTTGCTGGATTCAGTTGGAAATGAGTATTATTGCACAGTTGGGGGCAAGGGTAGCGTCCTGAAAGCCTGATTTCAGGAAGTGTGTCCTGTGGCAGCTGCAGGCTGGTCTGAGTGCAGCAGAACATCAGTCGGGCTGTCAGCTGAGAGACTGGCCGTGGTTGCAGCCTGCACAGGGAGACCCTGGGCCAGGAGAGGGATGGCGTCTATCACCCAGATCAGGCTGCCTGTGGGGACACCTTTCTCTGTGGTCACTCTGAGGCCCTCCTGAGGCTGTGCGCATGCTCCCAGCAGGTGGCCGTGCCTCTCAAGTGGAGAAGGCTCCTTGCTAAGGAAGGTCAAGTCTAGGCCCTCTGCTGAGTCTCCAGTGGGCTGGCACTCTGGTGGAGGCTAAGGAATCTATGTCACCTTATCAAAGAAAAATCATGTAGAGATAGGAGACCAAGAATGTCATAGCGAGTCATACATAGAGAAGGGTTAAGAAGTAAACACTGGAAAGATGAAAGATTCGGACAGCTTGAGAATGGAGTTGATTGTTGGATGCGTTTATTTTTCCAGGCAAAATGTGGGGAGAAAACTAGCAGTGACTTGGATTTACGCCATAGCTTGGGGTAGGGAGTTGAGGGACGCTTGTGAATGGTGTCCGTAAACCGGTAGGGATAGAAGACAATTGGAAGTTAAGGAGGAAACGTGAGCAGCAGGCGTCGGTCACCCTTTCAGAAGGTGGCCAGTAAAAGGGAGGGGAACTGTGTAGCGTAGTAGCGAGAGTGGTCCAGTGTGGTCACGTGAAAGACCTTTCAAAGCCAAGTTTGCCCGTTTGTGAGTGAAGGCGTTGAAGGCAGAGCCAGCAGAAGGACAGGGTATCGAAGGTGCTGCAGGGTGGGGACGAGCTGGACGACGACGGGACACAGTGGGCTGTTCTGCGGGGGGGCCGCCCCTTCCCCAGGACGGCCGGAATGGGTAGGGGGGCTTTGGAGATACCAGAGACAAACAGGGAAGAGGTGCCACATTGCAGTGTGTTTGTGACAGGAGGCACAGAGAGGAGAGGGAATTTGAAGCAGAATTAATACTATTGCTTTTTCTTACAGCCAGCAAAGCTAATGGAATACCCTCAGGAGGTGGAGGCAGCGGTGGCATTGGAGTTGGGGGTGGCAGCAGCCAAAAAACTCCTCTGTTTGAAACTTACTCTGACTGGGACAGAGAAGTCAAGAGGACAGGTGCCTCCGGGTGGAGAGTTTGTTCCATTAACGAGGGCTACATGATATCCACCTGGTAAGTCCAGCTTTGACAGTGTTGTTCATGGCTGGGAGTGACTTCTTAGGAGTAATCGTCAAACTCTGCTGTCATTGATAACTTTCAAGTTATGGCTAATGGAATACTTATTTTTAATAATGTTTTAATGAATATTTTGTTTTAAAGATAAGGACTTTTTTTTAAAAACATAATTGCAATGTCAATATCCATTGAAAGAAATTGATAATCATTCCAGTAGTATTGTCAATCATCCAGTCAGTATTTATTTGCGTTCGTATCTTGTACGTGTCTTTTACGGTTGGTTTGTTCAGATCAGGGTCACATTGAACTTGCATGATCTGTCTCAGGCCTTTTAATCTATGATAGTCTCCTTCCATCCCTTTTTTTTACTTGCCTTTTTTTTTGTTGTTGACAAAACTAGGTCAAATGTTCTGTGGACTTTTTCCCTTTCTAGATATTTCTGGGTTTATCACTGTGGTGTCCTTTAATGTGTTCCTCTGTCTACTGTATCTGAAATGTTAGCTAGCTCTAGGGGCTTAAATAATTACAGCTGACCTTTGAACAACACGGATTTGAACAGCGTGGGTCCACTTCCACACAGATATTTTTTTTAACGGTAAATACTACAGTACTGCAGGATCCCCGTTGGTTGAATCTGCAGGTGCGGAACCATGGGTGTGGAAGAAGCACATACCAACTATAAGTTATATGCAGATTTTTGGCTGCGCAGAGGGTCTGCACACCTAACCCCGGCATTGTTCAGGGGTCAGCTGTAATTAGATTCAGTTCCAGGTTTGAGGCAAGAACGCTTCCTCAGGTGGGCTGGGCACCCCCTGTGGCATCATGGGGGCTCCAGGCATCATTGTGACGCTGACTGACCTGTGGGCCCCACAGCAGTCAGCCTGCTCCACCCAGTGCTAAGTTCCCCTTTTATAGAATGGGTTTAGCTGCCCAAAATGGTTATTCATTAGCAGTGAGGATCATTGCCCAGATCCATTATTTATTGAGGATTGCTACTGGTCATATTCCAGTTCTATCGAACTCTTCTCTCAGCAGCTCTTTAGTACCTGAAATACAGTTTGTATGAGGAAGGCAGTGTCAATGTTTACTTTTTCCCCTTTACTTAACCAGTTTTCAGAAGGAGCTGTTTCCTAGAATCCTCCAAAAGTGACCAGAAAATTGTTTTTTAATTTTTTACTTGTTTAATATTATTTAGTATTCAGATTGGGGGGATGTTTTGTTTTAATGTCATTCAAGTCCTCCTTAGTTTTTTCAGATAAGCAGTGTTGTGAACAAAGTACGAGGACCTTCTGGGAGTGCAGTGCTGAGGAAGGGGCTTAGGAGCACACGGCTTGAGTCTTCCTCTGCCTCCCCTTGAATTTGAACTTTGTGGCCAGCGTGCATTATGTGTTGAGAAGCCTGTGACAGGGCCTGCCTCTGTCCCCTACCTGGCCATGTGAGCAGAGGAAGGAAAAGAGATGTCTTCCAGGTGCAGTGAGCTTGCCTGGTAGTCCCGGAGTCCACCTGCCTTTGGGAGATGGGAAACAGAGAAGGAGGAGTTGAGAAGGGGGTGGGAGCTTCTCGGGAGATTTGTGGGCTTGGTTTGGTTTGGTCTGGTGTGCCTGGTATCTCCTACCCATAGCCTGTCGAGAGAACGATGATGGACATGTTTTTCAGAAATTGCATATGTTTGATTAATAGTCATTCTGGAAAATATTTCAGATGCTTCCTTTGGATTGTTCCCCTGCTATGAGTATAACGACTGTGTTAGTTGAGCACATCGCACGTGTTTTAGACTGAGATGTCTAGGCTCATCAGTGGCACCCACGGTGCCCACTGCACGGCCACTGAGCAGGGTGCACGTTAATTAAATGTGGGGTCTGCAGAGCACGCTTATCCTGCCTGAAGCAAGGCTCTTACATTACGATTCGTGTTTTCCTCTCCAGCCTTCCAGAGTACTTTGTAGTGCCAAGTTCTTTAGCAGACCAAGATCTAAAGATCTTCTCCCATTCTTTTGTTGGAAGAAGGATGCCAGTAAGTGATATCTGTTGGATTTCATTAATACTATTGTCCATTTTTCCACCCAGTTAAGTAAAGGCTCTACTTCTCTCCTAGTTCTGGTGCTGGAGCCACTCGAATGGCAGTGCTCTTGTGCGCATGGCCCTCATAAAAGACGTGCTGCAGCAGAGGAAGATCGACCAGAGGTGAGCGGGAGACAGTCCTTGGTACTTGGGCATCTTTCGTTGTCATAGAGAAGTACAGTAACCTCCTGACTAGCTAAAGATAGCTGGGAAGCACCGTGTGTTCCATACAAGAATTACTGTGGAGAAAATTGAATATATTAAAATTAACATTTAAGTTATATTAAATGTAATTTAATACTTTGGCTTATAAGACACTTGAAGATCTTACATTGCTGACACTTTTCTGTAATGTTGCTTCTAATGAACTTTCAAAGTGCAGTGATTTCCAGTTGAGACACTTGAGGACAAATCAGATTTTTCTTGTAGTTCAATGTGTCCTAGGTCTGCCAAGTCACGATAACTAAAAGTGGTGTAATTGGCTACCGTGAGCAAGTTTGTTGTCATCTGCCGAAGTCCCCAGTGACCTCCGTGTTGGTGAAGCAGGAGGCCTTTCTCAGGCGTCCTCACACAGTGGGCACCGCTGTTGGCCAGGCTCTCCCCGGGCCCCGGCTTCTGCCCCCCTCCACCTCCTGAAGCTCCTCGTCCCCGCTGCACTCCATGCCCCTGCCAGCCCGTCCTCCTGTCTCCGGGCACGACTTAGAGCTTGTCTCAGGCCACCTCCCCTTCCCATAACATATTCCCTTCTGAAAGAAGTTCATCTGCATCAGTGGCTTTAGTGACTGTCAGATTTATATCTCCAACCTAAGTTGACACTTTCCACGTGGAGGTCTCAAAGTCCCTTTAAATTCATGTTCAAAACCAAACTCAAGTATATGGGCACCACGTACCCCCTGCCCCCACCCCAACCCCAGCCTGCTCTCAGGAACCGAGGAGTCATCCTGATGCCTGTCCTTCATTTCCCTTCACGTCCAGTCCATCGTCAGATTCTGTCCTTCACTTTTCAGAAACCTTACCCCTCTCCTTCCACCCCAGCTCCACCTCTGCCAGTGTGTTGGAGGGGCCTCATCCTTCCTCCCGTGTCTCATCCAGGAGCATGCCCTGTCCCTTCTGGGCTCCGGCCACCCTGGGGTTTTGCTGGTCTTTAGTATCTCCTGACTTTTGGCTGTGCTGCCCCTCCTCCTGGGCCACCTTCTTCATGCTAGTCAATGAGCACTCCGCACACACACAACCACACACACACACACACACACACACACCCATCCATCGCTTGGTACTCGCTCGTTTTCTGCACCTGCATTCAGACATCACTTCCTTAAGATAAGCCTTCCCCTGTCTCCCAAATTAGATCTGGCCTCAAGTTACACACTCGCTATATCACTATAATTTTCTTCTTAACACTTATTTTGGTTTCTCATTGTACGTGTGTGTTACAGTTGATTACTGCCTGTCCTTACGAGACCGTGAGGTGACAGAACTGTGTCTGTTTTGCACACCATTCTTCAGCTATATTCAGCACCCAGGAAATACCTGCAATTGAATATTTATTCAATACTTGTCCAATAAATGAGGAACAAAGGAGAAGATCTTAGAAAACAGGCTCAGAGAGCCTCAGAAATTGTGTATCACAGTCTGTTATTGGGACAGCCAGGTCGTCCGTTTTTCCCACAGTGCCATAACTGACAGCCACATTTGCTGAAGCAAATAACTATCAAGTGACCCTCAAATGACCCTTCAGTTTTCTGGAGAGGGTGACTGCAGTCCCACAGGTCCGTATTCTCTCGTGGATTTAAATTTCGCTTTAATCACGTTAGTGATTCATGTCCATTCTGTCCTACCTTGTCCTGCCTTGTGGACATGTCGCTGATTAAGTGCTCCGTCAGGAGTGTTGCTGTGAAAGAAAAGCAAGGCTGCAACACTGTTAACTAGAAAACCTTAGAACCAGTGGCAGTTTTAATTATTTAACTTAAGCGAAGAATTACTTTAATTCCCTTTGTTTTTTCAGCTATTCTATTCTTTGTAACTAGGACAGATTCGCTTTGTTGTCCAACCTCATTTCCACCCTTTTTCCCTCAGACACGTCATCATCGCCCCACTGGCCCTCGCTAGGTTTCTCCAACAGCCAGGCTTCTGTTCTACCACAGGACCTTTGCACTAGCAGCTCCTCTGCCTGGAACACTGTTCCCCATCTTTGCACAGCTCCTGGCCATTTGGGCTTCAGCTCCGGTATCATCGTCATGGAGGAGCGTTTTCTCACCACGTGACCCGAGCTAACCTGCATCCACTCTGTTCCATCACCCTCAGTGTTCACCACGGCCTGTCATCTCTCCTCTATCCCCCTCCCCCCCCCACCAAGAGCACAGACTGCATGTCCCTCTCTCTGTCCCCAGCCCTCAGAGCAGTGCCTGGGCTCACAGCAAGCACTCAAAAAATATGTTTTGAATACATGAATGAGTAGTGACTCAAGGATTTTGTCTTTATTAGGATTTGTAATGCCATAACTAAAAGTCATCCACAGAGGAGTGATGTCTACAAATCAGATTTGGATAAAACCTTGCCCAATATCCAAGAAATACAGGTGGCTTTTGTAAAACTTAAGCAACTGTGTGTTAATGGTAACTTCATTTCTATTTTATATATATGTAAATAATGAATGGGTGATTATATGAGGCATTGTATGAGGCATGTCAGGAAAAGTGACATTACTTAAAAATTTAGAAATAGGTATACATTTAAGTAGAGGCTCGTTGAAATATTTGTACAAATTATTATTGTATGAGAATGTCAGAAGCTCTTAGAAAATGAAGTTTAAGCTGCTTTTAGTTTTGTAGGAAAAGTATACCAATTAAGTCACTTTCAGATCATGAAAGGTCTGGTAGGATGCTTCTGAAAAAGTGTCTGCCCAGTAGAACAGCCTACTGCCTCACAGACAAACTTACGAAGACCTTAATGTATTCAGTTATATTTTGAGATACGTGACTTGACATGAATTTCAAACAGAGTCATGTTATAATCTGTGCAGCCTCAGAGTTCCCATATGTCTGTTAGAGCAGAGGCTTATGGGGTGCTTTCGATGTACCCTGGAGGGATGACTCACTTGAAAGCACCTTTGGTGTGAAGTGTGCACAGAGAGAGCCCCTTGTCACCGGGCGGCAGGACTGGCGCCGGCTTGGAAGGAGAGCTGGGAGGGGGTGTGCTTAAGAAACACAGTGACTGTGTCTTTCAGCCGTCCCGTGAGCAGCATGTGGCTGGAGCGTGAGGCGAGGGGCACCTCAAAACAGGCCAGGACAGGCCCCACCAGGAAGCTGCCCCGTCTCCTGCAGGGGTCAGCCACCAAGGACATGAGAACCGGGCGCTGGCAGCAGGGAGGGAGGGAGGGGCAGGCCTACGGTGAAGAAGCTGAGGAGGGGGCCGGGGTCACCTAAGCGCTTGCTTAGGGGGCGGAGGCCGGCAGACGCTGCAAGCTTTCCCTGGGAGAGCCACAGGGAAGGAGATGGAGGTCTGGGGAACGCTTTGTTTTGTTTCTTATAGAATTGTGACGTGCCTTCTTAAACGTTTTTATGACTAAATGCAAAGGCGTAACACTTTCTTAAAGCCAGCTTTTAAATGTTAAAAACGGATGTATCACCTAGCTCTCAATTTGATCATGAAAAATAAGCTTAAGAAGCCTGAAAGTGTTATATGCCTGTATATATGTGCGTGTGTATAATTATATACGTATAATTATATTAATTACAGAACCATTTGAAGAAACTGAAGAGAAATGGCTGTCTTCACTGGAAAATACACGGTGGTTAGAATATGTAAGGTTTGTACAACTGCTTTCCTTTTCTCTTAACTTATTTTGAAATAATTATCGAGTCACAGGAGGTGCAAAAGTATTACAGAGCCATGCACTCCTCACCAGCCCCCCGGTGGCAACGGCTCACATAAGTAGACTATGGTTATCAAACCGGGAAACCGACAGTAGTACAAACTACAGTTCTTATCCAGTCTCCCCAGTTTATACGTGCTCTCATGTGTGTTTCTGTGCAGTTTTACCGTGTGTAGATTCACGTGACCACCAGCACAGGCAGGATGCAGAGCTGCTCCGTCACCAAGGCTCCCACCCCCAGCCCCAGCATTTCCATCCCCATCCCCTGGGAACCACTGATCTCTTCCCCGTCTCTATAGTTTGGTGATGTCAAGAATGTCATGTAAATCAACAAAGGTTAATGAATTTCCCTGATATAAAAATCAAACTGTACTCTGTTGATGAATCGTATAAATACTGAAGAAATTCCAGAAGGTTATAGAGAATATAAACATGTATCATGAAAGATCAGATTTGCTTGACTTCACGTACTTTAAAAAATATATTCGTAGTGGAAATTTGGTTTTTAACAGTATTTTTCCGTTTCTCTTTCCAGGGCATTCCTGAAACATTCAGCAGAACTTGTGTATATGCTGGAAAGCAAGCGTCTGTCTGTAGTCTTACAAGGTAATTCATTACTGACAACACTGGTCCCCCGGCCAGCCATCTTGACTGGAGATCCACACCCAAGTAATTACATGCATCTTAGCCATCTCCTACTTACTGCATGCCACCAGATAGATACACTACAGATCCCGCACATTATTAAACAGTGGCACAAAGACCTCAGACAGAAGAACAGAAAGGAGTCAGACTTTTTGCCCTGTGTTAAATCTGCCTTCCTGTATTATGGCAAGGGTGGGTCACATCCCTCATTGGATTCAGACAGAGTATTAATCTCGGCAGAGCATCCTTTCTCTCTAATCTTGCTATCTTTCTGATTCATACAAGTTTTAGTTGAAATGCCTCTGGCTCATGCTAGATTGTGACTTTAAAGAAACAGTTTGGTATCAAGAAATGGACTGAACTGAGTAGCCAGCAGTGTGACTTTTGTCTAGTGTTTGGTAGGAGTAGATGGCAATAAAAAAAAAAATCAGTTAAGCAAAGAATAATTGTATATTAAATAACTTTACAGCTAATAGCATTTTTAAGCTTACGGATAAAGTTTAATAAACCACAAGCTACCTGATTTTATAATATATTCATGCATAGTTCATGAATATGCTGTGCTACTGAAGCTTACAGAAGTATTTTTACCAACTGTCAAATTCAACTGACTTTAACAAAGTAAAGTGACAAGCCTTAGGGGGAAAAGAAGAAGAGTAAGTCACTGTTTCCAGTAATCCTTAGCTCATGCCGGCAGCGCGTATGTAATTCACAGACGCATGGAGAGCCAGCCACTGAGAACCCGCACCCCTCGCAGCCAGTGATGCTCTCATCCTGCTCCAAGACGCTGCTCAGCACACTTCTTTATGCATTTGCTGCCGTGTAAAGTACCGCAGAAGAGGCACTGCGCCTGCACTTTACTAACACTTTATTTTAGAACGTGTTTTCTAAACAGTTTATTGAGGTATAGTGTACATACTGTAAAATGCACCTGTTCTGAATGTGCGATTCAATAATTTTTAGTAAACGGAGTCCAGTTTTAGAAATTTTCCATCACCCAGAAAAGATTCCTTGTGTCCCAACCCCAGGCAACCACTAATCTGCTTTCTGTCTCTCTAGATTTGCTTTTTCTGGAAGTTTCATATAAATGGAATCATGTAGTATGTGGTCTTTTGCCTCTGGCTTCTTTCATTTCACATACATGTTTTTGAAGTTCGTTCACGTGGCATGTCTCAGCAGTTTGCTCCTTTTTATTTCTGAGTAGTGTACCATTGTTGTAAATACCACATTTTATTTATCCATTTACTTGTTGGTAGACATTTGGATTGCTTCCACTTTCTGGCTGTTATGAATTATGCTGCTTTTAACATTCACATAAAAGTCTTTGTGGGGACATCTGTTTTTCTTTATTTTGGGTAGATACCTAGAAGTAGAACTGTTGAGTTATATGGTACATTTATGTTCAGCTTTGTAAGAAACTGCCGAAGTGTGTTCTAAAGTGACTGTACCCAATTCCCCTTCCCCTCGGCAGCGTGTGAGGGTTTGTTTCTGCACTTCATCGTCTACTGTTAGGAGTGTCGTCATTCTAGTAAGTATGAAGTGGGAGTTCATTGCAATTTTTATGTGCATTTCCCTAATGCATATCATGTGCTGATTGGCCGTTCGTGTATTGACCTTGGTGAAATACCAAATCTTTTGTCTATTCTTCAGTTAGGTTGTTCTATCATTGAGTTCAAAGAATTCTTTACAATTCTAGATACAGGTTCTTTGTATCTTTATAAGATTTGCAAATATTTTCTCCTAGTCTGTGGTTTGTCTTTTCACTTTCTTGATGACTTTCGAAGCACAAATTTTGAAATTTTGATGAAGTCCAATTTATCCATTTTTTCTTTTATGAATCACGTCTTTGGTGTTACATGTAAGAACTCTGCCTAATTCAAGGGTATGAAGACTTTCTCCCATGTTTTATTCTGTAAACATTTTATAGTTTTAGCTCTTACATTTAGGCCTATGATTCACTTTGAATGAATTCTTGTGTATGATGTGAGGTAAAAGTCTATATTCATTTTTTTGCATGTGTGTTTATTGCATTGTCCCAGCAGCATCTACTGAAAAGACTGTTCTTTCTCTATTGACGTGCCTTGGCAAAGGTCTGCCGACCGGCTCTTTATTTTTGGACTCTCAGTTTTATTCCATTAATCTGTATGTCTGTCCGTACACCAGTACCACATTATCTTGAGTGCTGTAGCTTTAGAGTATGTTTTGAAATTAGGATATGTAAGTCCTCCAACTTTGTTTTCAAATTGTTTTGCTAATTCTAGGTCCTTTGCATTTCTGTATAACTTCTAGGATCAGCAAAAAATCCTATTGGGATTTTGATAGGAATATGTTGAACCTGTAGATTGGGGAGAATGCCATCTTAACAGTATTCAGTCTGCCAATCCATGAAATGAATATCTCTCCATTTATTTGGGTTTTCTCTCATGTCATGTCAGCAATGTTTTATAAGTTTTTAGTGTACAACTCTGGCACTTATTTTGTTAAATCTCCCTGTAAGTATTTTCCTTTTGATGCTATTGTGAATACAGTTGTTTTCTTAATTTCATTTTCAAGTTTTTTGTGTACTCCTTGTGATTGTGTATAGAATTCCTGCAACCTTAACTAAACTCATTCATTAGTTCTAGTAGTCGTTTGTGGATTCTTTAGGGTTTTTTCTTACGTACATACACGTGTTGTCTGCAGACACAGTTACTGCTTTTTCCTCTCCAGTCTGGATGCCTTTGATTTCTTTTTCCTGCCTAACTTCCCTGTGTAAGCTTCCAGGACAATGTGCAGTAGAAGTGACAAGAGCAAACATCCATGTCTTGTTGCCCATCTTAGGAGGAAAGCATCCAGGCTTTCACTAATAAGAATGATGTTAGTTGTAGGTTTTTGTGGATTCCTCTTATCGGGCTGATATTCCCTTCTATTTCTAGTTTGCTAAGAGTTTTTATCCAGAATGAATGCTGGATTTTTCATCACACAGATGCTTTTTATTCATCTAATGAGATGATTGTGTTATTTTTGTCCTTTATTTTTTTATTATGGTGTGTTAGATGTTAAACCAACATTGCATTCTTAGGATAAATGCTTGCATTCCTGAGATAATTTGGCTTGCTTATACTTTGTTGATGACTTTTACATCTAATCATAAGGGATATTATTTGATAGTTTTCTTCTGATTTCTTTGACTGGCTTTGATATCAGAGAATTACTGGCCTCATTAAAAAGGACACCAGCTACAAAAGACGCAAGGGAAATATTTGTCACCATTTTGGATGGTGGTGGACAATTCCATTTCTCTCATTCACTTCTGAGTCACCATATGAAGCTGTCAGTAGAAAGACTACATGATATTTAATATCCTTGGCACAGAAATAGAATGGGCTCTGGAAAGATTTCTACCACAAATCATGTAAATGTAAAAAGTGTGAGAGATATGCTTCTAATTATCTAGAAAACATTCAAATATACAAAGCCACCTCCTCATTAAACATTACTTTAGTTGATCTAAATCTTGATCTAAATCTAAAAGTTTTTAATGTTTTAGAGTGGCTGGGCCTGAATAAAGTTTCCTAACATGGGTGATTTTGAAGGCCGCCCAGGCACAGAGCACTGAAGTATATACTTTGCCTCTCCTTCCTTTCTCTCTTAGCATTTTTCTACGTACTAATCACTTTCTTTCCATCTTATTGACAGAGGAGGAGGGAAGAGACTTGAGCTGTATTGTAGCTTCTCTTGTTCAAGTGATGCTGGATCCCTATTTTAGGACAATCACTGGATTTCAGAGTCTGATACAGAAAGAGTGGGTCATGGCAGGATATCCATTCCTGGACAGATGCAACCACTTAAAGAGATCGGAGAAAGAGGTAACAAAACCTTCATGCCTATTATCAGTCCTTCAGTGTGCACAGGATAAAACCTTTCGTTATATGAAGAGATGCTCCATCCGTAAAGAGATGAGGAGACTTTTAAAATATTGCCTTCAGTACATCTTAGCTTCTTGGGCCAAGACTGACTCATGGATTAGAGTCCAAGTTGAGGTACTTATGAAGATTCTCGTAACTATGTAGATAAAACTCTTTAAAAGTTGCCTGTTGAATTTCTCTAGGTTGAAAACTGCTTGAAGAAATGCTGCATTAACTCTTCTGCAAGCAGACAATGAGCATGTTAGATATTTTGAAAAATCAGCTTTGGAATATCATAGTTTCTTAAAATGGGGCATGTACGTTAAGAATGGCAAGTTGAGGGGGCATCTTTGTAAGAGCTGCGGGGTTGGTGGCTGCATGGGGTCCTAGTGGAGCTGTGACAGGCCCTGCAGGTGTCTTGTGGTCAGGGTGGCTCCCGAGAACACACTTTGACTCGTGCTGTCTCACGTAAAACAGTCTCTGTCATCTGAGGAAACCTCAACAGTGAATGCTTCACTTCTGAAATGCTAGGACTCGGGGAAGCACTGGGCAGGAGGCACTGGGCAGGAAGCACTGTCACAGTGGCTGTTGTAAGCTGCTGTACTTGGGGGTGCACCACGCGACCCCGAGGCCACGCCAGCTGTTTTCTGAAACTCCGAGAAGGTTTCCAGACACTGAGTCTGCAGGGTCCACCAAAGAGTTGTTTCTTGGTCTTGGGGTTTTGTGGTTTTTTGTTTTGTTTTAAACGTTCTAAAGAATTGTTTCCAGGATCAGCTGGAACACGTGAAACAAGTATTTCACTGTCCCCCATTCACATGGCCACACCCTGCCCGTCTGTTGACTTTGCCACTTCAGCTTGGTGGACTTGGCAGGCAGAGGAGGGCTGTGATGCGTCTCAGACCAGCCTAGTTCTTAGGTTAGACATGGCCGTCTAATGTGCTCACGTACCCTTCGATCAGCTTCGGAGCCAAGTGCTCAGGCCTCGCTGTTTTCTTATTAATCTCTTCCTTCATGTCAGCAAGAGGTTTGGAAATAGATGTGAACACTGAAGGGCAGCATTGAGTAATCCCGTTTCAACGTGTGTCCTCCAGGCTCCCGTGTTCCTGCTGTTCCTGGACGCCACGTGGCAGCTGCAGGAGCAGTGCCCAGCGGCTTTCGAGTTCTCCGAGACCTACCTGGCGGTGCTGCACGACAGCACCCGTGTGGCCCTGTTCGGCACCTTCCTCTTCAACTCCCCGCACCAGCGCGTGCAGCAGAGCTCGGTGAGTGGCGCCCGCCGTGGCCAGGGCGAACTGCTTTATTGAGATAGCATTGAAGTACAATCAGCTGTGTGTTTAAACTGTCGTAGCTACCATTTTATGCGGTCATTTCTGAAGGAATTATTTATAGATGGTTAAAAATCCAGGAACTTGAACTTGTTTCATTTTTATCAGTGAGCATTTTATGTATTTCTCTCTGATGTTTATTGTTCATAATAAGCCAACTGAAAGACGTAAATCATTTTAACTGCTGTAAATGTCATGCTTTTGTATTTATATTTTCACATTTGGGCTGTCGTAATGGGTAATGGATAAGATCCTGTTTGAGGACATTTGTTTCCTAGGTCAGCAGAATAAAAGTTGTACAAAGCAAATTATTTTTCTTCAAGAGTCCTGTGGAGAAGAATTTGAGAGAGGAAATGTAGGCGTGACATGAGACTGCGGTTCTCTCAGGGCGCTGCTTACTGGATGTGCTTAGACCCTCATGCTGCGTGGCAGTCACCTTTACGTTAGGACCATTGGTTTCTAGTCTCAATTCCTTGACTGAGAGGAAGAACCATGAGTAAGGAGGGTCTCAAGCCAAACTTGAAACTATCTATAGCTTCTGGTTGCCCCTGGTGGAACCTTCCGGAACCACAAGTTCTGTCTCACCCACATTTGGAGCAATGAGTATAGCCAACAAATGCTGCAGTGACCACTGAAGGAGACAGAAAGGACAGTTCTCGTGGGCCTTCAGGAAGACTTTGGTGGAAGGGGGGCTGCCCTCACAGTGAGCTGTGGGATCCTCAGGCCCGGGTCTGGGAAGGTGCTGAGCCTGGATTCCTCATCCATGAAACTGCTCCATCAAATCAGTAGTAGAGCAGACATTCTGTGAGCTGAAGCATCATGCAGAGCATCCTGAAGAAATGCGTTGTTCAGGATTGGGGGTGCGGATGTATAAGGAGATGGATTTATTCAGGCCATGGCACCAGGGAGAACTCCATTCACGAGTCATACTCACCAACACACTCATTGCCCAGGGGCCCAGCTCCCCTCTCAGTGCAGGGGTCCATGCGCTCCTCCGCGTGAGGCGCCAGGAATGTCTGTTCTCGGGAAGCGGAGAATGCTGCTCCAGTGGGATTGGAGTCGCTTTCGTTCAGACAAGTTCATTTGTATGATGATGAATGACCGTCAGAAATGAATTTACTATGAGAAAATCTTAGTTTGGCATCTTTTCACAAATGTTCAAATATTTTATTTTGCAGGAATTTGCTATAAGCAAAAATATCCAATTGGGTGATGAAAAGGGTTTAAAATTCCCTTCAGTCTGGGACTGGTCTCTTCAGTTTACAGCAAAGGACCGCACCCTTTTCCACAACCCCTTTTACGTTGGAAAGAGCATGCCTTGTGTACAGAACGGTTCTGTGAAGTCTTTTAAACGGACAAAGGTAAGTTACAGAAATGCACTAACAGTAAAAACCTGGTATTTGCTCACACATAACCAAAAACATCTTTTTCAGAACAGAGTATTAAAAGTCCAGTCACTTCCCATGACAGCATTGCCAGTGTAGGTTTGGAGGGGTCATTCAGTCTCTCACTCAGATGACCCCACCCCGACTTTTCGTCTTGCTGTCTGAGGCCCACACAGCCCTGGTCGTCATCTCAAGAGTCAGCAGATGCAGCCCTGTACCCAGGGCCCTGCTCCTGAAGCCCGTCCGCTCAGCCTGTTCTAGAATCAGCAGGTCTAGCTTTTTTCTGACCAGAAATGTTAGAAATTCACACTTCAGCAAATTATAGGCAGACCTTGTTTTACTGCACTTGCTTTATTGCACTTTGCAGATACTGCATTTTTTACAAATTGAAGGTTTCTGCAAACCCGGCGTTGAGTTCCGTCCGTCGGAAATACATCTTTCCAGCAGTATTTGCTCACTTTGTGTCTCTGTGCCACATTTTGGTAATTCTCACAATATTTCAAGTTTTTTCATTATTATTATATTAGTGATGGTGATCTTTGATCAGTGGTCTTTGACATTGCTACTGAAAAAAGATAACTCACTGAGGGCTCAGATGATGGTTCACATTTTTTAGCAATGAAGTGCTTAAATTAAGGTATGTACATAGGTTTTTTTAGACATAATGCTATTGCACACTTAATAGATTACAGTATATTGGAAACGTAACTTACATATGCACTGGGAAACCAGAAACTTCGTGTGACTTGCTTTATTGCGATACTCGCTTTACTCCGGTGTCTAGAACCGAACCCACTGTATCTCTGAGGTCTGCCTGTAATGAATAGGATATATCTCCCCCCACCCCCGTGCAGGCTACAGCCTAGGCAGAATCAAGGCCTAAAAGTGTTAAACTCCAGTGGAGGAGGATTGGAATAAGTATTACCAGGGAAGGAACAAAACATTCTTTAAGGTTGAAATTCTACCAGTTTTTCCTAATACCGAGTTTATATTTACCATTACACTTCTGTCTTTCTAAAAAGGGAAGCTCCAGGAAAATAATGCTAAAGTCTCTCTTCTGTACAGAAAAGCTACAGCTCCACACTAAGAGGAATGCCAGGTTCCTTAAAGAATGGAATCATCAGTGACCAAGAGTTACTTCCCAGGAGAAATTCATTAATTTTAAAAGTAAAGCCAGACCCCCCTGAGCAGAGCGACAGCCAGGACAGGGGTGCGGAGCAGTACTTCAGAGAGTGGTTCTCCAGGCCGGCCGACCTGCACGGGGTGATTCTGCCGCTTCTGTCCGGAATGCACATCAAACTGTGGAAACTCTGCTACTTCCGCTGGGTCCCTGAGGCCCAGATCCAGCGCGGGGGCTTCATCACGGCCTTCCACAAGGTCTCCCTGCTGGCGGACGAGGTGGACGTGCTGAGCAGGGCGCTGCGGCAGCCCCAGGGCAGCCCCCCGGAAGCCCCCTGCCCTGAGCTGGTCCAGAGCAGGGTGTACTTCCGCGCTGGCGGCCCACACGACGCCCCGGGGACACCGGACTTCCTCTCCTCCTCGTTCCCCTTTTCCCCAGTGGGCAATCTGTGCAGACGGAGCATTTCAGGGACACCGCTAGGCAAGTTTTTAAGTGGGGCCAAAATATGGTTATCTACTGAGACACTAGCAAATGAAGACTGAGGCGGAGTGGCTTTCTGAACATCCTGAGGGAGTGAGAGACCTTCTCCTCTGAAGTAAAACTGCTGGCCGAGGCGTTTGAAGCTCTAATTGTTCCGTTCTATACGTAAGAATAACAGTTGAAATTTGCACTAATACTTTAAAACGTTGAATTATGCTTCCTTCACAATATTTTTAAAAGATAGGCATAACTTTGTTATTTATGTCCTCTTTCTGTCATTCTAGGTCTGGCTCATTTTTAGATCATTTGCAGGCAGACATTCCCATGATCTTATTACTGTGGTCAAACTAATCAGGTTTTGTCTGCAACATTTATTTTGTCTACATCCATTTTTCCAACCACCTCCTAAAGGTTCCCTGATCCTCAGTTGGATCAGCAGCCCAGAGAAGCAGACATCAGGAGAGTTAAGAAATTAGTGTTTAGTATATTTTCAAGAAGCATCCAGTAAACCCCCAGTGGGCGTTAGTAGGTATTTGTGTATTTATCTGGTCACTTTCTATTATCTCTAGTTGAGCTCACCAGAGAGTTGTGTGTTCTCACACTGTAATTTATTTTAGATCACTTTGGGACCGTAGATCACTGTGTTTTAAAATCATGAGTTTCCTTAGGACTAACTTTAAAATGATATGCACTGTTGACTTTAAAAGCATTTACTATAGATAATTAAGTTTAGAAGTGCCTTTGACATTAATATTAAGATATGAAGAAAACAGAGTAAAACAATTTGTTTTTTAAATTAGGGTGTCAAAGTCCCACTGCACATTGGAAAGAGGCTGGTCACACTCGGCATTGTACTGACAGCCAGGAGTCCCCAGAGGCACACATCCCTCTGAAAGTCACCGAACACAGTGGGTCTGAGGCAGGGTCCAGGTCGGGGCGGCAGCATCACTGAGACCCACCCTCAAAGTAGAGGCCCCGTCATAGTCCAGTGGGGAGCACTCCCGGGGGCACTTTCCCTTGGAAATCAGTGGTGAGGTCTTGATCAGGTCACCTGAGTGCATAGTGCTTAGGAAGGGAGGACAGGAGACTAACAACGGACTTCTCTCAAAAATACTGCCACTGTAACAAATGGTGAGAGCACCCCGCCCCACCCAACCCATGACAGGTGTTCAGAGGCGCAGACAGAGGTGTGCTCTCGTCTCAAATTCCCATTTTCAGGTTGTGTCACAAGAGCCAAGCCAAAGCTGTGGGCCAGAGCTGGAGCTTACTGTGGCCATGCTGGTCACGGCCTCCCCAACACCCCTGACTTCTGTGTAAAAGATGGATGTCTTCAACGTGGCTGTTATTTAGAGTTTCTGAAACTGCCATCTTAAGCTTTTTAAAAAACGTTTATAGTAAAGTATCTAGTTAGCTTATGTCCTTTTTTAAAACAAGTTTTTTCAAAACAGTGTGTTTTACCTTTATATGTAACAAATAGATGTTTCTATTTGAATTATTTCCTTTTTAAAAATGGTTGGATAATGTCTCTGAACTTACAGGGACAGAAGTTCCTATGCAGTCTTAGGAAATTCACTGTGTGGATAAACCCAGTGTTTTGCCAACTTGTCTAGAAAGTAAGGGCTTTCTTAGTTTATATAAATAGCACTGTTGCCATTAAACGTTTTAAAGTCCTTGATTGGAAACCAGCTCCGGTCCCCTGAAAACCCCACAGCATATCCTGCCACTGGAAGTGTAATAATTCTTCTTCCTTTTTCATTAGGCTGCTTTTTTATTATTACAAATTGTTCTAAATTTGTTAGTTGTTTTGGGTTGAGCATTTACTTCTTTATAGCTTTCTTCCCTCTCACATTTATTTTAACCCTTTTAGTAATTTTTTTTGGTTAACTTGCAAGTTTAAAAATGATTAGGTACTATTAATACCGTTTTAAAATAGAAAATGTGCATATTTTTGTACGATAATCAAATGTAGTAAAATATAGTTTTTTGTTTTATTTTTGCTGAACAGTTGTTATATAATGATTATTGTGCTACAGTTTTATCGTGCATAATATGAAAAACAACTATTACAGCCTTGAGTCCTGGCCCCTGCAGAGCTGCCTGGCACCACTCCTGGCACGGAGGACGTGTGGGGACAGAGTCCAAATGTGGTTCTGGACGCGGACACGGAGCCTGTGCTGACAGAGGGCCACACAGGCGTCAGGCAGCTCCGGACTCACTAGGATCGGACTTAAAGGTGTACCATGTCTTACTGTTTTGTGATGGAAACCAGTTTTAAAACCAAAAATTTCTAACTTTAAGAAAGTATATTAATCTGTGCTAACAGAGGGTGAAAAGTATTCAAGGCGTCCTTCAACAAAATCTGCTTGCTGTAGCAGTAACCTCAAGCAGTTAAAACTTGATTTTGAGAGAAAATGAAAAGCTTTGTGCCTAAAATTGACTATGACTTGGGTTAAAGTAGGATGTGCATGAAGGTGAGAGACCCTGCTTTTCAGCAGTGGTGAATGTGAAGGAAGTGTTGACTGCTAATAAAATTTCCACAGGAATCGTTGCCTTCGTTGTCAATACGAGTCCCCTGCAAGAACACAGAGCATCAAGAAGCGAGGGTGTTTTCTTCAGCCATGCTTGTGTGTCGTCCACCCGACGCTCTGCCTGCTGTAAAGTAAGGCAGAGATGGGTAACATTTCTAACCTCAGTGCACAGCTGGCTGTTGTCACGGCCATGTGGGTGTCCTTCCATTTAACAAATTAAAAAGCTGGGGAGCACCATTTCCTTAAGAAGGTCTTGGAACTACTCTCTGGGAGCGGAGCGGGAGCCTGGCCCGCCACGCCTGGGCCTACTGTTCTGATAAACCCCTTCCTGCGTCCACCTTCCCCAGCCCAAGGCTCTTCCAACAGTGACGGGCAGCCCTGTACCTGCACACCTTGGAGATACTGCAGGTCAGTTCCAGAGCCCCACAATAAAGCAAGTATCTCGATAAGGCAAGTCACGTGAATTTGCTGGCTTTCCAGTGCATATAAAAGTTGTATTTCCACTATACTGTAGTCTTTTAAATGTGCAGTAGCATTATGTCTAAAAAAAGTGTTCTTACCTTGAAGTATTTTAAAAAACTGTCCTGCTAAAATATACTAACCACCATCTGAGCCTTCAGCAAGTCATACCATAACAAATATAATGATGATGAAGAAGTTTAAAATATTGTGAGAATTACCCAAATGTGACCCTAGACCTGGAGTGAGCAAATACTGCTGGAAAAATGGTGCTGATAGACTCGCTCGACACAGGGCTGCCCCAGACCTTCGATTTATACAACGCGGTATCTGCAAAGCACAATAAAATGAGATCTGTATGTATACAGGAAGTTGGCTCTAGTCATTAGGGACGTTCCCAAGGAGGACGACGAAAAGGGACAACTGCCTTTGATAACAGCTGTCCCTCCCTTTGGTGACACAGGCCCAACGAGAGCAAGCACTGACAGAAATAATAAGGAAGTTAATGAGAATTTGTTTCTTAATTCCTAAAGAAATCAGAGTTTCATCTGTTTATGCCCTTCTTGGATAATCATAGAACAAGAATTTTAGCAGCCAAATGTGTAAGGGCAGTATAGAAAAACATAGATAAATTAAGGAATCTCCATTTCCAATATACTTTTTAGAAAGACACATTGTGTATGCGCCTTTTATAAAAGACACAAAGCTGTGAATCCTTTTGGGGGGGGGGTTCCAGCTTTCCTATAAGTCAGATGCATCTAGCTCCTGAAACGGCCACCAAGGTTTTGACCTTTTTAAAAGTTCATTACCTGCTGTATGGAATCAGTGAGTGTCCCGAAGCCAATACCAAGGTTTGTGATACACAGACACTGTACAGTGATGAGTCCTTACACTGCCAGGTTTATTACGACAACAACAAAATTAAATAAGATGTAGTGACACTTGACGCTTCTGACGCTCTCAGATGCTCCCAAGCCCACAGCTCTCAGTTGGGGCCCCTGCTCTTGGCTCCGACTGCAGCCACGTGGCAGACCTCCACGTCCGCCCCCAGCCGGTGCAGCTCATCCAGCCAGATCATCTGCTTTTGCGAAAGACGGTCACTGGGGCCCTTCACTTCCACCAGCTGGGAGACAGAAGGGTCATTCAGGTAAGCTACGGTAGTTTCCACTGACATCTATTTAGATGGCTTATCCTCTATGCTGCTGTACTTACATATGTATAGCAACTAAACATACACATATGAAATTCAATGAGAAAGTTTCCTTTTCTGTAGAAACCAGACAGTTCACAGAGAATTAGGAAATCGATTCGTAATACAGCAGTTGAAAAATAGTTTTAAAGCTCACACTGCACTGTTACTCTCCTGCTTAATACCCCTCAATCACTTTTTGTCAGGTCTGCAATTAAACCCAAACTTCTTGCCATGACCTACAAAACTGTGTAATCTGGTGCCTGCCAACCACACCAAAGGCTTCCTCTCAGTTCGCGAGACAGACAACATCTGCCCAACCGAAGGGTACACATTCATCACGCTTGCTGTTCCCACCGCCTAGGACACGTCTCCCTGTTCTTCACGTGTCTGACGTCTTCTCCTTCCGTGCTCAGCTTAAATTCATCTCTAAGAAGGGTCCTTCCTATGCACTTCTTCATGGTGTTTATCACAAGATAAAACTGCTCATTACATATCAGCTCCATGAAAGCGTAACTGTGTCAGTTTTGTCCACTGCAGATCACCAAAATTCAAAACAAAGCAATAAAAACTATCCAAAATGAAGTATAGAAAAAAAATTTTTTAATGAGAGCATTTCAGCAACCTAAGGCTAGTTTAATTAGAGTCCCCAAAGGGAAGAAGACTGAGAAAAATATTTGAAGAAATAATGGCCAAAAATTTTTCAAATTTGATGGAAACTAAACCCAAAGATCCAAGAAGCTCAGTGAACCCCAAGCACAGAACCATAAAGAACACGACACTAAGAAACATCATAACTAAATTACATAATCAGTGAAAAATGAATCTCTTAAAAGCAGCCAGAATTTTTAAAAGCCAGAGGGGAAAGACTACTGATTTCTCATTGAAAATACAAGCTAGACAACAGTGGGCCAATATTTTAAGGTACTGAAAAAAAAGTGTCAACAGAATTCTTTGCCCAGAAAAAAAAATCTTTCAAAAGCAAAGACTTAAGGTCTTAAAATATCAATATATGACACCTAAATAATTCATTACTAGCAGACCTCCATTTCCAGAAATGTTAAAGGAAGTTCTTCAGTCAAGAAGAGAATGGTAGTACATAGAAATCTGGATCTATATAAAGGAATAACAAACATTAGAATTTGTATCTACATGAGTAAATATAAAGACTCAGTCAGCTGTAGAAAGCAAAAATAATGTGCCACAGGGTTTATAACATGTCGAGGTATAATGTATGAACACAGCACAAAGGCTGGGAGAGGAGATATAAAAATATACTGTTGTTATGTGCATAAAAATATACTGTTGTTATGTGCCTGATAAGTGAAGATCCCATGTGCCGTGGAGCAACTAAGCCCATTCTCCACAACTACTGAGCCTGTGCTCTAGGGCCTGCGAGCCACAACTACTGAGCCCGAGTGCTGCAACTACTGAAGCCTTCACACCTAGAGCCCATGCTCCACAACAAGAGAAGCCACCGCAATAAGAAGCCTGCACACTGCAACAAAGAGTAGTCCCCACTTGCCACAACTAGAGAAAGCCCACACGCAGCAATGAAGACCCAATGCAGCCAAAAATAAATAAACAAAATAAATTTATAAGTATATCCTTTTAAAAAAAAATACATGACAGGTTTAAAGCCAAACATGAATAACATGAAATGTAAATGTTCCAAATACCCAATTAAAAGGCAGAGGTTGTCAAATTAGATTAAAAAGTAAGACCCAGGTAAATGCTGCCTACAAGAATATATAAGAAACTCAAATATAAAGAAAAAATATGTTAAATATAAGAGAACAGAAAAAGTATCACATTAACCAAAAGAAAGCTGGAGTGGCTACATATCAGTTCAACTTCAGAGCAAAGAACCCAGGAATAAAGGAAGGTCATTTCATCAAGACATGACAACCCTAGGTTTATACATCGAATAATATATGAAGCAAACATTGATATATAACTGCAAGGGAGAAAGAACCAAATCCACAATTACAGTCAGAGACGTCATATGACACTGGAAGCACGATTCATTAAGAACAGATTAGTTTCTCAGAAAGGACTTGTACCAGAGGTTTTTTTCATCTCAAAACTCAATAATAAGGAAGCCACCAGCCTGTGATGGGCAGCAGGGTGAGGCAAGGGAGGCATCCAGCCTACAACACGTGAGGAAGTGCTCACTCCTGGAGCTTAGAAAACAGCTCCCAACCATCCTGGCCTCCTGGAGCTCACACCTGCAAAATCTCCACCCTTGAGCGTGGACTTGCTGCTAACAGTGGACACAGCAAAAGCAATGGAACTTCACTGCCAAGATCAGCTGCTAAGAGACTGACTTCCGTCTTGCTCACACCCTGGCCCTTCTCACTCACCTGCTCGGATGAAATACGCTGCCATCGGGGGAGCTGCCTGCAGAGAGGCCCACATGCCAGCACCGAGGGCACCTCTGCCAACAGCCACCGAACAACCCCAGCCCTCAGTCCAGCAGCCTTCAAGGGATTCGGTCTTGTCAACCACCATGCTAGAAATGCCTAGATTGTGGCCTTTGATTAAGTTGATCATTAAAGTTACCAACGTGACTTTCCATTCTGGCTCAACTGACCTTAACGTGGTGACTTCGGGAGCTCCACACCACCAGGTCAGGGAGGCCCCCCCGGCAGTGTCGGAAGTCCGTGGCCAGGCGCCGGCACACACCACTGAGGATGGGGCCCCCCAGGCAGGACACAAGATCCTGGACACGGAACACAGGGACAGTCAGCCCTCCCCTGGGACGGAGACCCTGAAGCCCCCCCGCCCAGTGACTGTGAGATGGGGCAGGGACTCCACGTGTCATTCAGCAGAGATGCGTCCAGGAACACCAAGTGCCCTTCTGCTGCTTGTGCTGGGACTCCAGAGCCAGGGGCTAAAATGCCCCCGGCAAGCTCTGGGGACCACTTCTCCTTGGGTCAGTTACCAAGCTTCTGCCCGGTCGGAAACATCCGGGGAGCAGCTAAGGAAGAGGGAATTTGGGGTAAGCACTCAGGAATGTGACAGTGATGACCCTCAGAGGCCAGCAGTCACAGGACAGGGATGGTGTCCGCCCTCCAGGGGCCACAGGCCAGGCCAAGGGAAGCTGCCAACCAAATGGGCAGAAGGCATAAGGGAGGCTTGTTCATGCCTGTGATTGTTCCTTCAGTAACAGAGGCCTGTGGGCTGGGCTACCACACGTACACACACACACGTACGTGTGTGCGTGCATATATACCCACACACATACACGTGCATGTGGGCATACGTGTGTGTGTTTTGTTACAGTTGCCAAAAGGACACCCCGCATCAAGACCGTCACCTGGGCTTGCTGAAGAGAAGCAAAGCGATCCCAGCTGACAAGGGAGGCCACCCTGCCTTCCTGGGCCTGCCACGCGGCTGCCACCCAGGCCCGCAGGCTCTCCGCGGGGGCACCGTGAATCTGCCGCAGCCGGGCCTCGATGGCCGGTGCTCTGCTGGCGAAGAAGCTGTCCGTGCAGAGGTCCAGCGGGGCCGCCTGTGTGCAGGGAAAATAAGCTCACACTGTGCCTGGGGAGGCCGGAGTCATGAGAAGAGTCAAGATCAAATTTGGAAACTGGCCAATCTGATGAAGTTGACACATTCTTTTTCTCAAAAGACATGTAAAAATTACCTAAGTAATCTGATATAAAAGCAACTTATTACTGGGTTTTTTAGAGTAATAATTTGCAAAAGGAGCTTTTCGGTTAAACTGGTGGAACGCTTAGCCGGCACATGTGACAAAGCGTGTGAGAGCACCCGGGCCCACCAGCGTGAAGCTGAAGAAGCTTACACCAAAGGTTTCAAACGGAGCGATTCCAGTAAAGTAGGCTTAAAGTTTAAAACTTAACATACTTACATTCTAAATTGTATGAATCACATTTTAAAATTAAAAGCTATTCTTATGGTGGAATTAGCACCAGGATCCAAAAGAGGGGCAGGTTTCTGATGGCTGCAGAGGCGGGGCACCCAGGCAGGAGTGACTCACACGCGTGCAGAAGTGTCTGTTGCCTGAAAACGTGCCATGATTACCTGGTAGGCGTTTCTGAAGGCGTCTGGTATCCCGTCCATGAAGATGACATCCCATAGGAGGAGGCCGTACAGCGTGCTGAAGGTGGACCCTTCCCCGTGAATCCCTGAGACGAAGTCACACACACACAAGAAAAATCCATTTCTTCTGTTTTTTAAAAACCACTACCATATCCTACTGCCTACTCAATTTGAAGAAAATAGCAAATATTTTACATTCAAACGCAAATGCTGTTTTTGTTCCATTCCTAGGTCATATTTTTACATTATGTTGCTTATATACAGAAGCCTTGTTTAAAGGCAAAAAATCTTAGTAATCATGAGAAAATTCAAATGCACGTTTTGGAGCTAGAGTGGAAAAACCTAAGGAACACGTTTAAAAATAAAAGCAGATTCCCTCCTCAGGCTCTGGGGGTTCCATTCGGTGGGTTCGGAGGCAGGGGCATCCCCTGAGGGGCTCTGGGGCAGGGGTCCCCTCGGCCTCACTTGGAAAAGCCCTCTGGGAAGGAGTCTGGGCGACCTGGGAGCCTGTGCCCTCTGACCCCATTCGCCTCCTCCACCCAATAGTCCTCTGCCTCGGCCTGGACACCGTGCCCAGGGTTTCTAAGACTTGGGGTTTTACAGAAAGCTTCCGTGTCAGAGACCACCTAGTCCAGACGCCCCCTTCACCCCACATCCAGACCACAAGATGGGGCGGTGACCTCAGAGGCCAGGCCCAGCCCCAGGCCGTGTGAACGGCAGAGCAGGGTCCACAGGGCCGGAGCCTCCCGGAGAGAGCCGAGCCCCACCTGGCCCCTCGGCGCACCTGACACCTGCGCCCCCTGAACAGGCTGTGGCATCTCTCCGGCCAGTGGGCCCCAGGCATCGCACATGAGGTCAGAGGCAGCACAGGTCCCTATCAAGGCCCACTGGAGGCAGCCCTGGCCCACCTCCCCGTCCAGGCTGTGCTGTGCACCCCCTCAGCTGGCCCCTGCCCCGCAGGCCGTCCTCCGCTATTCGCTCAGGCCGCCAGCTGAAGCCTCGCCCTGGAGCCCTGCACCCCTGCCGGGCCCGAGGGAGGCAAGCCTGGCTTTCCACCCTGGACAGCAGCATCCCTGAACCCTGAGCCGTCGGCATGCGTTGGTGCTGTTAAGTCCAATCATTTGGGGAGATCCTTCTCAGGAACTCTGAAAGAAACTTCCCCAGATGGTCTGAGGTCGCCCTCACACCAAACCTTCTCCAGAGGAAAGACCCACAGCAGGGTTCTGCTCAGGTTCACTGCATCAATTTTAATAAAGGGAAAAAATATTTTATAAAAAAATTGAAATTCCAGAATCGGAACTGTCCGTCTGTCTTTCAAGCTCATGGCTAAACTGAAAGCATTCGTTGAGTGAGGCTCACAGCCGGCAGCCGCCTGCCCGGGGCCTGCTGCTCCTCCCTTGACACCGGGTTACAGGGCTCCCGCCACCGCCGCGGGGACCGATCCTGCATTCTGTTCTTTTATTCCTAACCCTCCGGGTCTCCTGTATCTCTGTCCTGACTGGCGTGTGCACTTCGTCCTCAGTAGCATCACCTTCCCGGTAAGTGATACAGACATCACACAGGTTCATCTTAACCATCACCTTGGACACGCAGCAGAGAGAGGCCCGTGTGTTACGAGGTCCCCTCCTGCAGGGTCGTTTTGTGTCCTCACTCATCTGAATGATCACATCACACGCCAGTGAAATGATGTCCTGATTTTCACATACGTGAAGACACCTGGGTGTTCTTCAACCTAGTGACCCTTCAGCACAGACATGGGGGGGTCTGGCCTGGACATGTGGACCGAACCCGTGGGCCCCCTGGGAGTAACCACAGGAGCCAAGGTCTGGGGTCTGTTTCCAACATTGGGGGGACGGCGGATGGAGGAGGGCTGGGTGAAGCAGGGGGCGCGGGGAGCTCGGCACACCTCTCTGCTTTCCCATAAAGGCATGTTCCGCAGCTTCCACGACATTAATAACAAGTTATTTTTTAAAAAAGGCTAAAGCCCCCCCGCCCCAGTCCCTCCAAGGTAACCGCCCAGCCGCCGTCGTCGCCCTGACGGGCAGCTGCAGCTTCGTCTGCGGTTCCCTCACGGTTTTTATGTTACTTTTCTATTCAGTACATTCACTAAGGACAGAGACTGACCAGTTCCTTTTACCAATTATAAGGCAAATTCTCACGGTCTTTTCTTTAGTCTGGCCTTAGACAAAGCACTGAATTTGCAGCTCCTTCTCCGAGGCCAAAATGGAAGAAAGAAAAGGGAAGAGGGCTCACAGGGACACACACAAGCCGAGCCACCTCCAGTGGACGGGAGGGACAAGCAGACGATCTTAACACAGCTCTGTGCTGCTCTCAGGCGAGCAGGCCCGCAGGTGACAACCCTGAGGACCCGGCGCAGGCCCTGCACGCGTGGGCAGATGGGCGTGGCCCCTCCACTGTGTCTGGACACCGGTGCCTGGGCTGCTGACAGCACACAGGCCGTCACACACGAGTCACCACACGTCTTACTCAGGTGTTTCTCAAATGGCCAGGCCCAGCTCCCGAACGTGGACCCCTTGCCCTTGGCGTCTCCTGGCTGAGACCCGCATGCCGGGGACGTCCCCAGGATGGCCCCGGGGGCTGGGAGGGGGGCTGGGGGCTGCTCCCAGCACTCAGAGGGGACAAAGGACACACAGGCTTGGGAGGAAGCAAGGGACAGGATCCAGGTGCGGGCCCGTCCTGGCTGGCCTGCCGCATCCCCTCCCTGGCCAGGGATGCTTATCACCTCCCTGAGGTTCCAGCGCATCTGCCAGCCGCGGGGTCTCTCCCTCTGGCGCCTTCACCCCCGAGCAGCAGAGACGCCGGGGGCCCTCTCCAGCCCTCCTCCCCTCCCCTCGATGCCCGATGGGAGTCCTCAGCTCCCAGTTCCTGGAACCAGGCAGAATTAATTCCCACTTGGGCTCTACACGGTTCAGAAAACGGCTTCTGAGTAAAACCTACAAAGTCTGAACAAAGAGGATGCCAAGCAGCCCAGAAAGAAGAGAACCAGGGGCACCTAGTCCTGGTCCCGCTGCACATCTGGCCTGAGATACAGAGAGCATCTCATCAGCGGCTCAAAGAGCAAAGTCCCACTCACCCCTGAGGGGCCACAGACCACCTGCCCTGCAGCCGTACACGCCCTTGCACACCCACACCCCCCACCCCCGACACACACACAGCAGCCCAGTTCAGCGGGAACCAGCAGTGTTTCTCTCTTGCGAGGTCACGTCCATCATTTCACTCTGAGGCCTCAGCTCCCAGGAGACGCAGCAGAGCGGGCGCGGCTGGAGGGGCGGGTGATCGCACACGTCTCTTGGGAAGGAAGATGGGAAAAGCTCCAATTCTTACTGACATTTGCTCTCCTCCCTCACATGGGCTAGAGAGCTCATTTTACAAGGAATCTGACCCACGACTCTTCCAACCATGTCTCTGGTGCCAGGCGTGACGTCCTGTCAGGGCTCGGCCCTCCATCCTCTTCACGCCACCCACCCCCCCAGACTGCCGGGTCCTCTTGGAAGCAGCCTGGCCCCGGCTGCCCTCCTCTGACCGGCTGGCTATCGGCAGCATCTCGCGGTCCTCTGCCCCGTCCTGTCCCCCTGCCTGACACAAGCTCTGAGGGTAACCCGGCCTCCCTTGGTCCTCGCGTCCCCCCAGAAGGCGCCGCCCTCACGGGTGGCAGGTGCGGACATTGGCTGTGGGGTGGGACACCACCCACTGTGGCCACACAGCCCCGGCGTTACCCTGGTCGAAGCCACAGCGTCTGTAATGGGCCAGCGCCAGCTCCTCCACAGAGCACAGGACGGTGGCAGGGGCGGTCCCCCCAGCCTCCAGCACGAAGACAGACTTGCCCGGCCCAGACTGTGGGCAGAGCCGGCCCGTGACGGTCACCTGCGGGGGGGGGGGGGGGGGGGAGGACCGCCATTAGCTTTCCTCCTGCTCCAGCCCTGCACACCCGGCTCTGCTACCCCAAGGACACACTGTCCTCCGCCCCCGAAAGACCGCCCATCCTCAGCGTGGTGCCAGGCCATGTGACCCGCACCTTGGTGCCCATGAGGATGCAGGTCACAGCCCGGCCCCCTGCTCTCTGGGGCCCTGACCAGGCAGGGGGACCTGGAAAGGCTGTGAGCTGCTGACTCAGGAGTTTACAGAGTCACAGCCCCTGCCGGCCCAGCCTCCCAACGCCCAGGTGAGGACGGGGGCGAGGCCAGGTCGCTGCCCACAGCAAGCCAGAGGGTCTTTGGAGTCGACAAGAAACATGCGCTGAAAACCTCTCTAAGGCTGTGTTCAGGAATAAAAACAAAAATTCATCCCAAGTGCCCCAAGAATATTTACTTACATGTTTGACGTCATCCACAGTGACTTCTGGGAGCTGACGGAAGAGGTGCGCGTACTTCTGGCAGCTGGGAGAGGCCCGCAGGCGCACGGCCCTCTGATACAGCGAGAGGCGGTGGCCTGTCCGCACGTCCGGATCCGCCAGCCCTGCTGTGATGCACTTGATGGCCTAGCAAAGAGCACGGTGCCTGTCAGCGTCCTGAAGTCCCCGTGCAGCATCCCCTCGTTTCATGTGACGGGAAACCCCACTGTTAATTAATCATTCATTTTGCTAATTAGTGGTGGGCAAAGCAGCCCTTCCAGAGACAAGGACATTCCCTTAGGTCCCATGCCGAGCACAGAAGCAGCACAGACCCCGATGCAAATGTCTGGGGCACAAGCAGCCGTGCTCCAGACACTATGTCCTGGTCACACGTGTGGACACAGCCTATCTCAGCTGCCACACCCTCAGGAGACGGAGGAGGCTGGGGAGAGGGACCTGGTCCGGGGCGTGCTCGGGGCACCACCCAGGGGCTCGGTATGCAGAGCAGGCACCTCTAGGGCAGAAGCCCGGCCGTCTGACCACCTCCCAGTCCCAGGGAGCCTCATTTACAGGGAGAAGAATCTTAGGTTTGAAGGAGTTATGCATTTTCTAAGGTTATTCAGAGCTGGACAAATAAACAAAAATACTGAAAACTACATGGGATACCAGTTCACACCCACTAGGATGACTGTACTCAGAAAAATGGACAATAAAAAGTGTCGGCGGGGATGTGGGAGAAATTGGAGCCCTCGTGCTTTGCTGGCAACAATGGAAAAATGATCCAAATACTGTGAAAAGCGGTTTGGCAGTTCCTCACAAAGTCATACATGGAATTACCACGTGACCCAGCAACCTCACGTCCAGGTACACGCCCACCACGACTGAAAGCAGGGTTTCAAACAGATATTTGTACACAGTAGTGCTATTCACAACAGCCAAAAAGTGGGAACAACCCAAGTGTCCATCTACAGATGGTGGATCAACACAACGTGGTCCGTTTACACGATGGAGTATTATTCAGCCTTGAAAGGGAAGGACACTCTGACACCTGCTACAACATGCATGAGCCTTGAGGATGTTATGCTGCTGAAATAAGCCAGGCACAAAAGGACAAAGATTCCATGATTCCACTTCTGGGTATTTCATGGAAGATTCCTGGAGACAGAAGCAGACTAGAGGTAGCCAGGAACCAGGGCAGGAGGGAGCAGGAGTAACTGTTTCTCAGGAGCAGAGTGTCTGTTTGGAGGATGAAAAATCTGGGGAACAGACAGTGATGATGTTTGAACAACACGGTTTTGAACTGCTCGGGTCTACATGTGCACAGATTTCTTCCAATAAAGACTACAGCACTGCACGGTCCACAGTTGGTTGGATCTGCAGACACAGGACCTCAGAAATGGAGGGAAACTACAAAGTTATCCGTGGATTTCTGGCTGTGTGGGGGCAGGGGGGGTCGGCGCCCCGATCCCCGAGTTGTTCAAGGATCAGCTGTATAATTAACGCCACTGAACTGTATACCTAGAGATGGTTAAACTGCAAGTTTTCTTTGTTATATATATTTACTACAATAAAAGAATAAAAAATTTTTTAAAAGCCCTGAAAATCAGTGAAGATCAGGCCATCAGAGTGGGGTGGTCCAGAGGAATCAAGCAGAGAACGAGGTGGGGCTGCCGCCAGCTCTGTAGCCCCATGGGAGCCGGGCTGGCCGCAGGGAGGGGCAGCCTCGGGCTCAGCCTGGCCTGGCCGGCTGGCTGCTGGGCACCTGCAGGCATGAGCCTCTGCTGGGCTGGCAGGTGCCCTCCCTGGAGACTGATGTAGAGAAGGGAAGGAACGGTGACAAAATAACAGGGGTTACGAGCACGGCTGGGAAGATTCTTGGGAAAAGGCGAAAAGGAACCAGGGTTTTCCATCTGTCTCAAAGATAACCTCGGAGTATGAGTGAACACTCCTATCAGCAGATCCGAGCAAGGGGAAAGTCTATCAACTCTTTGGAACCTTTATTTCAATGAAAGAGACAGGCAGCGCGCACACACCCTCTGTCCCCGCTGGGTGAGGGGCCACCAGAGGCCTCTCCTGCCCTGTCAGCCCGAATCAGTACCAGGCGGGAGCACCACACCCGCCTCCGGGAGAGGAAACAGCTCTCCTGGCTGGAAGCACTTGAGGTAACAAGGCACCTTTTCAGGTTACGGCAGTAAAAATAGTATGTCATCGTCCGCCGCCATGGTCAAATTTTCCAGCCCTCCATCATCCTGATTCACTTGACCTGCCCCTGGAAAAACAAAAGCTCCCAGAGCCGTAGTGCCCTCTGCTCAATGCAAACACGAGGCTGGCAGGGACAGGGCACCGCAGGTGGCCACAAAGAGGGCTACTGTCGCCACCTCGGGAGGCCCCGCCCTGCTGGCTGCAGCAGCTGGCCGCGAACGGTGTCCTCGGACTCACAAGGTCCCCGCCACAGAGAAGGCAGAGCCTGGAAGGGAAGGCGCCCGCCCTGCTGAGTCAGACAGCACGTCGCATGGTGGGAGGAACGCCTTCCATCCATCTTTCTCCCAGGAGGCCCCGGGCAACGAGTGAATACAACCACCATTTCCAAAACCACCATTTCCAAAACTGTGTGAAGGCGGACACATCTAACCGTCCAGCTCCCTCCACCCCTAGAACTTCATCCCTGAATCCCGACAGGATCCCGCTGCTGACACATCCACCAACCCCACGGTCGCCCACATGTTCACGCCCCTGCTACTTCTTCTGGGGTTGGAAGAACACAGACAAAGAAGGATGTTTTAGAAATCAACGTTCTAAATCAACCATAGTCCAATATAAAATAAAAATTAAAAAAAAAAAAAGAAACCAAGGTCTTCCCTGGTGGCATAGTGGTTAAGAATCCACCTGCTGGTAGGTTCTCCCTGGTCTATCAGGAAATCGGCCGGCTGTATTTGCAGCGCCCCTCGCTAACTCTGCTCTTTGTTCTCAATAAACTCACCCTCATCTAAAAAAAAAAGAATCCGCCTGCCAATGCAGGGGACACAGGTTCGAGCCCTGGTCTGGGAAGATCCCTCATGCCGTGGAGCAACTAAGCCCATGCGCCACAACTACTGAGCCTGCGCTCTAGAGCTCACGAGCCACAGCTACTGAGCCCACGCACCTAGAGCCTGTGCTCCGCAACAAGAGAAGCCACCGCAATGAGAAGCCCACGCACCACAAGGAAGAATAGCCCCCGCTCACCATAACTAGAGAAAGCCCACGCATAGCCACGAAGACCCAACACAGCCAAAAATTTTAAAATTAATTAATTAATTAAAAAAAAAAGAAAACAATGCTCTAAATCAACCATAGCCCAATATAAATTAAAAGTTAAAAAAAATCAACGTTCTAATTACATTTAGATTTTTAAGGTATTAACAGTTTGCTATATTTTTAAATGTATGCCAAACTGAACAAAGGCTGGGCGGCTCCCGCGGCTGAGTACCGGCTCCAGGCGCTTCAGGTGCTGGTGCAAGTTGAGAGCCAGCCGGTCCCACCACCGGCCTCTGCTGTCAGGACAGTACACTTTCTGGGACAAAAGGTTTTCCAGCTCCTTGACGGCTTCCTGTGGCAACAAGGGACACGCATTAGACACCTATACATCAAGAGTCTGCCATTATACTGAGTAGTCAGGAAAATTGTCAAAGTATATCTATACAGCATCCCTCTCCATTCTAAAGTAAGGCTCAGGACCCGGACTGCCAAGAGGGGCCCTGGGACGTCCCTCGGGAGCGGCCTGAGCTCCGGAGGCGCCCCCTGCTTCTCAGCAGGCCCCCCGCCACCTTGTGCAGCTCGGCACTCTCTGCAGACCAGGTCGGCAGCGCGGGCCGGACGTGGTCAGACCCTGGGCAGGAGCGGTGGCTGGGCTGCAGGCCCATGTGCGTCTGGGAACCCAGCCGGTCACAGGGCCGAGGCTGTGACGGGCAGGGGGCAGGACAGGAATGAGGGGGTCTTCACCCAAACACCCCACCTCAACAGGGGGACTTTCTGGTCTAGGTTTACTGATCACGCTTCATGTTCATCTTTGGTGGTTCCCGGATCTCTTTGAAGGATCTAACGCATCTCCTGAGAAAAAGGGCACAAACCCCATAGACACACTCGCAGATTCCCCGAAGCCAACCCCACAGGGCCTCTGGGGCGGGTCCACAGACCCCTCGTGGGGGACCCACTGGCCCAGCCCTAGCACATTCTCTTTGTAAAACACCATGTTTCAATTACACAAGTGTCAACACAACAGACGCTAACTCCAGCAATCTCACAATGTTTAATACGAGGAGGGATACAACCGAACTTCTCATTCGTGACTATAAATTATTTCCAGACCGTCCACTACTGCTGCCAGGGAAACACAAGCAGAGGTGAGGTTTCTGCCTCAGGGGTTTGGGGAGACCCTCCCTGTCACACGGGGGGTTCTGACGGCGGCTAAGCTCCGGCTGCAGAGACCTTCAGCGGCTCCCTGCGGAGCTCTGACCGTCACCTGGCCATCCTGGTGCACAGGCATCAGCTCACAGCTGGCGGAACAGCAGGTCGCCCTCGGCCGTCTTCCTACCGACCAGGAGATGGCAGGTGCCCGCGGGAAGCAGGCCCTCGTCGCATCGCCGTGTGCTGACCAAGTACTTGGGAGAAGTCATGACCCAGGCAGGCCCCCTCGGTAAGAGCCGGGGGCGGGGGCTTGTGCACTCACCTCGTAGATGTGAAGTCTCTGCAGTATTTCAACGGTCCGGGACAAAATCCTCGTATAAACCCAACCAACGGTAAAACAGCGGAGAAACAGTGGTAACTTCTCGTGGTATCTAGAACAAAGACGTAGGCCAGCAGTTTAGTGCTTTGTTTATGTATTGTAAGACAATCACAAGAAGTGACAGAGCAGACTGAATTCCTACCTTTTAAGAAGATATATTCGGAACACTGCCTGTCGTGTGCGGTTTTCTACACCACAAATCTACGCTCTCACAGCCACCCTTCCGAGGTCCCCCAGAAAGCGGTGTGAAATGAGGGCTGCAGGTCAGCAAACGCCCGCCCTCGGGCCAGACACAGGGCCCCCACCTGATTTTATACAAACCCAGCGGGATTTCCACGTTTCTAAATGGTTAAAATAAGTCAAAAGGAGAAAAATAGTCTGTGGCCTATGAAAATTACATGAAACTCACATTTCGGTGTCTGCAAACACACCTGCATTGGGACAGCCCCGCCCACTCGCTCCGGTGGGTGGGGAGGGCCGGGCGTGCTCACAGCAGGACAGAGGCCAGTGAGCATGTGGCTGGCAGAGCCTGACCACCGCCCAGCTGGCCCTCCACGGAAGAGGCTACCAACCTCTGTCCGACAGGAACCCAAGTTCCTTAGTTGTTCTAAGCAGTTAGAACAACTCGGCTAGACAGTAAACTTTGACAGGGACCCGAGAACCACTTCACCTCAGGGACGGGTGGCCTTTCAGTCCGTCCCAATCCTGCTTTGCACACCGAGCGAGCTCCCTGGCTTCCTCCCAGGCCCCGCTGGCCATCGCGGTGGAGATGTCGTTCAGCATGTGTGCGGCCGCTGCGTACCTGCAGGAGGCGGGGGGGGCCAGGCCATCCAAGCTTCAGGGGTGAACGAGCACTGACACACAAAATTCCACATCCTGTCCACCACATGTAACTCTGCTTTTGAAAATACGAGCGTTACATTTTACCTCAGTAATAATTTGATGTATACCCCACGGGAGTGGCCTAGAAAAACTCAGACAGGCTACCCAACCGGAAAGATGAAAACATTCACACCGCACTATTACATAACACATCCCATTATATGCATGTAATACTGATCCGCGCTTCCTTTCTGACTTTTGATGCTCATCCATCCATTCATTCATTCAGCAATCTGGCAACCCTGTAAACAGGTAACTGACTTCAGAATTACACACAAGCGTGGATTTGGTAATTTAATCATTGAGCCAGAGGCACACAGAGGGATGCTGCCCGAGCTAAGACAACTATTTGGGATTTTCAAAAATAACTTCAGGGACAGTCTTTGGGAGACGGCAATGCTGAAGTGTTATGAACACACTTCAGTGAGGAAAGACAACTTGTCAGTGCACCTGAGACATTCGCCCAATCACTTTGAGGGCACCGTCATTGCGTTCTGGACTCACACTTAAAAGAAAAAGCATGCACGAGCAATATGTGCAAATACTATCACATAAGAGTAAAAGATAGATGTAGAACTGAATCACTTTGCTGTACAGCAAAAATTAACATTGTAAGTCAACTATACTTGAATAAAATAATTTTTTTAAAAAGAGAGTAAAAGAAATGGCCTCTAAATATAAAAATTTGCTCATGAACTCTTCGATCTAACTCTCTTATAATGTGCAACTGGACAATTCTAAGGTCGATAAGGAAAGAGAAACAGGGAGAGGGTGCCCGGAGGTTGGCCCACCCGGCAGGAGTGCCCTCCCGCCCACCTGAACCAAGCCCCCTCTTCACGAGCCCATTGAGCCCAGCACCAGCCCCACGGTGCCGCCATCGCCGCCTGCACGGTCACCAGCCCTCCCTCCCGTCTCCCAAACCTCCCCCCCACCCCTGCGCTGCCAAGAACAGCATCCCTCCTGCACCCCGATCTCTGTCTCCTGCCCTCCGTGCACCTGGCTGAGAGCACGGCTTCCCCGCAGCCCCCCTCAAGCAGGGACAGCTCTCCTCACTCAGGGCCCAGACGGACGGAAGCATCCTCCTCCCTCCCACCTCCGCCTCCAAATCCTCCTTTCCTCCTTGAAAGCCCCCACCTCCGAAGCCCACGCCTCCTCCTTGCGGGCACCTGCCAGCGCCCCCCACCCCTGTCCCTGTCCCCTCTGCCTTGGTCTCCCTGGGTCTCCCGCCACGACGGCCACGACTTCAGAATTCCCCACCTCCTTCCTCCCTGATAACACGATTCTCCAACCTCTTCTCAGCCACCCACGTGCCCGTGGCCACTGAGACCTTCTGTCCCCAATGGACCGAGTCACCCTCAAGATGCTGACTTCGAGCATCTCCTCCACTGATCCCCGCCCCCAATCCTTCCAGCTCATTCACTGCTGACAGCAGCTCCCCACCTTCACCAAGACCCCACCTCCAGCACGGTCCCTGTCCCAGCCATAGTGCCTCCTGTCCTGCAGGCCCACAGACCACGCCCGGGGAAGAACACACACCGGCCACAGCCCCACCCTGGTCGGGGTGCCCTGGCCGCTCACTCCTCTGGGCCTGCACCAACTCCCCGAATCGTGCTGAAGACAATCGCAGAGCCAGGCCGGCTGGTTTCGGCATGTGCTCGCACACCTCGGCCCAGCCCTGCTCGAGGGGTCCCCAGCCTCCACCACGGCAGCCTCAACCCTGCCCACACCCCGGTCCTCCTGCAGGTGCTCCGGGGCCCAGGAGGTCCCCTCCTCCTCCTCCACCGACGGCCTCTCCCTTTCTATGGGTTTATCTGCACGTGCACAAACACACACACACACCCCCGAGTATCTCCTACCCTTAAGACACCAGGGAACTAGACCGCCCTGCCGTCGCAGGCCGCCACAGCAGGGGCTGCTTCTCCGAAGCCCATTGGAACCGACCTTCCCCTCCCTGAGCGCGGCTCCTGCCGTCCACCACCCACCCCCGTGGGCCATCCCACTCTACCTCACTGCCCTTCCTCCGGGCGTTCAATCGAGCCCCATCCTGACACACCTTCTTCTCCGGTCCGCCCACCACATACACCCCTGGTTCCCTGCCACCGGGGGCGGCTCCTCTGTGCTGCCAAACCCCTCGGCGCTGGCTGCCAAGCTCCTTCCTCCTCTTCTCCCTCAGGGACCTCATCCCCAGCCGCGTGCTGGTGACTCCAATTCCTCTCCAGACCAAGCTCCGTCCTGGGCTCCTGATGGCACGCCCAGTACCACACGGGGCAGCTTCAGTCATGGGGCTGGGGGCATCCCCACCTGGCATCCCGGCCCTCCCCGCCGAGGCCCCATCTCATCTGATGGTACCACCACCCACACCAAAACTCACTCCTTTCCTCCCCGCGAATCTAATCACTATCACAATCACAATGTAATCAGAATCAAGTCTCGCCTTTTCTGCCCCAAAGCAGCTCGCACGTTCACTTCTCTACAATGCCCGCCACTGCCAGCCCAGCCGAGCCCTCCATCCGGACCACCAACGCTCAATTAGTCTCCTGCCGCCCCCCAGCCACCACTCCACGGGACGCTTTTATAAAACGTGCACCAGATCCCTCGCCTGCCTAAACCCCTTCCCCAGCTCCCCATCCAGCGGATATGACCCAGTCGGCTCACCAGGGCTCTGAGGCCCAGCGTCCCCTGACCTGCGGTCCTGCCCAACCTCCCCTTCACACGGCCCCTGAGGTTCTGGCCAGAGGTGAGCAAGCTCTCTCCTGCCCACGGAGCCTGGGCGCGGGCACCCAGACCCCTGCAGGACCGGCTCCTCCTCATTCTCAAGCCTCAATTCCAACCTTTCGGGGACACTCTCTGCCTCACAGTATCTACATAGGACTTCTCCAGCCCGCCCCGCAGTTATCATATTATTCTGTTTTCTTTCCTGTCTTCCCCAGTCAAGCGCAACCCCACGGCGGCAAAGACCCTATCTGTTCACACTGCAGCTCCACCACCGGGCACGTAATAGGTACTCAACACTCAACCCACGGGCACTGAATAAATGAGAAAAGAAAAGAAAGGATCGATTATTTCAAGTACCAAGGTGGTGGGAAAGGTTCCTCAGACCAGGTGTCACACTACTGGTGTTGTATAATCCCCCTTCCTGAAGTCACTTCAACCAGATTTCATTTCCGTGCTACAGCCCTCTGCATAACAAAAGAATGTTGACTTATTTTTAACATTTATAGGATACTACTTTCTAAAGAAAAGACATGATGGTTTATTTTTTCTCCCTAGCCTCCCCACTTCTGAACTTGTCAACCATGGTTTTGTCAGCCATAGAACTGAAAAGCAACCTCCCTTAGATACGCAGTAATGATGACAATTCTACCACTAAGATGCACTGAGCAATCCCCACAGGCCAGGCTCTAAGCACGCCTCACATATCAGCACAGATCTGTGGGAATGTACTATTATCTCCCCATTTTGCAGATGAGTAAACTAAGGCACAGAGTAGATTCATGGTTCGTTAGAGAGACTGGAGCCTGGCTTCAGAGTTCTCACCAAAGAGAATAGCACCAAGTCACTAAAAACAAAGATGTAAAAGGACATGAGACAAAAGAAAGTACAGTCAGAAGAAATATTCTTACTAGAAGATTTGACTAAAAAAGTTATTCTAACTGAACACAAATAGGATATTGAATTTCCTGATAACTATGGCAAAATGGGCTAAAATCAGTTTATACTGACCCTGTTTTGATACAATAATCTCAATAGTTTATTTTTTAAAGCACATACTAGACAACACTTAAACAACTTTCCTAAAATCAAATATCAGAATCAATTTCTGCTAAATTTGAGTCATAAACCTTAAATCAAGAATCAAAAGTGAGGACTTCCCTGGTGGCACAGTGCTTAAGAATCTGCCTGCCAATGCAGAGGACACAGGTTCAAGCCCTGGCCCGGGAAGATTCCCACAGGCCGCGGAGCAACGAAGCCCGTGCACCACAACTGCTGAGCCTGCGCTCTAGAGCCCGTGAGCCACAATTACTGAAGCCCGTGTGCCTAGGGCCTGTGCTCTGCAACAAGAGAAGCCCGCGCACCGCAACGAACAGTAGCCCCCGCTTGCCGAAACTAGAGAAAGCCCACGCGCAGCAACAAAGACCCAACACAGACAAAAGTTTAAAAATAAATAAATTTTTTAAAACAACGATTTTGGCTATGAACTCATGTTTCTGTTGTGGATGGCAAAAAATAATAACAAAGCCTTCTACATAAATTTTAAAATATACAGATTTCATAGAGAGCAAACACGCCCTTACCTGATGAGATCCTCTCTATCCTGGAAGATTTGGGTTTTCCGACTGACGGTATACCTGGGAAACTCCATGCGGCCAAGGTTGACCAGCAGCACTGTAGAAAGCTGGCCCTGCCCGCCACAGGCCGCCTCCTCCTCTTCCACCTCGTGGGTCAGTGAAAACAGCAGCAGGACCCGGGAGAACACGGCCCGGGGGTCTCTACACACTCTCAGAGACTGTCCCGCCCAGTCTTTAGCTCTGAAAAATACATGATATGGAAATAACTCTCTGGCTTTTAAGCATTTGGATGTCAGATTTCACAAATTATTTCAAGCTAAACAGCATGCGTTATTCTAAGCCTGAAGCAAATCTCCCACCTCCAACTGTGTGACTTAAAGCATTTCTTAACCTCTCTGGGGCTCAGAGCCCCACCTAGGAACACGGTGAGGATTAGATGAAATTGTATCTGCAAACGATTTCACGCACTGTTTGCCTCAATAAAAGAGCAGGATAGGGTTTACGCTGGTCCTGAACATGTGAAATACCAGGAAAACTCATAAAAGTGTTATCAGCAATTCTCAAATCTTGACTCCAGTGACACTTGAGATGAAATAATAGGTATTTATGTAGAACGTCACTACCAAAGGCTCTTGGTAAGGCGGCATGTTAAGTCCAGGGCCCTCTGGCTCCAACAACTGCAACACCACACACGGCAGGGTTTCGCTATTGACATCCGGGCCGTGTAACTCTTTCCTGGGGGTGGGATGCCCAGGCTGTGAACTAGAGGATGCTCAGCTGCATCCCTGGCCTCCGTTCACTAAATGCCTGTAGCACCCACTACCCACCTTAGTCATGACAATGAAAACGACTCCAGACGATGCCAGGTGTCCCCTGGAGGGCACAGTCGCCCCCAGCTGAGAGCCACTGGTCTAGTGGAGGACCTCACACTTTCCTACCAGCCCAAAAGCTATTAAGCCAAAAGCAGAGTGGCATCCCTGGGGCGTGCAGAGATCAGTGCCACCACCAGAGCCGAGAGGACACAGGGGTGGGATTCCCATCACACCACCATTTACTTGAGGACCATTCACCTACAGAGACTGCCAGAAAACACCCTCCTCCTCCATCTCCATGCGGAGTCCCAAGGAGGTCCAGGGGACCGACATTCCAAACTCCTATAAGAATAGTAGTTAAAACTGCATTTTTCTTGAATAAAAAAATATTAGAATTTGCCAAGGGCCTAGTGCCTCTAATCTCTTGCCTCCTGATTTTTCTTGGTCCTAGAAATCAGTGTGGTATCTTAAGAATTAGGAATAATAAACCAAGAAAGAATCCAGTCTTTATAATAATGGTTCACCGCCTTCTCAACCTAACTGCAATTGAAAAAGACAATTACAATCTGAAAACACGTACCACCCATCGTAAGAGTTAATATGTGCTATCAGGACTTTCCTGGTGGCGCAGTGGTTAAGAATCCACCTGCCAATGCAGGGGACATGGGTTCAAGCCCTGGTCCGGGAAGATCCCACATGCCATGGAGCAGCTAAGCCCGTGCGCCACAACTACTGAGCCTGCGCTCTAGAGCCCACGAGCCACAACTACTGAGTCCTCATGCCACAACTACTGAAGCCCGTGCACCCAGAGCCCGCACACCGCAACAAAGAGCAGGCCCCGCTCTCGGCAACTAGAGAAAGCCCATGCGCAGCAACGAAGACCCAACGCAGCTTAAAAATAAATAAATTAAATACGTGCTATCAACATTTCAAATGTTTTTACTATAACAATAGCCACAAAACCTTTTCAAAATCACTGCACCAATGCCAGGCTGATTCTTGCGCCAAGTGCAGACTGAAGGCTGTTTGGCCAATTTGAGAAATGCGTTCACCAGCTGCTGCTTCTGCCCACTGGGATTCACCAAGTGGAAGGTCTTTGCCAGGGCTTTCAGTTCCGGAGCAGAAAGGAGCTCGAGCACCTCAGACAGTTCTTGCAACTCAGATTCTGAAATATTAAAAAAAAAAAAAAAAAAAAAAAATTTAAAAGTAGTTTTTAAATAAGCTTACTGTTTTCTAGATTTATTTACTTTGAGAAGAAAATTCACATGCAAATAAAATGAAATGCCACTGTAGAAATTTTAGTTTGCCAAACGGATTGTTAAAAATTATGGAAAACAGATATTTCACAAAGGTTATAAAACAACAGAACTTCTCACTAAGAAGTAAAAGAAAATCTGAATAAAATAAAGACCCACGTGGATAGCCACTGGTACAGCGCTCACAACAGAACCTACGGCTGGGCCTCTCCAGAGCAGGTCAGAGTCAACTCTTCATCAGCTGTCCTCTCCCCACACAGGCCCGGGGCTGAGAAGACTTTCATGGGGTCACTTGCTCGGCACACATGTGTGCATCACACTATTAAGGGACCCAGACAGCAAGCCTGACCCCCGGGATGCAGCTGAATCAGAGCTGGCTGGTCTCTGCCTTCACAGCATCCACAGCTTAGGGCAGGGCCATCTTCCTCCAGGCAGCAAGTCCTCACTGCGTGTACACTGCCTGCCAGGTAGCACCTGCCCAGGGCATACAGCGAACAAGCTGCACCTGCGCCCACAGGGAGCTTACCTCCTAGCATAATAAATGTCAGGGCTGACAACTGTCACAAAGAAACAGAAAGCTGGCAGCAACATGGACGGACCTAGAGATGATCATACTAAGTGAAGTAAGTCAGAAAGAGAAAGACAAACACCGTATGGTATCACTTACATGTGGGATCTAAGATATGACACAAATGAACATAGCTATGAAACAGAAACAGAATCACATAGAGAACAGACTCGTGGTTGCCAAGGGGGAGGGGGGTGGGAGGGATGGATTGGGAGGTTGGGATTAGCAGATGCAAACTAGCATATATAGGATGGATGAACAACAAGGCCCTACTGCATAGCACGGGGAACTATATTCCATATCCTGTGATAAACCGTAAGGAGAAGAATATAAAAAGAATACTTATATGTATAACAATCACTTTGCTGTACACCAGAAATTAACACAACACTGTAAATCAACTATACTTCAATAAAATTTTTTTAAGATAAATAAATAAAAGGAGGAAGAATGAACTAGGAAAAAAGAAGAAAGAAAAGCAAAGCTGGGCAAGGCAAACTGGACTGGCGGGAGGTGGCCGTATTTAAAACTAGGTGGTCATGCAAGTGCCCGACAAGGTGACACGGAGCAGAGCTGGATGACATGAGGGGGTGAGCCGAGTGGGAGCAGGCACAGGCTCTGAAGGAGGGGTGCACTCAGCCAGAGCACCCGGGGAGCAGAGTGAGAGGATGGCCAGGGCTACACCCCACTGGGCTGTGCAGACCACGGTGGGACCTGGGCGGGACTGAGGGCAGCGTTAGGCCACTGGGGTTCTGCTTTTGTTGCGTAACTGTCATTTAAAGGTAAGTCAAGGCTCAGGGCTTCCCTGGTGGCGCAGTGGTTGAGAGTCCGCCTGCCGATGCAGGGGACACGGGTTCGAGCCCTGGTCCGGGAAGATCCCACATGCCGCGGAGCAGCTAAGCCCACGAGCCACAACTACTGAGTCTGCGCTCCAGAGCCCGCGAGCCAACGAAGAGTAGCCCCCGCTCGCCGCAACTAGAGAAAGCCCACATGCAGCAACGAAGACCCAACGCAGCCAAAAATAAATAAATAAATTTATTAAAAAATAAATGAAGGTAAGTCAAGGCTCACCTGGCTTGCCTGTTACACCTGTAGATTTCTGGAACCTGCACCTAATCCTCCGGGTCAGGTGAAGACACAAGCTCTCCAGTGCCCCTGATGGCCTGATGTGAGGGAACCCGGGGTCCCGCTGCCTGATCCCTTACAAGCCCTCACATCCACGGAGCCTCCAGGCCTCTCCCCCAAGGCTCCCCACTCCCCCCAGCCAGGCCCACCACGTCACCCTAACTGCACTTACTTACTGCTCTGTACTACAAACTCTGCCGCACAGAAACCGTCTGGCTTTGGCTTGATTCCCCATTTCAGTCTAAGCTGTGCACAACTTGAACCCAGGACTCACATCTTTCATCCTCCTTATACCCACGTTTCCAGTACAATATTGTACTCAACACAGGTAGGTACCTGGTGAAAGCCACTGATGAGACAACCAAGGTTACCTCATATTCACATGGGCTTAAATCAGTGAAACAATTCCTGAGACAATCAACCTGCAAATTATAAGAGCTGTCTGTGTGTGCATGGGGGGCAAATTAAGGTTTTAGAGGCGATACTAGCTTCAAACAAACCAGCTTTGTTCCATCATAAAGATGAGAAAACTGGGTAAGAACAGTCAAGCTCTTGCTGGAAGGAGAGCCAGGAGGGATGAGTTTCCCCTGTGGACCCAGACACCCATCTATCCCTAGGTGACTTTACGGGACTAAGCCTGGGACCATCAGAACACAGCGGCAGGCAATCTTTTGTTATCCTAGGAGTCTTAACTCAGGCTGAGGATGGCTTTAACAACACATGAATAATTTGTTGTCCTAAGAAGATTCAAAACTCAATTTAAAAAGACATACACAATTACTATTTACCAGGCACCAGTCAGGAGATGACACCAAACTAACATCACCCTCATTTTGCAGAAACTGGATTCCCTATGTCGGATTTTCAATTTGGTTCCCCTGGACAAACCGTACCCGTCTGCAGGAAGCCTGCATGCGTCAACTCTCTAACCACCGGGGTTAAGTCAGCGGAGATCTCTTCATATTCCAGTTTGTTCATCTTAATCCAGCCAAATTTACGTTGAAAAAGTCTGACATATAACTTCTGACCGCTAGCTGCAACAAAGTTAAGAAAAATAGTGAAAAACCTTCTGTTTCTTCCCGAAAACATATACTATAATTTACTTTTGTAAACTGAGGTGAGTAAAACAGGCTGTTAGAAATACACAGAGGCTGACCCAACGGATCTTCCAAGAAAATCATGTTCTTCCTTTGGAAGACGTAACTTATTTCAAACAGAGTCCTGTGGCGATGTCTCCTTGGCCTGTATGCCTGTCACCGCAGGACAGGAGAAGCATGAGGACGCAAAGCCAGCCCTGCCCCCCCAGTTGTGCAAGTCTTTGGAACTGAGACTCCCTTTTCTCTTCTATTATAAAAAGGAAGGGGGGGTGGGCAGTAACACCATCTTCCCAAAGTTGGTGAAAAGATTAAACACGATGATGTATTCAATAATTAGTGTATAAACCATAAAAAAAGTTCCAAAGTTGGTAATGATTATAGGCCATTTAAAAACCTAAGACCCGGGTTCCCCACTTTCTAGCCAACATTTCTACTCCCTCAAGAGAAACCCCCCAGGGTTCCCGTTATTTTATTCTCTCCTTTCGGTTTAATATGCATTATTCTATTTTTGGCTGAAAATCATCTGAAAAGAATTTTCCAAAAAAAGTCTAGCTTTGGTGGGGTGGCCATCTCTAAGGCAGTGATCTCCACCAAGCTATTTAATTAATCTGGTCTCAAGTTTTCCTATTACCCAAATTATCTTTAAATTTCTAACTCTAAAATGGTATGGGGACTTCCCTGGCGGTCCAGTGGTTAAGACTCCACACTTCCACTGCAGGGGGCATGGATTCGATCCCTGGTCGGGGAACTAAGATCCTGTATGCTGCATGGCACAGCTGAAAATTTTTAAAAATAAAATAAAATGGTATGACTGTATTTGTTACATCTTCAACATTTATTTCCCTTTTTTCTTTAAAGAGACAAAATCGACTTGCAGTAGAATTATTTTTACAACAGAGACACTGTAGATGATTCTCTGTGGAGAGCAAGCCACAAGAATCTGCAGAACTTACATTAGGAAACTGCTCCTATTTCTCAATCATACTGAAGCCAGGGGCCACCAGCTATTCAAACAATTGCTCACATGAATGCAAGCAGCATCCAACCAAAGATCTGTGACCACCCTGGATACGACAGTCAGTGGGGGTCATTCACACCCACATCGGGGGAGGCCAGTGCAAGTAGAGATGGAAGCTGTGTGGACACTTTATAAACTGTGCAAAGGGCTTCCCTGGTGGCACAGTGGTTAAGAATCCACCTGCTAATGCAGGGGACATGGGTTCGAGCCCTGGTCCGGGAGGATCCCACATGCCATGGAGCAACTAAGCCCGTGCGCCACAACTGCTGAGCCCGCAAGCCACAACTGCTGAAGCCCACGCGCCTGGAGCCTGTGCTCTGCAACAAGAGAAGCCACCGCAATGAGAAGCCCATGCACGGCAATGAACAGTAATCCCCGTTCGCCGCAACTAGAGAAAGCCCACGCGAAGCAACGAAGACCCAATGCAACCAAAAATAAATTTATAAAAAAGAAAAGAAACAAATTTTTTTTAATATGTTAAAAAAAAAAGAACTGTGCAGAGAAGTATCACCCACGTGTTAAAAAGTAACACAAGCAGAGCCATAGTTTCCCTGTATGAGTGTAAAACCGAAGCCTTTCTCTTAACCATTATTGGTAACACTCAGGATTTCTTTTTTTTACTCTACTGGGACTCAGGCCTGCTACTATTACTAGAGGTCAGCGTGGCCCCCAGGTAAGCTTTTCCTACTCGGGAGGTACTCAGTTGCACAGAGCCATCAAGGCCCTTTGGATGAGCAGCCATCAAGGGCCGGGGGGTGAGGGGGGGGTGTGTGGGGGCGCTCTTGCTCCAAACCTGCGCTATTGGCTCAGAGCCACCGCCGGCTGCCAAGGAACTGAGGCATGTTTTTAAACGTACTAATTTACAAAATTTAAAAAGAAAAGAAAAAAAAAAAAGACCAAAAACGTTTTTAATGTACCAATTTAGCTTGAAATTTTCCACTTCCTGCACACCCTGACTTTAAAAGGCAGAGTCCAGGCAACTAAAATATTGTTGGAGGAAAAAAATACGCCTGAGTATACCTTGGTTTGTTTTTTCCCTGTATTTTATTTTCATTTTTGAGGAAATGGCCTGCAAAAACAACAAAACCACCTAACAGTCAGCTTGATTACGTGCCCGAAATGCAAAGTACACTTTCCTAAATCACACTGTATTTTTTTTTTCTAATCTGGGAAAGGTTGTTTTACAACCATCAAATATACAAAAACAGGACAAAGAGCTGCTTCCAATACAACCAAAGTACAGCTTGTAAGGATGATACTGCAGAAGCAGACATCACCAGGCTGAAAAATCTTGTCTCTTTTACAGGCATACCTTTCTCTAGATGAACTCTCATTGGCTGTGGTTCCCATGAGTACTCCCAGGGGACTCCCAAAACCACACTGACTGCTTGTGGTCATGAGATTTCTGCCTATCACATCTCAGACCAAATCAGGGCAGCAAAGGGGAAACAAAGCCTCGAAAGCAAACAGGTTCAAGATACCTGATAATTGATGAAATTTAGTTATAATGCCCTTCTCGTGCTCATCAAAGAGCATCCTGTCTTCTTCATTCTCAAACACGGCTTTCAGCACCATGAGGAAACTCCGAAGGTAGTAAGGATGGTCCGGCAGTGCTGGACTTGTTACACAGGAAACATCACAGCTTGACCCCTGCTCCAAAGGAATTCGGTCAGTGCTTTCATTCTTTGAGCCACTGTCACCTTCTGGAGGAAGTGCTTGGCTGTCACTCCATATAGAAGCATCGTGTGTAGAATTATGAGATTTTGCCTCCCAATGTGATGACTGGGTTGGAGCTTGTGAAACAAAAGTCATTTTTACCTCTTCACAACCACCTGCTTCACAGTTTTCAACACCTTTATCATCTGTTCCTTTGATACTCTCCTGCTTTGCAAGATGGTCCTCTGAAGCAGACTTTAATTTATGCCCAAGAGTTAAATCTGGTGAAGGTAACACGGGAGCATTATCTGAGAATAATTCCTGTGCAGCCGTTAGGCCTTCAGCTTCCATTATTGTAGAGCCTCCCACAATATGTTCGGGAGTGCTTGGTTCCTCCAGAGAATTACAGGCAAACATGTTTTCCTTTTGAGAACTATTCTCCAAAAGCTGATCCTGGCCTTCCATCTCTGAACACTGATCCACCAGGCTCCTAACCCCTGTGGACGAGAAACTCTGTGGACTCTGATTGGCGAATCCCTCATTCTTATCTATTGATCTTTTAGCCTTTATGTATCTTCTGGACAATTTAGATGACAGGCTTCCCAGAGGGATGACTTTCACATTATGATGTCTCAGCCCATCTTGATTTCTGCACACTGCGTCATCATTACTCTTAAAATAGGGGCTGGTCTGCTGTTTTATGCCCATTTTTGCTGCATCACTTTGGCCAGGGGTTAAATTGATCTTTGATGGTGACGACTTCTCTGGCGTTACATCTTCTAAGGCAATATTGGTCAAATCTACTGTGGACACATTTGAACTTAAGTCAACATGCCCAGGGTCAGCTGAAGTGATGTCACCGTTGTTAGCACACATTTCATCAAGGTGACGGTTTAGGTCGTATCTTGGCACCATTTTACTACAAATGGGGCAGGCAAGTTTAACAGGCGGTACGTTGTTAAAAAACGCAATAATAGAGTTAGATTCATTTTTTTTAGTTTTGCTGCTCGATAAACTTCTACGAGGTCTTTTTTTGGAGGATTTCCCTACAGACATCATGAGTATTAGAAAAGCTGGGTGTTTCAAGTAGTAAAACACAAGAAATCACCAGGGAAAAATAGCAATGATTTACTTTTACTCCCCTGAATTGAAATGATAAAAAGTAGGATTCTATTGGACTTCATGTTATTCATTTAGTCAGTTTCTTCTCCCTACAAAATAAAACGCATGTGGATTAATAGCATTTTATGAATTCCACAACAGAGGGGGTAAGCTCTAAAACGTGCAATGGCAGAATCTCATGGGATGAGAAAAATCCTGCGCTTGGAACATAAGACCAAGGCCTACTCTCGGCTGTCCACGCGACCTCAAGTGTGTCCCTTAGCCGAGAAATGACATGGGGATAAGTTCTAAGACTTCTCTTTAAGATCGAAAATCAGCCGTTTTAAAAAGGGAACATCTGACTACGCCAGGTCCTTTTTTAAAAGCACCGCATCATTAACTTTTTCCAGGAGAGAGAATGCCTATCCCGCCCTCACAGGCCTGCAGAAAGAATCGCCCAAAGTCTCGGGCATCTGTCCAATGCTTGGACGCCCCCCCGCCCCCGCCGTCCCCCCGCAGCTCTGGCCGCCGAACCTAAGGCTCGGACTCAGCCACGCCCGCTCTGCCCGCGGGGCCGCGACCGCACACCTGGGATGCGCACCTGGGATGTGCACCTGGGGCTCCGCCGCCGGCTCGGCTGACCTCCGCCCCTCCCCCCCCGCCCCCGGCTCGCCTCCCCTCCTCCCGCCCCCTCCCTCCCTTCCTCCCCCGCTTTCCCCCCTTTCTGTCCCCGCCCCCACCCCCTCCCGGCCTCACCGCCCCGAGCCGCCAGCTCTCCCCACCTCCCGCCCAGCGCCCGCGACCCCGGCCCGGCCGCCCCATGCTTCCTACCTGCTCCGCGCGCCAGGCATTCCCAGCCGATCCCCGCGGCTCGACCGCCACAGGCTCAGTCAGAGGAGGCTCGAGCGATCGATCGCCCCTCCCTCCCACTTTAAAGGCATCCCGGGTCCAGGGAGGCTTACCGGGTGGAGGTCAACCGAGACTCTGCCCCTCCTACCCTCCGCACCTGGGGGAGGCGGGCCGCCGGGAAGGTGGGCAGGTGGCTGGTCGGGGTGCATTTGGAGTCCGAGGAAACCGGCCTCCTGGGAGGAGACACAGGCGTGGACTCGACTTAGCCGGAAAGCGCGTGCTGGGGTTCCCGGAGGAGGTGCCGTTCGCCGCCTGAAGCAATAAATTTAAACATAAATGTTTCCTTTGCAATAGATGCCCATAACCTCAAGAGCAAAGAAATAGATCAAGAACAAGGACCTACTGTGTAGCAGAGGGAACTATATTCAATATTATCTTGAAATAACCTATAATGGGAAAGAATCTGAAAAAGTATATATACTTTTATACATACTTACATATATATACATATAAAATCACTTTGCTGTACACCTGAAACATTGTAAATCAACTATACTTCAATTAAAAAATAATAAAAGAATGATAAAATGTAGTCAGGTAATTAGGGAGTGGTGAGTTTGGATATTTCTTACATTAAAATGTGGTTTTCTTTGTGTTAATATAGTTTAATATAGCCAGGTTACATAATTTAAAATAAGGGCCATGGGGCTTCCCTGGTGGCGCAGTGGTTGAGAGTCCGCCTGCCGATGCAGGGGGCGCAGGTTAGTGCCCCGGTCCGGGAAGATCCCACATGCCACGGAGCGGCTGGGCCCGTGAGCCATGGCCGCTGAGCCTGCGCGTCCGGAGCCTGTGCTCCACAACGGGAGAGGCTACAGCAGTGAGGGGCCCGTGTACCGCAAAAATAAATAAATAAAATAAGGGCTATGTTTAACAACGGCAGAATTACTGAAAGTTTATCAGTCAGCGCTTGAGTGCTGATGTCAGCTGGTTCCAGCACCCCCTGACCGTGACCCGGATGGAAGCTTCCTGAGCGCGGGGCGCCTGTCTATGGTCCTTTACCACCGCCTGCAGCAGCGGCCAGCCCTGTGTGATTACTCCGTAAATATGTGCCAAATGAATGCATGAATAAATGAGCAAACCAAAGAGAAAATGGACGTGAACAGGGAATTCATCGACAAATATGTATTGAGTGCCTCCCTCGTGCCAGGTAATGTCCTTGGCTCTGAAAATATGGCCGTGAACAGAATGAGGACTGGGGGGGAAATCCTGCCTTCATGGAGAATACATTCTGATGGAGGAAGATAGAGAAAAAACAAAATATACGTAAATTATGTAGAGAGTTTAAAAGGCGAGTACTGATTAAATAAAATTCCTATTTTATGGCAAGATGAGAAAAATTTAAACATAAATGTTTCCTTTGCCCATTTGGGCCTCTTCACTAGTATTGTGTATTCTGCGTCTGCATTAATCAGACCTCCTTAGGAGATAACATTCCTTTTTAATCTCATCAAGGGTCACAACTCCTTAGGAGAAAACCTTCCTTCTTAATCTTGTAAGGGGCCACAATGACCCATGACCACTACTCACTTGGTATAGATCTAGATTGTGTACACTGTCAGTAATACGTCATTTAAGGTACAGCCCTGTGTCTCAAAAACTTATATAACTGTGCCTTGACCTCTAACAGGCAGAACAGTTCTCGGAGCTTTCTGAGAGGCTATTCCCGGGTTATAATCCTCAATTTGGCTCAGATAAAATTTTCTATTTCTTTTTTAGATAGACTGATTAATGTTTTCATCGACCGTGCTTTGAAGAGAAATCAAGCAGAAACATCGTGGTGGGGGGAGGGAGGGGCATTACAGTTTGAAAGAGCGGTAAGGAAAGGCCTCACTGAGAAAGTATCATCTGAGCAGACTTGAAGGAGGGAAGGCAGTGGATGTTCCAGAGAAGAGAGTTGTAGTCAGAAGAAACAACCTCAGGGAGTGTAACACAGAGGGTCCCCCAAGGTAGAAGCTCGTCTAGCAAGTCTAAGGACACCCAGAAGGCCAGGAAGACTGGAGCAGAAGTGAAGGAAGAGAGATAGCAGAGGACAGGTCTTGTAGGGCAATGGTAGTGAACTTTTTTCTGTAAAGGGCCAGGTAGTCAATATTTTAGGCTCTGCCAGCCATAGGGTCTCTGGTCAAAGTCTGCAGTGTGAAAGCAGCCATAAACAGTACATAACAAAAGAGTGTGGCTGTGTGCCAATAAAACTTTATTTACAAATAGAGTCAGCTAACCAGATTTGGTCTCTGGCTGTAGTTTGCTGACACCTGATATAAGGCCTTGTACATCATTATATGGATTTTAGCATCTGCTTTGAGTGTGTTTAGCAACATATGGTTGGGGTAGGGGAGGCAGGGAAAACAAAAGGCGAATGGAGTAATCCAAGGATGGTGGTGCCTGGGGTTAGCTGATAAAAAGTAGTTAGGAGTATTACTCAGCCATGAAGAAGAATGAATTAATGACATTTGCAGCAACATGGGTGGACCTAGAGATTATCACACTAAGTGAAGTAAGCCAGACAGAGAAAGACAAATATCGCAGGATATCACTTGTATGTGGAATCTAAAAAAAAAAATTATATAAATGAACTTATATACAAAACAGAACAGACTCACAGACATAGAAAACAAACTTACGGTTACCAAAGGGGAAAGAGGGAGAGGGATAAATTAGGAGTTTGGGATTAGCAGATACACACTACTGTATACAAAATAGATAACCAACAAGGACCTACTGTACAGCACAGGGAACTATATTCAATATTTTGTAATAATCTATAAGGGAAAAGAATCTGAAAAAAATATATATATGTATAACTGAATCACTTTGCTGTTCACCTGAAACTAACACAACATTGTATATCAACTATACTTCAATAAAAAATTAAAAAAATGAAGTCAGATTCTGGATACATTTAGAAGGTATAACCAACAGAATTTGCTCATGGTAGAGAATGTAAGGTATGAGAAAATTCAAGGACTGCTCTTAGGTCTTTGGCCTATCACCTGGGAGGATGAAGGGGAAAGGTTTAGAGTTCAGTTTTAGATGTGTGTCTTTGTCCATTCAGGCTGCCATGACAAAATACCACAGACTGAGTGGCTTATAAACAATGGAATTTTATGTGCCACAGTTCTGGAGGCTAGAAGTCTGAGACAGGGTACCAGCATGGCTGGGTAAAGGCCCTCTTCTGGATCCCAGACTTCTCACCATGTCCTGACATGGTGTAGTGGAAGGAGCTAGGGAGCTCTGGGGGTCTCTAAGGACACTAATCCCATTCATGAGGGCCCCAGACTCATGGCCTAAGCAGCTCCCAAAGGCTCCATCTCCTCACACAATCCCAATGGGCAGTAGGATTTCAACATATAAATTTGGGGAAGGGGAGAACACAAACATTCAGACCAAAGCCGCATGTAAGTTTGAAATGCCAGTTAGACAGTCTTGTGGCTAAAAGATACTTAAATTTATTAACTAAATCAGGCCAGGAAATATAAATTGGGGAGTCATCAGGGTCTATATGGTATTAATATACGGCACCAAGGAATGACTGTGGATAGAGAACTGAAAGGTCAGAAGGCTGAACACTCTGATAAGAACAGGAGGGAAGGTGAGGATGAGGCAGCAAAGGAGTCTGAGCTGCATCCAGAAAACAGGTGTGTGGTATGTGCTGAGGATCAGGGGGTGTCGGATGCAGCTAGAAGGAAAGTGAGGTGAGGTCTGCAAGCAGCCATAGATCCAGCAGTGTGGATGGCACTGTTACCTGACAGAAGCCAAAGCTGTGGAATGGTGATTGCAGAGGATTCAAGAAAGAATGGGGAGACAGGAATTGGAGACAATGTGGGGACCCATTCAGTACCCTGGAGTTTGTGTGAAGATTATTTTGTTTGTTTGTTGTTTTGTTTTTTTTTTTTCGGTACGCGGGCCTCTCACTGTTGTGGCCTCTCCCCTTGCGGAGCACAGGCTGCGGACGCGCAGGCTCAGTGGCCGTGTCTCACAGGCCCAGCCGCTCCGCGGCACGTGGGATCTTCCCGGACCGGGGCACTAACCTGTGTCCCCTGCACCGGCAGGTGGACTCTCAACCACTGCGCCACCAGGGAAGCCCATGTGTGAAGATTATTTTAAGATGAAGACATTGGGATTCAACAGAGGCAGAAAGAAGCCTTCTAAGAGCTTCTTTTTCCTGATGGAAAGCAGACACTTCTGGGAAATGAGGCTGCTGTGAATTCCCTCTTCAGGGTCAGGAAGGAAACCAGGAGTAAATTCTCTCTCTGGGGGAATTTTATGGCCAAGAAGATGGAAAGACCTCTTGCACCTAAATTTGCAATTATTATCACAGCCTTTTTTTTTTTTTTTTTTTTTGCGGTACGCGGGCCTCTCACTGTTGTGGCCTCTCCTGTTGCGGAGCACAGGCTCCGGACGTGCAGGCTCAGTGGCCGTGGCTCACAGGCCTAGCCGCTCCGCGGCATGAGGGATCTTCCCGGACCGGGGCACGAACCCGTGTCCCCTGCATCGGCAGGCGGACTCTCAAACACTGCGCCACCAGGGAAGCCCATCATAGACTTTCTTATCTCTCATTTGCTCTTCTAGAAACCCATTTGCTTTTCCCTAACAGCCATTTCTACCCCCTTTCTTTTCCCTGCTAAATTAGGTATATAAACCTCTAACTTTAACCACTTACCTAACTGCTTCTCTTGTAAACTACAATATGTATATGAATAATTTCTCCTGTTAATCTGTCTTTTGTCAGTTTAATTCACAGGCCCCCAGGGACTCAACCTAAGAGGGTAGAGGAAAAGTTTTTCCTCTCCAACAACAGAAAGTATAGATGACTCTTTCAAGAGGTTTAGCAGTGAAGGAGAACAGACAGGTAGGGCAGAACTAAAGGGGGAAGTGAGGTTAAGAGTATTGTTATTTAACAAATTGTTGGAGAGGGTGTGGAGAGAAGGGAACCCTCCTACACTGTTGGTGGGAATGTAAGTTGGTGTAACCATTATGGAAAACAGTGTGGAGGTTCCTTAAAAAACTAGAGTTATGGGAATTCCTTGGTGGTCCAGTGGTTAGGACTCCGCATTTCCACTGCAGGGGGCCCGGGTTTGATCCCTGGTCTGGGAACTAAGATCCTGCATGCCCCGCAGCATGGTCAAAAATCCCATAAGCTGCATGGGGCAGCCAAAAAAAATCAAAAAACAAACCCCCCAAAACAAAAAACAAACTAAATATTGGAACTTCCCTGGTGGTGCAGTGGTTAAGAATCTGCCTGCCAATGCAGGGGACATGGGTTCAAGCCCTAGTCCAGGAAGATCTCACATGCCACAGAGCAACTAAGCCTGTGCGCCACAACTACTGAGCCTGAGCTCTAGAGCCTGCGAGCCACAACTACTGAGCTCACGTGCCACAGCTACTGAAGCCCACACGCCTAGAGCCCATGCTCTGCAACAAGAGAAGCCACTGCAATGAGAAGCCCATGCACCACAACGAAGAGTAGCCCCCGCTCGACGCAACTAAAGAAAGCCCGTGCGCAGCAACGAGGACCCAACGCAGCCAAAAATAAATAAATTTATAAAAAATGAAAAACTAGAATTACCATATGATCCAGCAATCCCACTCCTAGGTGTATATCCAGAGAAAACCATAATTTGAAAAGATACATGCACCCCAACGTTCACAACAGCCAAGATATGGAAACAACCTAACAATCCATTGACGGATGAATGGATAAAGAAGATGTGGTACATATATACAATGGAATACTACTCAGCCATAAAAAAGAATGAAATAATGCCATTTGCAGCAACATGGATGGGTCTAGAGATTATCATACTAAGTGAAGTTAAGTCAGAAAGACAAATACTGTATGATATCACTTATATGTAGAATCTAAAATGTGGCACAAATGAACTTATCTAAGAAACAGAAACAGACCCACCGATATAGAGAACAGACTTGTGGTTGCCTAGTGGGAGATGGGTGGGGGAGGGAAGGACTGGGGATGTGCGATTAGCAGATACAAACTACTATATATAGGATGGATAAATAACAAGGTCCTACTCTATAGCACAGGGAACTATAGTCAATATCCTGTGATAAACCATAATAGAAAAGCATATAAAAAAAGAATGTCTATATGTGTATAACTGGGTCACTTTGCTGTACAGCAGAGATTGGCAAAGCATTGGAAATCAACTATACTTCAATAAAAAAATAAAATAGAACAGAATAAAAGAAAAGAAAAGAGAATACCAAAGACAGGAGTGGAGGTGTGTAGGGAGGCAGAGAGAGAGTGTGGTCTGGAAGGGGCAATGAGCAGCAAGGGCATCTAATCCATCCACCTCCAGGCCAAATGAAGACTGGGGGAAAAACAAAACAGAAAACTGCCACCATTTGAAAAAGCTGCTGAAGAAGCCATGTCCTCAGGGGAAAAAAAAAGACAGGGAGTATTACCAGAGAAAGAGATCATTTTATAAAGTTAAAAGGGTCAGTCATGAGGAAGACATAAAAATCATAAATTGTTGTTTCTAATAACAGGGCTTCAAAATACAGGAAGCAAAAACTGACACATCAAAGGAATAGACAAATGCACAATCATAGAGATTTTAATACCTTTCTCTAATTGGTAGAATTAGACCCCCCTTCCCCCCCAAAAGTAAGTAAGGATATAGAATAACTGAACAGAACTATCAAAGCTCTGGACTCATTGAAATACAGAGCTCTATGTGTACCGGTACAGCACATATTTTTTCCTTTTCCCAGTGGTATAAGTTTAATAATTCTGAAACTGCTTCTTATATCATCTAGAAGCAAATGAATAAATATACTGAAGACAATGGGAGTAAGATTTCTTACTGTTGGAAAAGGTGTTACAAGTACGGAAAGAATGAAACTAGAATATAACGTGCTGTGGTACTGGATTAGAATTGGAGGTATTGATATGAACCCATGCATGAAATGCATCACACACACACACACAGACACACACACACAGTTTCCCAGCTCTGTCTTTTAATTGGACCTAGTAGCAACAGTAGCAGTGAGCATACCTAGCACCTAGACCTTTTGTTTCAAAATACCATTCTCCACTAAGAGGAGCCAGGGTTCCTTGGAAAAATGGCCAAATCCAGGAAAAGTACAGGATAAAGCCTGGGATGTTTTGTAGCACCACAAAGGAAGGAAGTGCTCAAAGAATGATGGGGACCTATCATGACCCAGGAATCACCTTGAAGGGCCTTCCACTGTAAAGTCAGGGACAATTGGAACATCAAAAGTGATAAGAAAGGATTATAAACATTAAATAATATAGAAACCTGAGTCTATACTGATATAAATAAATGAGAAGGGAAAGCTCTTCCTTGCAGTAGAATGTCAATAGATACAGAAGAAATGATGGGAGTTAGAAAATCATCAGTGGACACTCAAATTTGTGAGTGAAAGTTTGGTGAGGAGCAGGGTACTTACAGTATCTCCACCATAAATTACTAATTATTAGAAAGAAAAGATAACTTTATAGTGGGAAAGCCTGACATCACTTCAACAAACTAATCATTTTCCTCACCAGCTTCACTGGGACAAATGGATATCAAACCTCTGTTGATGAGATACTACAGACACATCCCTGCTATGGTTTTCTTGCCAAAAATGCTAACCTGGATCTCATCATCAGAAAACAGACAAATCCAATTTCGAGGGACATTCTACAAAATAACTGGCCCGCATACTTGAAAAGTGTTACAGTTAGGAAAGACAAAGGCTCAGAAACTGTTCCAGATCACTAGAAGCTAGAGATGTAACAACTAAATACGAGTGACCTTGGAATAACCCTGCACTGGGGAAAAGCACTATAAAGGATGTTATTGGGACAACTGACAAATTTGAATATGGACGGTGGATTGGATAACTGCACTGTGTCAATGTTAAATTTCCTGACTTTGGTGATTATACTGTGGTTATGTATAAGTGATTATTCTTATTCTTAGGAAATACATAATGATGTATTTAGAGGTAAAGGTCCATGATGTCTTCAACTTACTCTCAAACTGTTCAGAAAAAGAAAGAATAATAAAGCCAATGGGGCTAAATTTATTGGAATTTTCCTGGAACTTTAAAATATCAAAATTAAAAGCTAATTAAGGGACTTCCCTGGTGGCACAGTGGTTAAGAATCTGACAATGCAGGGGACATGGGTTTGAGCCCAGGTCCAGGAAGATCCCACATGCTGCGGAGCAGCTAAGCCTGTGCGCCACAACTACTGAGCCTGCGCTCTAGAGCCCGCAAGCCACAACTACTGAGCCTGCAAGCCATAACTACTGAAGCCCGCACTCCTAGAGCCCGTGCTCCACAACAAGAGAAGCTACGGCAATGAGAAGCCCACACACCGCAACGAAGAGTAGCCCCTGCTTGCCGCAACTAGAGAAAGCCCGCACACAGCAACGAAGACCCAACGCAGCCAAAAAAATTAATTAAAAAAAGAAAAAAAGCTAATTAAAAACGATACAGAAAATAAACACATAACAAAATGCTCAATCCCATTAGTAGAGAAACATAAATTAAAACCACACAGATTCATCGTATTATACCTACCAGAATAGCAAAAAAAAATTTTAATTCCCCCCAAGTGCTGACAAAGATATGATTAAGTGCAAATTTGTACGACTTTGAGAAACAATGCCACGTTATCTTTTGGACTTCCTAGCCAGCAATTCTAAAGTACCTTAGAGGCTAGAGCCTACACTAGCATTGTGATGTTCAAACGGGATTATTCATAATAGTGTAAAACTGGAAACAAATGTCTTCAAGAGAATGGTTAAATAAAACTGTAGTATGTTCATACAATACTAGGCAGCAGTGAAAATGAATGAATGGGATTATGGATAAATTTGAGGGATGTCAACAGAGAAAAAGCAACCCATCGATATAATGTTCTATTTTCGTAAAATTCACATATTAGGAAAATGAAACAATGCATTGACTATGGATATGTGACTACACGGTAAAATACAACAAATGCAAAGGAATGATAAACGTGGAATTCAGAACTGTGGTAATTTTTAACTCATTACACAGATGAGTGAAGCAGATACTGTATTGTTTTGTTTTTAGGTCAAAGGCGATTTCACAGATGTTCTATTGTCCTTCTAATTTATATAGAAAATGAAATGTATGTAAATATTCTACCAGAATACACACTTCATAAAGTTAGGAACTGTTATCTGCTTCGTTCAGTTATAACCCCGGTACCTACAATAGTGCCTGGCACAAATCAAATATTTAGACTGAATATAATCTTTATACCAAATGTGATATTAAAGAAGCAAATGGATTGATATATCTCACCCAGATGTGGGGGGGAAATGTGGAGATAAGTGACTTTACTCTGCAAGTATCAAACTTGGACAGATAAAAATGAATCATCGCTCCAAGATCGAACATCCTGATCCTGACAGATTATCATGAAACAAATAATCATTACGAGTTTGGGATTAAAATATACACACTACTATATATAAAATAGATAACTAACAAGGACCTACTCTATAGCACAGGGAACTATACTCAGTATTTTGTAATAACCTATAATGGAAGAGAGTGTAAAGAAAGAATATATATATATACACATATATGTAACTGAATCACTCTGCTGTACATCTGAAACTAACACAACGTTGTTAATGAACTATATTCCAATAAGTTAAAAAAATAATAATCAAGGGAAAGAGAACTAAGCTAGCCATGAGTGGGGACTGGAAAACTGTTTTTTGTTTTGTTTTGTTTAAATATTTATTTATTTATATGGCTGCGTCAGGTCTTATTTGTGGCACGCGGGATCTTCGGCTGCACCATGTGGGATCTAGTTCCCTGACCGGGATCAAACCCGGGTCCCCTGTAGGGAGCGCGGAGTCTTAGCCACTGGACCACCAGGGAAGTCCCCAAACTGTTATTAGGAAGAAAATAGCAACTCCTAGGGCCACTCCACTAAAAATCCTGACACTTTCACTAAGGCTAGAGGGAGACCAGGTGGTTACTCCAACTGTTTTGTTTAGAAGACAAAGGCACAGGAGGGGAGAGAACTGTGTCCTGAATAAGACCTGAAACAAATGACAGTTCAGTACTGACTGGGGCACCCTGAGGGGCCAGCTTCTTTGTCAGCAGGACCGCAGATCACAAACCTCCAGGCTCCTGATGACTGTGACTGTCCCTTCGCTATTGCTTCAGCTTCAGCTTTGTTCTCATCCTCTACCCACATAAGGCTTAAGGCATTTCTACCAAAAGCATAATGTGAGGGCTTCCCTGGAGGTGCAGTGGTTGAGAACCCGCCTGCCAGTGCAGGGGACACGGGTTTGATCCCTGGTCCGGGAAGATCCCACATGCCGCGGAGCAACTAAGCCCGTGCGCCACAACTACTGAGCCTGCACTCTAGAGCCCATGAGCCACAACTACTGAGCCCATGTGCCACAACTACTGAAGCCTGTGCGCCTAGAGCCCGTGCTCCACAACAAGAGAAGCCACAATGAGAAGCCTGTGCACCGCAACAAAGAGTAGCCCCCGCTCACGACAACCAGAGAAAAAGCCTGTGCGCAGCAACAAAGACCCAACGCAGCCAGAAACAATAAATAAAATAAAATAATAAAATAAATTAAAAAAAAAAGCATAATATGAGACCCTATCAGACAAAAGGTGGTCTTCCCTGGGTGGGAGATTGAGACAGGGAGCACCCGGTGGTCGTGGAAGGCTCCAAGGACCGCCAGTCTGTCCTCCCAGCAAGCTCACCTCCTCTCACGGCCGAATCACCCCCATCCTCCTGCATCTGACGGGGACAAGACTCCCCGGCCTCCGCGAGCCTCTGCTCACATGACATGAGATCACTTCCTAAGGGGAAGAATGTAAGGCACACGCATGGAAATCCCACTGTTCTGTGAAAGGATGACAGGGCAGTGGGAGAAGAAAATCAAGGCCTCTTGAAGACACGTGAGGACCTCTGCTGTGGACAGCTGGCTGTGATGGGGTTCCCAGCATGCAGGCCCGCCCCCTCACCGGCTGGGCCTGGGGTGGGCACACCGTGGGGAGGGTCTGGGAAGAGAGGTCCCGCCACATACCCAGATGAAGGCTTGCTCTTCTCAAACATCTGCCATTCATGCAAAGAAAAGTTCTCAAAAATTTTATTACAAAACAGAACAATGACAGAATATAAGCTTACATGTTACTATTTACATTATATGCAAAATCTATTACAGTTTTAATTTATGAACAGAAATATACTGTTTTTTCTCCTTTTTCTTCTCTGTTCTCTTTGCATCATTTATTTGCATTTTTACTTGATCTTGTAATTTAGAAAAGAACGCTTGTGATGATTTTAAGGCTTTGTCTTTACCTTCATCCTGAAATTAAAAAAATACAAGTTCACGTTGTAAGATGTGCTTAAAGATGAAAAAAACCAAATGATTAGAACAGGGCATCAAAGTATAAATATGAAAAAGAACTAGACAAGATTACGAAAACTTACATCAGTTAGTGCAGAGATATTATATACATTTTACGCTGCAACAATGGTCTCACAATGTCAGGTGACCGTGAGGACCCTGCATTAGAAACCCGGCCAGTCCCCATGGCCTCTCCCGTCCCCTCCCCTCCGCAGGTGGGCAGCGGTGGCTGGCTCGGTTACTCCGCCACCCGGATCACCTAAAGCTTGCCATCCGCTCCCCCTTCCCCCTCCAGCAGCTTTCCTGCCCCATCCTCACCTTTAACAGTGAAGCTTTGTCTGTCTTGGTTAGCTGTTTTAACTTCTCGGAAGCTACTGCTTTGGTGTATTTCCCTGCTTGGTCTGGGTTGCTCTTTTCAAGAAGTCTTCTCCGCTTTTCTTTCTCCTTTATTTTCAAATGCTTTTGATATTTCTTTTTCCTCCTTTCTCGTTTCTTGTCTGTAGCTGTTTTCTCAGCAGCTGTTTTTGTATCTCCAGCTTTATTTTTCTCCTATTGAAAAACAACCACAAACACACTCATTAATCTAAACTAACAACTCAGGAAATTAGAAGAGAAGCAACTCTATGGAATGTGGCTGATGGGCTGTACACCGATGGCCAAGTGAGAAGCAGAGCATCCCTGCCTACACTCTGAAGGGCTCTGGTCACTCAGCTCTCTAAGACCCAGGATGCATTCTCTGACGGCGACAGTTCAGTCCTAACACTCCTTCACAAAGGCAGCCTGGAGAGCAGGGGTGTCAGGCTGTCCCTCCTGGAGAAGCATGGAGACCCTAGCCGGGGCTGCAGTCACCTGCCCGCAGCAGCCCAGCTCTGAGCTGCTAGCAGCCATGCGGGGCTGACGGCAGGAAACCTAGCTGGTGAGGGTCCATTTCCTCCCTTTTCTCTTCTGCTGCCAGCCCAGCCTAGCAGAGGTGGCAGAGGCTCTGAAGGGGTGAGTGTGGGTGGAGCAAAGCAAATGAGCACAAAAAAGGAGGGCCGTGCTGCCAGGCGCCAGGAGGCCGAGGCCCCGGCAGAAGCCACCATCACTGTGCAAGGCGAGAGCTCCCATGCTCACAAGGCAGGGACAGCCTGCATGTGGTATGTCCAACTCCTCCCAAGATCCAAATGCTATTACTGATAAGCATTACACGGATACAACACAAAGGGGGAAATGCTGATTAATATCAAAGGGCTGCTAGATACATGCACTTTGTTTTAAACCTAACACCTAAGCTAACAACCTCAAACTTCTAATATTCAAACTGAATTACAACAACATACTGATGTTGGATATTTACAATTAGCTTTTACAATATTTCTCAATCTGTATCTCACAATAATACCTGATTACAGAAGACTTGTATTTGAATATTCTATATTATTAATGTGATTATACTTGGAAACTGCTGAGCTATGTGAGAATAAAGACTACAAGCTCAAGGAAAACGAGCTTAAATGGAGATCTGACTAGAAACGACCAACTTATAGACAGAGATTTAAAGCTTCAACACTGGCTTTTCACCTTGACTTCCTCTGGGGCCAGGAGGGCTGCATCGCTGACACTCACTGGGGCGACCTCCTCCATGGTGACGGCTGGCAGATTCGACACAACTTTAATCTCTGGAACAGGCTAGAAAAGAGACAACACACTTAACAGGAAGTCAGAAGTGGTCCTCACATAAAATATTTAAATTGTGAACCTACTGAAGTATATAATACATACAATACTTCATGGAGATTATTTCTATACTTTTTCAGGACCTGTCTGCCATATTCAAACACACGTTCTTTCATCTGTTAGTAAATCATTTCCACCTGCCATGTAGGTGTATATTCTCAAACAATCCTATCCACCGTTTAACAGAATCTCTTGGTGTCTGTAAGTGTTATCTTGCCTTTGGGTATAGGAAAAAAGCTCACTATAAGAAATACATGGAAAACGCTGCAAGGAAAGGTGCTTATTGGAACAACATGTTCCAGCAACTAAAAACAGATGTTATAAAGAGAAATATGAAATGATACTAAGTTGTTTTGGAAAATGAAGACAATACTGAAATAAACACAACCTACAAATTATAAAAACAGGAGGAAAGAATGCAACACTAACTGAAGGGCCATTTGTTTGTCCTTTAGTTTTTTTTTTTATTCTTGAAAGAACTGCCCAAGGGATTCAGAAATTACAATGGTTGCATCCCACTCACGGGAGTAAAAGGGCGATGGTCATGGAAGACTTACACTACTGCTCTGTACACTAGTCCTGCCCATCTTGACGCAGGGACAACGGGGTCCGCAGTGGAGTAAAGGATGAAGTGGGAAAGAGTAGGTGTCCTGAGCGAACACAAGACTGAGCCCCGGGAGACAGGGTTCTGTCCCAAAGCACAGTGCTGTCCACCTCACAAGCTCATTTCCTATCACAGTCCTGCCCACGTTCCAGTTGACTAGGCAGATATGCACCCCAGGATCCTTCATAAGGAACAAAAACAAGCCCTGAAGACAACAGGGTCCTGGACTCTAAATAAGAGAAGAATGTCAGAGTGTGAAAGAAATCATCTCTTCCCCTGGACCACTGTTCATTTATTTATTAGGAGCACTGTATTCCATTCTACAATTTAAAGAGAAATATAGAGAAAATGGAGACAAGCCCGAAAATGACAGAAACTGATGCCTGGTGAACAGTCACGCAGATGACTTGTGAAACACCAACCTGAATACGAAAAGAGCAGTATCAAGGGGAAGCTAGACCAGAAACGACATTTCTGACAAGGAAAAAATAAGAAAGGCTTTTATACTGTGGCCCAAGATTCCAAGGGATGTCTGAGGACTTCCCCATAGCCGGCTCCAGGCTGGTGTGACAAACACAGCCGCAAAAAAAAAAAACCACAACTGTGGGCTTCCCTGGTGGCACAGTGGTTGAGAGTCCACCTGCCGATGCAGGGGACATGGGTTCGTACCCCAGTCCGGGAAGATCCCACATGCCGCGGAGCGGCTGGGCCCGTGGGCCATGGCCGCTGGGCCTGCGCGTCCGGAGCCTGTGCTCCGCAGCGGGAGAGGCCACAGCAGTGAGAGGCCCGCGTACCGGAAAAAAAAAAAAAAAAAACCCCACACAACTGTGGGGCTTGAAGACGAGTAGTGAGCAATGAATCATCCACCAATGAGTGCACCTGTGCCATGGGGCTATGAGGGAGAAGGGCAGAGACAGACGCGGGAAGAGGAGGTGTCAAACCTGAGACCCTACAGATGGAAGAGCCCGGAGGGAAGGAAGGAGACCAGGGTGGCCGGGGAGCAAACCACGGGGACCAGAGGGATGGGAAGGAGTCACGTCCCGCGGGGCCTTGTAAGCAGGGAAGGGATCGCATTCTCCACATGAGTAAGACCTTTCCACAGCAGGACCTGCTGGCCGAGAAGGTGGAGACATCCCTCTCCTCTCTTCACCTGCTCACTATACACGGTCAGACCAAGCACTCTGAGACTCTCAAGATGGGCCCCACCACCAAAAACGTACCATCAGGTAAAGGACACCAAGATTAAACAAAAACAAAGAAGCAGGTGATGACCAAATACTCACACAGGAAAAGTTACCTGACCATCAAAGGATCGGAAAGGACCTCGGAGGTTACCACCTCCTCTGTACAGACAGAACGTTAGGCAATTTGCCTACATCACGAAGCCACGGAGGGGCAGACAGACTCAGGTCTGACTCTGGACTAGCCCTTGATGCTCGACATCCCACTTCCAGACGACACAAGTGACCCCCGGGGGCACCAGGCGAGCAAGTACCAGGAGGCTGGTGCAGCATGCTCTGCAGGCTCACAGAAGTCGGTGAGCAGGAGGGGGCTGCGGAGCAGATGGGCGCTGAGCTGTCCGGGCGGGAGTCGCAGAGGCAGAGGGGGAACAGCATGCAGTGGGGAGAGCAAGGGCCCAGGAGTTAGGGCTCCTCCCACCCCGAAGCCTTGCTGTCCTCAGCTGCAAAGCGGAAGGAGTAGTATCTGCCTCAGGTTCTGTGGGTTAAGAGTCAGTGGACATGACGGACCTAATCTGACAGGTGGCAGGTGCTCAATAAATGCCAGGTACAGACACCACACACGCTCCCAAGACCATCACACAAGCAACCAGAGACCAGACAAGGAAGAAGGGTGGGAACTGAGGAGACTCTGTGGCTAAGGTCAAGGGTCTGGCAGGGACCAGCAGGGCGGAGCCAGAACTGTCATGGGACCAGACACGAGCCTTCCTCATGGGAGGCCCTGCCTGTAATTTATGGGGAATTCCTGCAGGTTTGTATCCTGAAACCAAATAAAGCACGTGTCTCACAAAAGCTCAAAGAGGAATTACAATCACATCTGCTCTGTCTGTTCACTGAGATGTGAACACACTTACCGGCTTAGGGATGAAATGGAAGTTGGAGAGGGCATCCAATTTTAAGAAGAGGGAATCCATCATCTTCTGAATTTCTACATGCTCTGGATTTTCCTCCTCTGCTGTTTTTTGCTTAGGAAATAAGTTCAACATTATCAGACTAAGCAGCATCACAGGCCTCACAGGACAAAACACTCAAGGCCGATAAGGGTATCACCAGTTTCTCATCACCAGGCTTCAGCTTCAAAGAAACATTCCAAGGCAAGATCGAAGTCACCAACACCAGGGCGGCGCTAGCACCCACCCAAGAAGAAACATGACGTGCACTTGAGAAGCTGTCACAACTATACCACTAAGACTTAGAATGTACAATTTAGTTCCCTTGATGTTTACTTCTGTCAGTAACTAAACTACTCCCACTAGGATGGCTATTTAAAAAGAAACAAAACAGAAAATAAAAAGTATCGGCCAGGTTGTGGAAGGACCGGAACCCTTAGGCAGTGTTGGTGGGAACGTAAGATGGTGCAGGCACAGTGGAAACGAGTCTGGCAGTGCCTCCAAAAGTTAAACAGAGAATCACCATAGGAGCAGCAATTCCACTTTTAGGTATATGCCCAAGGGAATTAAAGCAGGTACTCAAACAAGTACATGGACACACATGTCCATAGCTGCATTATTCACGAAAGGCAGAAACAGCCCAAATGCTCATCAACCGGTGACTGGATCAGTAAATCGTGGTACACACACAACAGAATACTATTCAGCTATAAAAAAGGGGACAAATTACAGACACGTCACAATCCTGAAACATTAAGCTAAATAAAAGGCATCAGACACAAAAGGTCACAGGTTGTATGACTCCATTTACATGAAATATCTAGAGTAAGTAAATCCACAGAGAATGAATGCAGATTGGTGGCTGTCAGGGGAGGGGTGACGAAAATGTTTTTGAATTAGATACAGGTAGTGGTTGCACGACACCATGAATGCCCCTGAACTGCTCTCTTTAAAATGGTTAATTTGTTATGTGAATCTCAACTCAATTAAAAACAAGAAACAAAGCAAAAAACAAAACTAAGGAGTTAATGAAGGTTTTGTAAAATTATCCAAATATTCATTTGGATTGCAGGGACAAACGTATATGTAATTTGTTAAAGATTTTTCTGATTAAATCACATTGGAAAAAATTGACAGCAGTTTTCATTCACTAAGAAAAGGTAAATTTCACACTTCTCTTTCCCCATGCCCCAAATGCTATTCTAAGAGGCCAAAAGTTTTTGTTTGGTTACTTATTGATGAACCCATGAAAAACCACTATCACCACTACCACTCATCACTGGGAAGCAACTGGCTCTTTACCCTGGTTGCCCTAATGCCAGAGACACACCCAGGTCTGTGTGTCCAGTGTCTGTCAGTGCCCCCTTCCAGCCATGTCCAAGCACATACTACTGCTTTTTACTCCTTAAACTTAACACGTTTTAAAATCCTAACCACGTCCTTTGCCCTCATCCCAGGTTATATCTGTGAAACAATGCATCTGACATCCAGCATCTTGCTGACACACACAGATCTAAGGGTTAAGGTTCATTCACATGCTGTTTGTCAGCACTCTGCTTATTCCCTCCAGGGCAGCTGCCAAACTTCAGGAAATTCAGATCATCCTTCCCTGCCAGACTAACTCTTAATGGAATGAATGAGGCTAGGATTAGCCTAAATTGAGTCCACACTCAAAAACTTGTGAACTGGCTGCTGATGTCCAAGACAGAAATAAAATTAACATTTAAAGACCTGATACGAGCTACATAATTTCATTTTTACCTCTCATGGTTACCAAATACTTTCTGTATTTACTGAATCTCCTCATAGTAGCTGGATTTTCACTAAGCATTGACTGAGGTTGTACACATCTCCCTTCAACTACCACCTTGGGTGGCAAGGCAGCTGGGAAAAATTTTAATTCAAATCCTTCCAGTTCTTCAGCTTCACAGTGGCATTAGGGCCCTATCTGCTGTTGCTGCCTAAGTGGCATTAATTAACAAAATCTGGATGGAATCTTAAATGCTCTTGCAGGATAAAAATGCCACTTCATCCCCAGGCACATACTGACCACATTCCCAGCAAATCAAATGTGAAGGAATAATTCAATTTGTTATATTGGGAATACAACATTTTTGGAAATATGACTTTGTCCTATTTAACTAAAAGTATTTTTTTAACACTCTAAGTAAAAAGAAACAACCACCAAAAACTCACCAGATCTAAATACATGAAGGAATTCACAAATAATCTTATAAAATTTATCAACAACTTCTAAAGTACAAATGAGAAATGGTTTTTAAATTGTAGCATAATTACTGGAAAGTTAATAATTAGCTGTGAAAGTATCAGGTGACCAATGAGTAACTGCAAAACAAATCCCCTCTGCCCCTGACACTCAGTGGGAACACTGCAGCCCCTCTATTCCTAGCATGCCCTGTCTCATACTAAACAAGGTGATCCCAAAGTTCAAGACTTCGGTATTTCACACATTTCGACGAGCAGGTAGAACATGCAGAGGTGGTTCTCCACCTCTCCTCCCTGAATGACAACGGCTTCGCCTTACCAGTGTCCTTACCTGGTTGAGTTTGATGTACTCCTGTTCATAAATTTCAGCAAGGCTCAACTTACTCTTCTCATGGTCCAGTGTTAAACGCTTTTTATACTCATATGCATCCTCTTTAGGTTTTTCTTTACGTACAACATCATCCCAAGCCTAAAATATGAAAGACACACAGAACACAAATTGACAGATAAAATCTGTAACTTCTTTCTAGGCTCCCTTAAGAATCTTCCTCTGGAGGGACTTCCCTGGTGGTGCAGTGGTTAAGAATCCGCCTGCCAGGACACAGGTTTGACCCCGGTCAGGGAAGATCCCACATGCTGCGGATCAACTAAGCCCATGTGCCACAACTACTGAGCCCACACTCTAGAGCCCGCAAGCCACAACTACTGAGCCCATGTGCCCAAACTACTGAAGCCCGCGGGCTTAGAGCCTGTGCTCCACAACAAGAGAGGCCACCGCAATGAAGAGTAGCCCCAGCTGGCCGCAACTAGAGAAAACCCGCGTGCAGCAACGAAGACCCAACACAGCCAAAAATAAATAAATAAATAATACAATAAAATAAATAATAAAAAAAAGAATCCGCCTGCCAATGCAGGGGACATGGGTTCGATCCCTGGTCTGGGAAGAACCCACATGCCACAGAGCAACTAAGCCCGTGCGCCACAAGTACTGAAGCCCGCACGCCTAGAGCCTGTGCTCCGCAACAAGAGAAGCCACCACAGTGAGAAGCCCGTGCGCTGCAACAAAGACCCAACGCAGCCAAAAATAAATTAATTAATTTAAAAAAAAAAAAGAATCCTCCGCTGGAATATTATCTTTCCAGAGTAAGCAAAACCAAACTGCAGCAAAAAGGAAGTCATTTTCACCATTTGAAATGACTACTCAAGTCACAGTAAGTATTATGCAGAAAGGGCATCGCTCAAGTACCCTTTTTTGTTTTAAATACGTCTCTCTCCTGGTTACCAACTTGAACTCCACAATTCCTCATCGTGGTTTGCTCAACAGTTAAGACAAAAGTTTGCTTCATTTCAGCTTTAAAGATTTTCTGCATACAGTACCCATCCTTCAAACCCTTCCTATTTTAAACAAACAAACACATGTTATAAAGCCATCTCGGGACTTCCCTCGTGGTCCAGTGGTTAAGACTCCTCGCTCCCAATGCAGGGGGCCCGGGTTCGATCCCTGTTTAGGGAACTAGATCCTGCATGCCACAACTAAGACCCAATGCAGCCAAATAAATAAATAAATAGTAAAAAAAAAAAGCCATCTCTTGGTGCACGTGTCATGTACCCAAGTTTTACTCTAAGTTTACAAAATAAGATCAAGTTTTAAACAAAAACTCTTTGGTCACCCCATTCTCCTCAGGCACGACACCTGTCTTTGTTGTGTGACGGCAGTGCCTCACACAACAAAGGGCAAGGACACTTCTGGTGTAGACTTAGGGCTTTTAAATGAAGAACTGATAGAACAAATATTCTATGAAAATAACGTGTTATTCCTACTCCCAAAATATTCTTACATATTTCTAAACATTTCAGTGAATTTTGAATTAAGTTAAATTTCATTCTTACTGACCTGATCTTTTATCCTCTGCTTAATGATATCTTCTAGTTGAACAGTGGTTTCCTCTGTGATCACAGGTGCTAAAGGAAACAGGACATGTACTCATTAGGTATATAGAAACTAAGCAGTGGTTCGAAAAGGGTGGTTCTTGAACCGCAGCATCACCCCCATCTGGGAACGTGTTAGAAATGCGAATTCTTGGGCCCACCCCACACCTCCTAAATCAGAAAGTGAGGAAGAAAAACGGATACCTCTGTGTGTTTTAATTAGCCTTTCTGATGCTCCCTGCAATTTGAGAACCACAAAACTACAAAATACATACGGTAGCAAATGCTAACACTTTTAACCCATGCACCTGGGGACTTGCCCCCTCTTTTCCATTCTCTAGCACTAAATAAAATAGAAATTCATTTTGACTTAACGGGCACAAGAAAGAATTCAATGAGGTAATCAGGGTTCTGGCTGGAATCACAATTTAATCACTGGACAATGACAGCAGGCACTGTAAGCAGATCACTAGCAGGACTGATTATGGACTATACATTAGGCATCGCTAGGATATTAGTAATTCTTGGGTGGATTAATGGTATTGTGGCTGTACAGGGGAATGTCTTAGTTCTTAGAAAAAAATAAAAGTACTCAGGACTAAAGTGTCATGATATTGGCTACTTACTTTCAAATGACTCGGGAAAAAAAGTGCACACACCCAGTCACACACATAAATGGGGGGAGAAAGCCAAATATAGCCAAAACTTAACAACTGTTGAATCCAGCTGAATGGCATACATATGTCCACTGTACTATTTTTTCAACGTTTCTATATGTTTACAAGTTTTAAAATAAAAAGTTTGGGGAAAAGAAATATTACTCCAAATCTATGAGAACCATAGAAAAGGCACAGACACGAACAGTTGCAGGAGCCCGGTGGCCACACGCACCCATACGGATGGCGTGGTCAAAGTGCAAGGTCTCTTCTAGGAGGCTGTTCTCAGGCCGCTTCTGTGCTGTCACTTCCCCTTGAAGTTGCCAAGGTTTCTTTTCCAACAACTGTTTTTCCAAAGATGCAATTTTTTCATTCATCTAAGAGACAAAAAATGTTACTACGTGTTTAGGGAAGAAAACTAGACTTACAGTTGAGTAAAAGCAACTAATATTTTTAATAGTGGGAGAGCAAGAAATGTACTGTTCCTGAACACAATTCTGTTTTGTCCTTGCCATCTTTTAATGATGCCAGTAGTGACCTCCTATTCCCGTCCCTTGAGGTGGGATGAGGAGAGGTGGATGATCTCTTTCCCCCACTGATTTGGAATGCCGTGTTTATAATTTACTTACTTCTCCCAGCAGCATTTGGGTATATTTCTGGGCTCTGTTCTAGTCAAACGACCTATTTATTCACAAGCCACTATCAATTTTAATTATTAGAGCATTCCAAGACTAAGTAATTTTTTATTAGAACATCAATATTTGATAGCGCCTGACCCTCCTGACTCCACACCCACAATCCAAATTATGTCTTACTTCTGAAAAGGCGGCATCTATAATGACTTCACAGTGTATAAAATGCCAGCCTTTTCAGATACCTTATTGAATTATTTTTCCTAATAGCTTTTCAATTCATCTGCTTGGTTTTTCTAGTATTCTCTGCAAATATCAATGCTTTCACTTCAGTTTTTCTCACCTCTTATCATTTTCTTTTGTAGCTGTCCTGGCTAAATAACACTTCTACAAGAATCTTAAGTTACAGTGGAAATAGTAACAGTGGTAGTGGGAATAGTCTTATTCTTGATTTTAAAGGGATGTTTCTAGAATTCTACCATTAAGCATGATGGCACCTTTTGGCTAGATGTGTTTGTATTTCACTAGAAGTTAAAAGAAAAATTAGGAATGGATATTGAATTTTATTAAATGTCATTTTTGACATAAACGGAGGTGACCATATGGCTTTTCTCCTTAACCTATTATAACAAGTATTAAATTAATAGACTTCCTAATCCTGAATCAAGAGGATGAGGCCCACTTGCTTGTGGTAGCATTATTCTTTCATTGAGCTATTTTGGATTTTTGCATCAATATTCATAAGCGAGACTGTGTGTGTTTTAATGTTACCTTTGTCAGGTTTGGGTATTCATGTTACAGTAGCTTCACAAGAAAAGTTTGGAAGTTTTACTATTTATATGTAGGAACTGATCAAACAGCACTGAATTATCTACTTCTTGATGGTTTGATATAATTCCCCAGTAAAACTAAACCTGCTTCTCTTTTTTTTTTTTGCAGGGGTGTGGGCAGGGAAGGACACTAACTCAAGAACAAAGTTCATATTTTCTTTCAATTTTTTTTTTCTTAAGACTTTTTCTTCTGGGAACAATCTGACAATCATGTATTTAACTCAGATTCTCTTTTTATCTTGGCTGCACCATGCAGCATGTGGGATCTTAGTTCCCCAACCAGGGATCAAACCCGCAACCCCTGCAGTGGAACTGTGGAGTCTTAACTGCTGGACTACCACGGAAGTCCCCCCCAGATTCTCTTTTTAAAATGATTCTTTTGATATCCTTGGTATCTTTGGTTATTTGCCTAGTCTCACTTCGAACTGTGTGATCTAATTTTAAGATAGTTAAATGATAAAAGCCAAATATTTGGAGCCAGGCTATACCTATTATTTTCAAATAACATTTTGTTCGTCTGAAATTGTCACAAGGAAATAATTTTTATCGACTTTGGAAGATGTGTTTGAGATGGTATTAGTTAAAATTCTGGCTACCTGGCAACTCGCAGAAGCCATCTGAGATAGGCAGTATCCTTAAGAGCAGGTGAAACAGTTACCAGGAGAGGCTCACAGGACAGCTAGTTAGGAAAAACATGCCCCAGGTATAAAGACAGCACAGAGAAAGAAAACAAACAAGTTTTACAGATGGGCCCCAGATTGAAAGCCACAGCTTGGGAAATGCAGCATTGATTTTTGCAAATTAGTTGCTTCCCACATGGTTATCTCTATACAGGGTGCTACAGAAAGCGGCTGCAAGATTTTGTTTTTTTTTTAAGGACAGTTAAGTGTTCCACCAAAAAAACACAAAAAACAAAACAGGGTAGATTAGTTAGTAGTCTGTGATTTCCACAGTCATGTCAAGCATATGAAAAAATCCCTTAAAATTCCTAATTATTACCTTTTCCTGTCTTATTTCAAAAGAGGATTTAACTTCATCAGAGTCTTTCTGTACATTTAAGACATTTGTATCTTCAGTTTCCTCATCATCTGGCAAAGCAAAGGTCACTCTTTTCAAGGTTTCTTTGTGTTGTTTACTGTCTCCACTTTCTTCAAGGTCATTATCTTCATCCCTGTAAGACCAAAACACTTATGAAAGGAAACACACCACTTTCTGTTAGAAAAACAAAAAGAAACAAACTTAGTAATTAAAGTTCTTCTTTTGTAGACTTAATGCAATTAAATATTCAGAACTTCTATAGTCATTCAGTTACTAAGGAACAGAAGGAATTATTTAGGTGAAACAGAACAAAGTGTCCAATATATAGAAAACAAATTTTTCATCAATCTATAATACAAACTTATCTCACCAAAGTAACAACAGGGTATTTTTACTGACACAAAAAAACAAATCAGAGCTCCTGGTAAGAAGGGTTTGCGTGCTAGTGCCAGTGACGCTTAACTGCACTAGATCATCTCTGACGTCCCTTCAAATTTGGAGACTTTCCTCTGGCTATCCTGAGGTTCTCTGATCTTAGAGAATCTACTCTCTGATCTTAGAGAATCCCAATTCTTAGGACAATCACAGCTGACAACCAGGAGTACACAAATAGGATGGGGTACCTCCAGCTTACAGTGTAAAGGATTCAAAATACTCACATCTCAGAAAAGCTTTCTTCTCCTTCTTCAGCAATTTCTTCCTCTTCACTTGAAACCAGTTCATCACCATCATCGTGGACACTTGCTATGTCTTCATCACTTTCAACTGGATCAAAGAAATCTTTGTATTTCAGGTTTCTGGAACTTTTACCTGACTAAAACATAAATACTTTTAAGACCTTAAATCAAGGATAGAAAAATACATTAAATCATGCATAAATGTGTATGCATACTGTACAGGGGAAATTGGCAACGAAAAACACTACCATAAACCGTAAGAACTATTAGACCACAACAAGCTGAATGGCAGTATAGATTGATTTATGACTGATTAGATAGAGCACGATATTCTTCTCTCTAAATCTTCTAACTACAATTATTTCCAAAATATCCCTGCCTAAATAAAGTATACAAATGCCTTCCTTTCACTCTTATTTCTAGTGTTTGATGAAAATCCATGTTTGAGGGAAAATTCTGAATCTCTCTAACATGTGTGACTGTGGTTCTGAAGCTACAAAACAAGTGTTCTGTGATAAGGAAACAATGGCTTTGGTTTAATTTTTCCAGTCTTTTTTTTTCAACTGATCTAAATATTTCACTTAAGCCCTGGTGAGTTTTGAAGTATTTTAAACCTCTTCCGGAGAAACAGAACCCCATCTAATTTGAGGAGGCAGAAAGAATGCTCTGTCCTCTCCCAAAACTTTACCTTAAGATCCTGACTTCCAAACAGTCCTCCGTCTTCATCGGAATCGACATCTTCAAAAAAATCAATATCCTCCTCCTCTTCATCATCTTTTTGCTCCTCTTCCTTTTCTATGTTTTCTAAAAAGCTCTCCATTTCAGAGAGTTTGAAGAATTTGTCATCTACTATGGACTTTTCTGCTGGTCTCCTAGGCACTTTGTTTTGCACCTTGCTCTGCTGTTCCAATTTGCTGATATCAAAGTCAAGATCAGAGTCCTCATCACTGAAATCTGCGCTTTTCCTCAGATCCAATTTGCTTGAGTTTATAGCTCTCTCATCCTCTTCAGGATCATCACCACTCAGGTCTGACACTTTCTCTTCCTCCTCTTCCAAATCTTGTTCTAGGTCCTCCTCGCCACCGGCCTCCATCTCTGAGGCATCCTCTTCACACTCCTGCACCTCATTCTCTGAGAGAAGACTGATGTCTTCATCTTTAATGGCTTCACTAACTGCATTCTGGAAGTACTGTAAAATTGGTTCATTCTGCAATTCCAGTTGTTGCCAAATCTGCTCATCATCAAAATTATTTATCATCAGTCTTTGTAAAGGACTTCCACGTTTCCTGTCATTCTCTAGTATTTTATTAAAGTCATAAAGTACTTTTGTTAAAGAAGTAAACTTTGATGCCAGTTCATCTTGAATGCTATTAAGGGGACAGGGAGGAGTTAAATTAGATTTATAATTATAGGTAACAATTTCACAGCACTCAGAATTTTATAAAAAGCCCAACTCTTGGGCAAAATCAAATTTTAAAAAAACTGAAGTATGGCTGATTTACAATATTATATTAGTTTCAGTGATTCAGTATTTTTACTGATTATACTCCATTAAAAGTTATTTCAAGATAATGGCCAAGACAATTCCATTGCTATACAATATATTCTTGTTGCTTATCTATTTTATGCATAGTAGTTGGTATTTCTTAATCCCACACCCCTAACTTGCTCCCCCGCACAACTGGTAACTACCATTTTGTTTTCTATATCTGTGAGTCTGTTTCTGTTCTGCTATATAAATTCATTTGTATTACTTTTTAGATCCCACATGTAAGTGATAACACACAGTATTTGTCTTCCTCTGTCTGTCTGACTGACTTCACCAAGCATAATATTCTCTAGGTCCATCCAGGTTGCTGCACATGAAATGTCAATTTTAAGTATGTATAGATTCTGGCCCCCAACAGTGTATTATCTTGCCAAAGAACCACATTAGTATATAAAAGGTGTCAACCAAGTATCTGTGAATCTGCTATCTGGATTTTAGACAGGGAAACCGTGACAGATCTATTTGCCTAAAGACAGAGAGTGAATCTTAACCTTAAATTCTCAACTCTGCTAGATTACAGGCCACTCCATTCAGTCAGCCCATAGTCAACACTTGCTTTGGTAAGAGGGGTCAGAGAATACCTCTCTGAGGATGTGACATCTGAGATGATACCTATTTATAAGGAGACAGTCTTACAAAGCTGTGAAAACATGTACTCCAGGCAGAAGAAACAGCAAGAACAAATTTCCTAAGACAGAAACGCACTAGTTGAGTTTGAGGAGCAGAAAAATGATTTAAATGTATGCTTTGGAAAGAAGGCCTTCAAGGAAAAGGAATGAAATTAGCGTGATCAGGTGGCTGATGCAGGCATCCGGGCAAAGGATGCAGAACTGTGCTGGGATTACAGCTGTGAATACGGTGAGAAATAATCAAATTCAGGATAGTATAGTTCGGAGAACTAACTGATAGGATTTGCTAATAACTGGATGTAGAATTGAGAAAAAGGAAGACATCAAGGAAGTAGCTTAGTTTCGTGTCTGAAGGACTGGAAAGACAGAGGTGCTGCTCACTGTGATAGGGAAGGCAGGTGGTGAGCATGGGGAAAGGATCTCAGGGAGGGCAGAGGACAGGGAGCAAACAAAACCAACAGTTCATTTTGGATATACTAAATCTGCGATGCTTAGAGTGTATGGCTGTAGTTTCTGTGAGCCTCAAGGTGGGGTTTCAAATATAAATCTGAGAGCCATAATTTCCTAGATCTTTTCACAGTCTTTGAACAAAATACCACGAGCTCGTGCTGGGAAGGGAGACGAAAGACAGCTTTAACTCTCGAGAAGCACAAGTCGTGGGGTAGATAGATAAGCGACAAGTTAATACTTTCAATTAAGTCTGATGAGTAAGTAAGCACTGGGTGCTCTGGGAGCACATGGAAAAAAGAGCAATCCACCCGGTGCGTCTGGCGGGGGCGGGGGGCGGTGCGGCAACTGAGGCCTCGAAACAGTAATAACCCAGTTTGTTTGATTTCAACAGCACACGACTGGGAGGAGATCCACACTACACAGCTCTTAACCATCTAAAACAGTGTGATAGGCTAGGGGAGCGTAAACTACCTGAAATCTGCGGAAAAGAGAGCTCCCCTTCCCTTTGCCTTCCCCCTACTCTGGAACTTGCCGGGGGTCCGCAGCCCGCGCCCATGCGAGTCCTGAGCTGCACCAGAGCCCGGGCTCCGAGCACTTACGTGAGGAAGCATTCCGGGCGGTCGGTGGCTTTACCGACCTCCCTCAAGCACCGCTCCAAGGTCCGCCGACGCCACACCCGCGGGGCCATGGCTGACTGCCGCTCCGAACACAGCGCCGCATGCACAGGAGGAGAGCCGCCCGGAAATCACGCCACAAAGACGCGCCCCGCCCAACTACAGCCGCTAGCCGAAGGTTCCGCGGCAAACAGGTTCCGGATCCACCCCCAGCCACAGCCAATGGCAGCCCGAGAACTTTCACCAACGGGTACGGGGGGGGGGCCCAAGGGGGCGGGGCAGGAAACCGAAAATCGCCATTGGTCAGCTCGATGAACTTTCTCCAAACTTTTTGTTTTGTAGGACCCGCTCCCAACACCCACGGGAACGCAGCACCACTTGTCACGTCGCCTAGCCTCGTCTGCCCCGCCCCCAGGATCTCGCCCCGCCCCCTAGTGTTGTCTGCCCCGCCCCTTCGGGCTCTTGTCCCGCCCCCCGCCGCGCCTTCGCCCTTCCGACGCAAGTGTACGTCGGGAATTAGCTAACGCTTTCCAAGATGGCGCGTGTGCTGAAGGCGGCGATTGCGAGCGCCGTAGGTGAATACTCCGGGCTCGGGGCTGTCCGAGGGTGGGGTGTGCGGGACGGGACGCCAGGGCCAGAGGAGGCCGCTCCGTGGCCAGCGCTCCTGGGTCTGCTGCGCTCTGCCCTCGAGATGCATTCCTTGGCCGCTGTCAGCACCTTTAGACAGAGCGAGCCAGCCTTCCAGGCACGACTGGGTTAGCATGGGGTTTTCCTTGTGTGTTTGCGTGTCACAGTCACCACTTCTCTGAGTGGCCCCGGAGGCGAGGGCACCCGGCTGTGGGGCAGCAAGGCTGGACCAGAAGTAAATGCAGTAAATGGCAGAGGGACAGTGAGGCTGTGTTTACCGCACCCCGTGAGAGACGGGGGAGAAACCAGAGGAAGGACAAGCCTTGTGAAAACGCAGGCTGAACTCTGGGCTCGGCCAGCATCCTGCTGAGAACTCTGGAAGGTCAGTTGTGTAAAGAATACGGAAGGAGCGTTTTCTCCCACATGGCCTAAGATATTCCTTATTTTGTATAAAATCAGGGAAGAAAGCAGTAGACTGATTGGAAGTTTCCTTGAGTTTTCTACACCACCATTAAAAAAAGTAGCCTCAAGTTTTCTGTCACCCCAGTCCATCTACTTTCTCCTCTTTCTCTTTTTCTTTTCTTCATCCTTCATCAGAGGGGCAACTATTTCCCTTAATCTGAAATTCCCTGTTAGGAAAGAAGTGCCGAGTGGTGACGTCTCTGAGTTACTCCTGAACGTTCGTGACAAATCCTTCAGCTGAGCACCTTAAGAAAGTGTTTAAGGGGATGAACTTTCAATAATGTTACGTTTCTCTCCTAGAAAGTGCTGTATGTTCCACCTATTCAAACTGACAGTTCAAGTCGTCTTTCGAAGTCCCGTCTCAAACTGAACATGTTCTTTATTTATTGATCTCTGTAGTCTTTCTTACCAGGCACAAAATGTCTTATGCATCTGTCATTGCAAGTGACCAGGGCTATGTGATGAGAACCACGCAAAATGTGCCGTAATAGTTGTAGCTGTCTCAGCTGTGGATCCGTTTAAAGAGGTGATATGTATACAGGAAAAAATATAACAATAGGCTGAGCACAACTTATTAAAAATTAATCTCTAATTAATAGGTGATACTCAAGGTTTGATAATAACATGCCCTCCTGGCCCCTCTTTCCTCTCCTTGGTAAAATACAAGGCAGCATCTGAGCTCACATACCGTTGCAATAGCCCTTTTCAAAAGAACTCATAAAACAGTCATCTCATCTCTTAGAAAGCTGTCTCTTAGAAAATAGACATTGCTCATAGAACTGAAGATATTAAAAACTGAGAACCAAAGAATGGTAAAGAATGTCAGAGGGATGAGAAAATTAAATATCATAGTTGCACAACATCAAGTTTGTTGTCAGACAGACCTAGGCTTAAGATCCAGCTTTGCCACTCAGTGTGACCTGCAAGGAAATTAATCAGGTCTATTTTTTTTCTCTAAGTGGGAAAAATCTGAAGTACTCACTGAACTATTACTATTCTCTCTAATTTATGGCCATTGAGACTAATAGGCAGAGCTGGGCCACCCCATGATACACTCCTGCTTCAGAATTTGTGATCACAGTTTGTATAGGCAAGATTGTGTGGTAGCATTGTTGCGTAAAAGTAATGACAAAATTAACCTGTGCGTCTTTATTGGGAGAGGTCAGATCAGCGAGATGTTATGCCATGGGATCTGTCCTACACCCATGAAAGATCCCAGCAGTATGGAGAATGCCTAGAGACTGGGCCATATCTGCATTGGGGGTAATAACTTCTATAAGATATTAAAAAGAGTACCCAAGATGAAACAACAGTCATGAGCAGTGTGGGCGGATTAGAGGGCTACTAAAGCAACTGATTTCAACTTGGAAAAATTGTAAATCAGTATTCCTGTATCAAAAAGTGAAAAGAGTACTATGCTTATAATAGCTTCCAGCAGCATTATTCCATGAGGATGTCAGTAGTCACTAAATATTGAAATACTGTCAACAATGTTCTAAAATCAGAGCCCACATGAGTAGATTTTCAAGAGTGAAAGAAGAGTAATCTCCTTGTCATAAAAAGTAGTAAGTTATGGATTGATGAAATGAAACAGTGACTACAGGAGCACTATGTGTGCCAAAACATTCTCCAAATACAAACAATTCTTTAGTTATTAAATAAGAGTTTGAACGTAAGAGCAGTACTGTGTATAGGGTAGGTGCACAATCAACTTTTTCCTTTAAAAACATAAAATGCATTAGAAGTCAGAGATGCTTACGTTTATAAGCAAGTTATTGATGTAACCTTTTTAAAAGTGACAGTAATGATAATCCTTGGAATTTATAATGTACTTTGTGCCGGGCACTTTTCTAAACCTTTTGTATGTAATACTCGTTTTAGTCTCATGACAATATTATGAGGTAGGTATTATCTTCCTATATGAGAAACAGAGGCACAGAGAGGGTAACTAGCCTGAGGTACACACCAATGGTAGCATCAAGATTTGAACCAGAGCAGTCTAGCACAAGAGCCCACATTCTTAACCATAAAGCGTGCTACCTCTTATACTTACACACAAAACCTGAAGGTGAACATATAAATAATAATTTGAATATTAGAGAAGAGGCATTTTTACATGTGTATTTTTAGAAATACTTTTATTCAGTAGTTGTTGGGGGGAAATTAAGGGGAAGGGAATATAACTTCCAAGTCATATATGTATTGCAAGAACTGAATACTAATAAAGATGCATGTTTCTTTTGTAACTTTTATGCACATCTTTGCATAAAGGAAAAGCAAAATGAAAATAGTGTATTCCAAAGGCTGGCTTTGATCTATCCTATTTTAGAGGCTTGAACCTTAGATGACTCCACTTTTTATTTCATTGTGGTTGAATATATCTAACTTAAAATTTACAGTTTTAACCATATTTAGGTATACAGGTCAGTGGCATTAAGTACCTTCATATTGTGCAACCATCATCATCTCCAGAACTTTTTCATCATTCCAAGTTGAACCTCTCTGTACCCATTCAACAATAACTCTCCCATTATCCCAAACCCTAGCCCCTGGTAACCACTATTCTACTTTCTCTCTCTGAGTGTGACTACCCTAGGTGCCTGTTATAGGTGGAATGTGTATACAATTTATATACAATGTGTATCCTTTTGTGACTGGCTTGTTTCCATTAGCTTAATGTTTTCAAGGTTCACCCATGTTGTGTTATATGTCAGAACTTCATTCCTTTTTAAGGTTGACTAATATTCCATTGTATGCGTAGACCATATTTTAGTTATCTTTTCATCTGTTGATGGATACGGGTTATTTCCACCTTTTGGCTTTTGTGAATATACACTTAGGAAATGGGTATATATAAATATCTCTTCAAATTCCTGCTTTCAGTTCTTTTGGGTATATATCCAGAGGTGGGTTGCTGGGTCAAATGGTAATTTTATGTTATGACCCCACTTTTAAGGAACATGAAACTAGCAGAAAAACAGGAGAAGCTCAGAAAAACAAATCAGGTTAAACACACACAATTTGTTCCAGTTTGGCTTGCAAAGGATTGGTTTTGTGAAAAAAGTTAGTTTTGAAAATGGAAACTGAACCTGTTAAAGACAAGAGTGGCCAAGTTACATGACTGTGAGGATAGATCTATGATGGAGTCATGTGGAAGTGGGGTAACAGAACTGTTGTCTGTTTACTAACTGCAATGAGTAAAAAATGATTCCTAATCATAGTTTTAAACAGGATGAAAATACGTGTATGGTGCCTCTGGTCGAATGCTGAAAATGAATGGGTTTCTTACCAAACTAACTTGAAGGCACTTGTGATGAACGACTTTCTAAGTATGTCTGTCTCCTCAAACCAGATGTGCAAAAATTCAAACTTAAAAACTTATTACAGGGGCCTCCCTGGTGGCGCAGTGGTTAAGAATCCGCCTGCCGACGTAGGGGACACGGGTTTGAGCCCTGGTCCGGGAAGATCCCACATGCCGCAGAGCAGGTAAGCCCATGCGCCACAACTACTGAGCCTGCGCTCTAGAGTCCGTGAGCCACAGCTACTGAAGCCCGTGCACCTAGAGCCTGTACTCCGCAACAAGAGAAGCCACCGCAATGAGAAGCCCGTGCACCCCCCGCCCGCTGCAACTAGAGAAGCCCACGTGCAGCAAGGAAGACCCCACACAGTGATAAATAAATAAATAAATTCATTTTAAAAAAACACTTATTACATGTTCTAAAATTAGATTATGTGAAGACTGCACAACTTTGCAAATATACAAAAAACAGAATTGGACACTTCAAATGGGTAAACTTTATAGTATATAAATTATATCTCAATATAATATCTCAATATTTCTGTTAAGAAAACCTCATTACAAATGATTATTCACATTCTATGACACTTTATGTACAAATTTAACATATAATTTCTTTAAACAGTAAGTACCCTTAATGTGTTTGAGTATAGACCCTTGCAGCTAAACCTTTTCTTACTTGGAGTCGATGTCGAGAAAGCCTGGCCTGACATAAAAACAATCTGAATGGAAAGGAATGCAATGTTATTTTTAAGTCAAGGCACTAAAAGTATTTAGCAAGAAACAATATTGAAAGAAAGTTGAAATTAGAGTTAATCTACATACCAGATTTGGTAACATATCCATTTCTTGTACATCAGATTCCTGACGTGAGTGAAAGTTAGTTGTTCATCTTTACAATCCTGTTTTTTTTTTAACACTCCTATTTTTAAGTATCTCATACCTTTATTCACACACATGTATACATTGTAGTTTATTCATGGGAAGTAATCCTTTTTGGAATAGTCACGAATTGCACATTATGGAGTTCAAAGTAATGTAGTTCTATTGTACTTTCTGAGAGAAACCTAAAACTAAAAAGCTGTGGATTCCTATAGTTGGGGTGCAATCTGAAATAAAAATATCTTTTAAAAGTTGGCAAAAGTCAAAGGAGAAACTAATATTTTTAAAGTTCAGTTCACAACAAATTCTTCAGCAACACAATTTTTTTTTTTCAGCGACACAATTTTTAAAGTATCTGTAAGGATCTATATCACTGTAACCCCTTTATTCTGTTTCTTACCCCAATTTGCTTGGTCTGTAGGATTTCACATTTCACTCATAGACTCCTCATTAACACTTTTTTTTGTGGGTGTAAAGTAATACCTAATTGTCGTTTTGATTTGCTTTTCACTGATGGCGAATGATGTTGAATACCTTATGTGCTTTTTGGCCATTTTTATATCCTTTACCCTTCATTTTATAATTTATTTACTTTTGGCTGTGTTGGGTCTTCGTTGGTGTGCGCGGGCTTTCTCTAGTTGCGGTGGGGGGGGCTACTCTTCGTTGCGGTGCGTGGGCTTCTCATCGCAGTGGCTTCTCTTGTTATGGAGCATGGGCTCTAGGCCTGCGGGCTTCAGCCGTTGTGGCTCGCGGGCTCTAGAGCACAGGCTCAGTAGTTGTGGCTTGGTTGCTCCACGGCATGTGGGGTCTTTCCGGACCAGGGCTCAAACCCGTGTCCCCTGCATTGGCAGGTGGATTCTTAACCACTGCGCCACCAGGGAAGTCCCCTACCCTTCATTTTAAAGAAGTGGAATTATTGAATTCTCACCAGTATCATCATATTTATTTTTGTCCTATTCCTAGAATATATGCTTTAGGGACCAAATAAAATCAATAAAGTGATGTTTCCTTTCACAAACTAGTTTACACTTCTAGAAGTAAGATCAACTAAAATATGGCCATAAAATCTTGATTTTTACATTATATAAAGATGTTATTATTTTTCTATTTTCCGAACATACAAAGAAGATTTTGTGTTCTGTTAAAAGGAAAAAGTATCAGTCATTCTTGTAAACTGTTCCCTCCTCTCATTTCCAAATGATAAGGAAGTTATGGAGAAAGACTGTAGTGAGGCTTCTAATAGCATGAGTTGCTTGGGCTTCCTTTTCAGTGCCAGAGTTTTTGGAATGTCCCTAAATCAAACTGGCATAGGATATAAAGCTTAACCTTCACTTGGACGTATTGTAATTTACTCCTTGACATTGCCATATGTTCCATTGCTGGCAATAGAATGCCTGCCAGAGAACCTCCCGCTGCCCCATCTCTTGTAAAGTTATCACTGGCAAGGAGAATTCAGAAATACCCAGACTCACTGTTTGATATACTCTTAAAGTTTCACAGAGCAAACAACACTTTACTCTACAGCTCATTGACTGTATCTCCAGTTTTTGTTTTTTTTTTACTACAGATACATTCTATATTGAAATTTCATTGCAAATTGCACACATAGTAGAGATGCAAGGAAGGAAGGGAAGAGCAGTCTGACTGATGGTTTTGTTGGTTGTTAGCATTTTTAAAATTCACTGCCACCATGCCCTTCAGATGGTTTCTTGGTCTCCACAGAACCCTGCATGCCACTCAACCAGCAAACAGTCCCCGTGTGTCATTAACACTAAAAATGGCTGAATTTACTGTACACCTGTTACAAATGTCTTGCACTGTAGTATTATATTTTTTACATCAAATATCTAATTTTCACAACAAACCAGCAAGGTAGATATTTAGTGGATAGTACCAGTATTTTTTAAAAAGCTAAAATAAAATACAATAGAACAGAAAATATTAGAGCACATCACATCTAGTAAGGATTAGGTATTCTTTTTATAAAATTTGATTTCAATGGTACATTTATGTATGTGTGTACTGGTTTGGAGTACACTTGAATTTCATGATGACACAATGATTCCAAAGAACCGGAGTCACCAAGGAGAACACAAGACCGGGTGGGACAGTGCGTAGAGAAGAGACAGAGCTGGATGACCTCAGTATTGGGTGTCAGTCCCCCCCAGCCAGCGGGCCTCTCCCAGTGGCCAGAGCAGGACAATTTGCCTGTACACGCTCCCCTTTGCCACAGTCCAAGGAACCCTGTCCCCTCCCTGTGGAGGACAGGTGTGACAATGGAGTTGGCCTTGTGACAGTCATGCTCTAAGCAGAGACAAAGGAGCATTTATTGATTCTGAAAGAGGGAGAGTCCCCACGAGGTGATAAGAGCCACTCAGGCTGTGGGCTCTTTATCTCTTGGTGAGGAAGCATTCCACGCCCGAGGCCTATCCTCCTGCAGCTGAGGAGACTGCCTTCCCAACAAGGTATATGGTCTTGAATCAGATCAAGTAGTGCCACTTTAATTTCCCTGTTATCAAAAATTTTATGTTAGCTGAAGCTCTGTAATACTAGGTACTATTTAAAGTGTTATTTCATTAAGAGCTAATAACCCTTTGTTTAAAATATGTATTCTTCAATTTGCTGTTTCATACTTTTTTATTAAGTGATGTAGTTTTGCAGGATTATATTTAGACCTCGTACACGTATATCGTTTTCATTCTGGGGAGAACCTGGCTCTTAAAGTCCAGTATTTTGGGGACTGAAGAAATAGTAGTACATGGGGAGAACACATTGCAGGCTGCTTCAGTTTCCAAATGAAAGGTTTCTTCACATTAGAAGCAGTTCTGCTTCTAATCCTTCAAAATTATAAGAACAATTAAAAAAAATCGCTCAGAGGAAACTCTCATAAGTTTAAGTACCCTCTTGATCTTTGCTTGTTTTTCCCCCAATAATGAGATGTTTTCCTTAGTTGGTAATCATACAAATAAAGTACACATTAAAAGGTATTTATAGGGCTTCCCTGGTGGCGCAGTGGTTGAGAGTCCGCCTGCCGATGCAGGGGACACGGGTTCGTGCCCTGGTCCGGGAAGATCCCACATGCTGCGGAGCGGCTGGACCCGTGAGCCATGGCCGCTGAGCCTGTGCGTCCGGAGCCTGTGCTCCGCAACGGGAGAGGCCACAACAGTGAGAGGCCCGCGTACCGCAAAAAAAAAATAAAAACAAAAAAAAGGTATTTATGGTTCTAACTTCAATGAACTTACTGCAGAACGTAAGACAAAAAATTGGTTGTAGGTAGAGAAGAAAATTGCTTGCTATCATCATTAAATGTATGTCGTTTCACTATCACATTCAAACTTACCCTTTATAAAATGCAGAGAATAGCAAATAATCCTTAATGATATGCAGCTATCCTTTAAGTGTTATTGGTAAATATGTTATTATGAAAAATGTCATCCTTTGTCCTGAATTTAGAAAGCTCAGAATTAGCTTTTTAATTCCAGACAGTTATTTCAGAGCAGAGTGAGTAATTCTGACATGTTTTTTCACTTATGTACTCTGATTTAATTTCACTAATTAAAAAGAAAAGGTATGTAAATAATTTTTACATAGATGATTATATTTTGTTTTTTCAAAAATTAATTTTAGAAGGGCATCAATTCTCAGAAGAAGGATCTCAATGCCTGCTCCATTTTTCAGGGCTTTTTCCCAGACTTCAAACTCCAGTTCCAACAGTAAGAACTTTTTCCATGTCCCTGCCCTCGCATCAAGTGGCTGGTCCGGTATGGAACCTTGGTCGACTCAATCATGTCGCAGTAGCAGTGCCAGACTTGGAAAAGGCCAAGGCATTTTATAAGAACGTTCTTGGGGCCCAGGTAGGTGAGACGGTCCCTCTTCCTGAGCATGGAGTATCCGTTGTTTTTGTCAACCTGGGAAATACCAAGATGGAGCTGCTTCATCCACTGGGAAATGACAGTCCAATTGCAGGTTTTCTGCAGAAAAACAAGGCTGGAGGAATGCATCACATCTGCATTGAGGTATTTTAGTTAGTTTAATCCTTGGTATTGTAAATATCTCTTTTAAAATGTCTTTTACTTTTGAAGGCTACATATTGCTGCTGTCGTCAGAAACTTCCATTAAGTTCTTTCAGGGAAATGGTAAAATTGGTTCTCTTCAAGGATGGATCTATAGGTATATTCTCTTTCCCTCTAGAAAACTGCAAATAATAATGAAAATATGTTTTATTGAAGTCTGGGTTCAACTATACAAAGGCCACTCAAGTTGGCCAAAACAGATTTGCGTCTTTGCTGTAGTATTTATTGACCACGTACGACCTTCCATGCAATAGGAACACACTGCTTTCACTGTCACAAGGCAATTAGAAGAAACAAGTGACAAGACTTTATAAAGTAAGAATTTCCATATACATGCCTATTATTATAATTATTTTCTATCTTTAAAATTTTAATAACTTGTTCCTTATTACAAAGGCAATGCATTTTCAATTACTGACTGTGATTTCTCAGATCTTCTCAGTTGCATCTGCTAACAATTCCTGAAAAAAACCATGAAGTGTTAGACAAGAACATTCTCATTAGAGAGCCTTTATCTGTAGATGTTCATGTTCAGATAACTGCTTTTGGAATATCAGCATTACCAATTATGCTTCAATTTAAATTATTTTGGTAGGACAAGTCTCTTGATAGAAGGAATGACATAATTCATAGTTAGGCCTCATTCCCAATCCAGGAGAGAGGGGGGGTTTGGTTCCAGCATGAACCCAAGGATTTATTCAGTTTACATTGCAAATATATTTGAGAACCTACCGCGTGTACTCCACTGAGGGCTTGGATTCAGCAGTGAGTGAGAAAGGCATGGCCGTGCCCGCGGTCAGGAGGGGCAGCTGCGTACACTGCACTGGCATAAGCAGAATTAACGTGTCTTCTTAGTTGTGCAACGAAGGAAAGATTGATTGCTCCTGGCAGGCCAAGGAGGTGGTAAGGTATCGCAGGGCATGAGTTACAATGAATGTGAAGGAATCCCCAGGTGGACAAGGGGAGGAAGGTATTCTAGGCAGAAGGAAAGCACATAGAAAGGCATCGGGTTATCCTAACTACCAGCATCGTGTCCTCTGGCAGGATACGAAGCACTAGACGCGCCTTATTTAATTCTCGTAGCTACCCTTGAGGGCTATATTAACCCCATTTGACAGGCGAGTAGTTAGAATAGTTTACTTGCCTGCAGTCACATATGTAGGACATGGCAAAGGTGGGGTTCAAACCCAGGTTTGTTCTGATTCCAGGATCTGCACTGTTAGCCAGGGCGCCAGATTGCCTTCATTGGATTAGCTGAGTTTAAAATTTCAGGTGGGAAAGCCATAAGATAGTAGACAAAGGAGCTAAACAAGGCCTAATATTTAACCTCTATCCCTTTTTTACGGTGTTAATTTTGGCTGCAAGTTTTTGTTTCAGTGGACTTGAGGGCTTGTCTAAGTCTCCCCAGGATGAGAAGCAGGATCCTCAGCCCTTGAATGCACTCATCTCTCTCCCACACTATACTGTCTGTGTTCTACATCAGAGAACCCAGGCCTTCAAAGGAAGCCACTGTGAGTTAGAAGTTCAGTTAAGTAAAAAATAGTGGAAGTTGAGTAATGTAAAAGTGAGTTCAAAAGTCCAGATTAAAGGGGGGAAATGAAAATGTTTGTCAGTATAAAATGAAGGTAGGTGATAGGAGGAGTTGTGAAGAGTGGTTAGTTAGCTGCTGCATTTGTATGCCACACACCCTATCATGAGTCTCTGCTCTCTGTAAAAAATAAAGTGTCTTGACTGGGTAGATTTTATTTTTCTATTCTCAGTCTAAGATGAGCTGTCCCAGGCTGATGGCACAGCTCTGCTGTCAGTAATGTATGACTTACAGGGTAGCTCCAGGCCTCACCAAAGGCAGAGAGAGAATACAGGGCAGGTATCTTCAGGGGCTGATCTCGAAACCAAACATATCACTCCTGTTCCTGTCGTTGGTTTCGTCACATGGCACACTCGACCTCAAGTGTAGTCTGTAGTCAGGCACTTACATGCCTTGCTAAAACCTGGGGCCTGGTATAATTAAAAGGAGGAAATGGAAAGTGGGTACTGGAGGCCACCAGTTTATGCTAGTTGGTAATTTTTAAAAGTGGTATTGGCAGGGATAGCATGACACTTTTTTCTGAATGAAGATATGCTTTAAGTTGGAGTCATTTGAGAATCATTGTCACCTGCTGTGGAAACCTGTGAAATGAAGTTGTTACCACACGCAGGGGCTTGGTTCCCTAACTCACCAGAGAGAGCAGAATTCCTCACCGATCCTTGAACAGGAAAAACATTTTTGTTGAATGAACCTGCAGAGATTTCAGAGTTAATTATTTTACCATAGTGTAACCTAGTCTCTCCTGCTAATACAACTGAGGTCTGAAATTGTCTTCCACTGGAAGTACAAAGGTGATAGAACTCGTCAGAAAATATTTCTTTGGTCATTCCAGTTTCTGTGGCCACATAATACATTATCCCTACACTTCAGGGTGTGATGACAACTATTGTATCTTGCTGGGGATTTTGTGGGTTGGGAGTTTGGGGGAGGGTTCTGCTGGGCAGTTCTTGCTTGGGGTCTGTCCTGTGGCTGCGGTCAAACATGGAAGTGAGGCTCCGCCGGACGGGGGTCCTACTCACGTGCTGGTGGCTGCTGCTGGCTGGGCGCCGGGTGTGCAGCTGGGCCTCCCAGCAGAGCACATGTGTGTGATCCCTGCAGCTCCACAAGCTGAGGGCGCTTCTTAGGACAGTCGGACTTCTTACCAGGCAGTGGACTTGCTGACTCCTTACCGGCCAGAGTGAATGTCCAAGAAGGCCGGGTGGGACTGTGTGGCATTTCCATCCTGGCCTCGGAAGTCCCACAGCAGCACTTCCGCTGTCTGTTGGTCATAAACAAGTCCTCGAGGCTGACCAGATGCAGGGGGAAGGAGAAGCCGACAGGCTATGGCCGCGTCTTACAAGTGCTACAGCCATCCATGTAGTGATGTGTTCTAAACAGAAGGAATGTGTGTGAAACTTCTAGAGGCTCTAGAACGATTATATTTTCAAATAGCCAGAAGTGGGAACCAGGACCATTCCCTCTGCAAGAGGAGGCAACCTGTCTAGCCTTTGTGAATAGAAGGAGACTCAAGAGAGGGGTACTTGAAAGGTGGAAGGTGATAAATACACGTGTGTTTGGCTTTCCCTAGAGGAAGTTTGGAGGTCATCTTGTTCCCTCTTTTTCTTGCTGACGTGCGCACCGAGCAGCCTCAGTTGTCTGGCACAGCTGTGCTGACGTGCATGTGTGCTTCTGACCTTTCGCAAGCCTCTCCCTGAGGAGAAGGTTGTGGTGTCGAATAGAACTACCCCTGCTTTCGCTAAATAACTTAGACAGCAAGGTATGTCACAGTGAAAACCTTGAAGGCCACTGAAAATATTTACTTATTCAACAAATTAGCACTACTGTAAAAATACTTAAGTGCTCCCATGCTGGTCGGTGAACAGCTGCTGCCCTAACCTTCTGAGTAACACCCTCCTTCCAGAAGGAGCCTTCTCTGAGACCCTCAGACATCTCCCCCGCCACACACGCAGTTCAGCAACTGAAGGCTTACTACTCAGCACAGCGGGGTCCTCCAGGACCCTGGATAAGGTGCCTTCTGTTCTGTTTGGTTGGTGTCTTTGTCTGTTATGTTCCTGGTCGTTAAGCGTTTTCAGAGTCACTGTGACTTTCACTGCATTAGGTGCCGGGATGTGTAGCTAAACAAAAAAGTCCCGGTCCTCTCAGGATTGCCCGCTGCTTCACGTTTTTATGTGTGCCCTGCACTTCCCACAGAGGATTAGAGGTGACTGGCCAAAATACAGCCTATGAGATACCAAAGGATAAACCTAAGTAACAGTGCAAGTTAGAACAAAGGAAAATGAATCAAGAGAAAACTCAAGGTAAGATTAGTGTACCCACTCGTTCTGTCAAATATTTCCTTCTAGTTGCCAAAACAAAAGGGAAAATAAATACTATTAAGAACAGTCGTGGCCCCTTCCCCTTCTTCCCCTCCCTTCGTGCCATCCTGGAGACTTTAGGTAGAGCAGAGCCAAACACTAGTGCACGCTGCTGGGGAGAGCGGGGGAGCCCAGAGCGGGGTGCGGGGCCACGTGGGTTGAGGGGCCCCCGCGAGCAGGGCTGCCTGCTGTGGGAAAGCTGGAGGCCGAGTAGGGTACCCACGCGTAGGGAGCTTCCAGCTCAGGGTGTCCGAGTCTGAGCAGAGGATGCCACCAGGTTTGGGGCGTCAGAGTGAGAAGGGCAGCAGTGCTGGGGGCCAGCCCAATGCAGGGAGTGGGGTCCCAAGCATGTTGGGAGCATAGGGTGTGAGAGCCTGAGAAGAACGTGTGCGCGCGTGCGTGCACGTGCAGGGGGCACCTGGCGTGGGGAGGCGGGGCCTGAGCTGTATGTGGAGTGTGTCAATGCCAGGGGAGACGATGACTCATGGGGAGGTGAAGCCAAGCGGGCTTGCGGATGGGGTGGCCGCTATGGGCAGTCAGGGCCTGAGCAGGGTGAGGAAGGTGTACACACGTTGGGGCCACTCTGTGCAGGAGGGGGGGACCCAAGCAAGGTGGCAAGGACTTGAGTACGGGGAGTGGGGTGGGAGGCCCTGATGCAGGGGGCCAGGCCCAGCGAATGGGAGCTTAGGTGGGGTGAGGAAGCAACCAGATGGGGTAGGGGGAGGACACGTGGGGTGAAGCGAGCGTTGCTGAGGGAGGGGCAGCAACAGGGTAAGGACTGGTTACGGGGGAGGTGTATCAGGTGAGTGGGTATAGCTCCCCAGTGTCAGAGATGGTGGTATAAATACACAAAGGATGTTAGATTATGAAAGAAAAAAACTTTAAGGTGAGAGACTAGCAAGGTAACTTATTTCCTGCGTGCTGGGAAATGTCTGTTCTCCAATGAAGAAGAGAGAAAATTCTACTTTTTGAAAAACTCCATTCTCATTTCGGCTTTACAGTAAACCCTAGGGAATTGCTAAGCTCTACAAGTGATCTGTGTATCACCGGTTCCCAGACGTGGGGCTTTTGTAGAATGATAACATTTCCAGAGAACAAAAGAAGTGGGCAGTTTAATCAGGTTTTTTAACTTTCTCTGTTATTCAATAAGGAAAAATTTTAAAAATTCTGTCTCTTGCCAACATCATTTTGGAAAAGAAAGGGCATTTTATTACCAAGAAAAAACAGAGGAGAAGAAAAAGGAGAAATCCTCTTGGAATAAAAGAGTTCTGTCAATTAAGATATTTAGTTTTTTTAATGTTTTATTATCAACTGGTGAAAATTTCAGAGCAGCATTTGGGAAACTTTCTATATAGCCACCACCAGACCACATAGCAAGTATGGAAGCCAATGTGTGCCCTTCTGAAATAATCCCCAGGACTACACAGGAACCTTCTGAACACGATACAAAGTGAGAACAGTGTTAGGTTTGCATAATTCACTTAGTTATTTGTTTTTTGGGAAAAGACAGTTGAAACAGAAATGTTTTATTCAGACTTTTAATTTTAACTTCCATGGATTTATATCAGTTTGAAGATTAAATTCATTCATTATTGGTATCAATATGCACTATTATAATTTTATATAAAATAAAAAGCCTATATATTTTTAAAATTAATCAAAATATGCACCATTAAAAGTAGCACATTATTCTTGTTCATAAATTTTGGTCACTGTGAATTACATACCTTAAGGTTTTTAAAAAGATGTTATTTAGTCCAACTTCGTGTCTTTCAACAAACAAGATTGCATTGCCATTTTCAGATGAGGCAGCTGAGGACCAAAGAGAGCATAAGATTTACCTGAAGGTTCTGAATTCTGATTGTGAGAATCCAAACATTTTTTTATGTGGAGTACTGTCACTCTTAATTTCCAAATTACAGGAGAAAATCAAAATAAATTCCCAGACACAGATACAATACCCCCTGCTGCCTGTCCCCACCCTACCATACCCCCCCAAAACTGATAAGAAGTTGAAATGAATAGCCCAGATATTCACCAATGACATTTAAGGTCTTACAGAGCTATATGATACACAGTTGTAATTGTACAAAGGACTATAAAAGCAGATTTTTTTAGATGGGTTATTATTGACTATGTTATTTTTATTACTTAGGGGGACAGACTTAATTTCCCAAATCAAATTACTTCGCATTTTTTCTAAGCATTCTTTATACCCTTAGAGTAGATAATGCATCTACTTTCAATTCAGAAAAATTAAAACGTTTTTATTTCATTCTTTTTATTATTGCCAAACAGCACATTAGGAGCACTCTTAGAAAATTGTTAATTTTATGGCAGTACTCTAAACAGAAGGATGGACATGATACAAGATCTTTAAAATCAAAGTCAATGATAGAAATAGTAACAGAAATAGAAATAAACGCTAGTACAATGTCAATTAGGCATTTCCCCCCAAAATCTAAGTTATTAAATCTTAGAAGTATTTCTTGGACTAAGGGATACTGAAGAAGCAGTATACTAAAAATTAAGATGCAATATCAGGGGACTTCCCTGGTGGCACAGTGGTTAAGAATTGCCTGACAATGCAGGGGACATGGGTTCGATCCCTGGTCCGGGAAGATCCCACATGCCACAGAGCAATTAAGCCCATGCACCACAACTACTGAGCCTGCGCTCTAGAGCCCACGAGCCACAACTACTGAGCCCGTGTGCTGCAACTACTGAAGCCCGTGCATGCCTAGAGCTCATGCTCCACAACAAAAGAAGCCACCACAATGAGAAGCCCGCGCACGGCAACGAAGAGTAGCCCCCGTTCGCCGTAACTAGAGAAAGCCCACGCGCAGCAATGAAGACCCAATGCAGCCAAAAAAAAAAAAAATTATAAGATGCAATATCAGAAATGTGGATATTTATAATTGAGTAGAATGTTCTATAATGAAAATATCCACGATCATATGTAGAGTAGAAGTTATCAAAAGGGCACTGTGAAAACAGTCATGATTCTATTATGAAAAATTTCAAACATACAAGAAGTAGAAAAAAATGTAGTGAACTCCCATATTCCCATCACCCAGATTCAACAGTTTTCAAGATCTTGTCACACTTTATCGTTTCTTCCTTTGTTAAACTGTTTAAAAGTAATTCACAGGTCATTTTACCTTTATGTAGTTTGTGTCTCTAAAAAATAAATAACCACAATGACGTTATCATATTGATCAAAATTGACAAAAATACATCTTTTGTCACCATCATATACACAGTTATAAATCACATTTACTAGATTGATTCACGAATGTCCTTATAGTTGATGTGTTCTAATCAGGACCCAAACAAGATCCACTTATTACAAATGTTGTTAATCTCTTTGGGTTCTTTTTAAAAGAAATATTATTAACATCTTACTAGTGCAGTACATTTGTCACAATTAACGAGCCAAATCGATACATTATTAGTAACTAAAACGTATACTTCATTCAGATTTTCTTCGTTTTTACCCAGTGTCCTCCAGTGTCCTTTTTCTGTTCCAGGATCCCATCCAGGTACCACATTATGTTTAGTTATCATGTCTTTTTAGGCTCCTCGTGCCTGTGACATTTTCTCAGACATTACTTGTTCTGGATGGCCTAGATATGTTTGAGGATTACTGGTTGGTTTTTTTTTATAGAATGTCCCTCAGTTGAGATTTGTCTGATGTTTTTCTCATGATTAGACTAGGGTTATTGATTTTGGGGAGGAAGACCACAAAGGTAAAGTGCCATTCGCATTACATCATGTCAGGGGTACATACTATCCACATGACTTACCACTGCTGATGTTGGCCTCGAGCTCCCGGCTGAAGAAGTGTCATCATGTTTCTCCACTGTAAAGATACGATTTTTTTTCTTTTTCTCCATATTATAATCTTTAGGAGGAAGTCACAGTGTGAAGCCAAAACTGAAGGAATGGAGAGTTATGCTCCTTGATCATTCCGTAAATTATTTGGAATTTTTCTGTATGGAAGATTTCTCTGTTTTCCCCCATTTATTTATTCAGTCATTTATTCTTCAATCACTTATTTATTCAGTCATTTATTTTATATTAGTAATGAGTTATACACATTTATTTTATACTTTAGACTATAATCCAATACTACTTTATTTTGTTGCTCAAATTGTTCCAGCTTTGCCAGTAGGGCATTTTGGTTGACTCCTGTGTCCCTTTGACATACCCTATCTTTTTTATTTTTCCTCCCATGCTTCCTTATTTTCTGGCACTGCAAGATGCTCCAGACACATCATCTGTGTTCCCTCTGCTAATCTTGAACTGGCCATCTCCCCAAGAAGCCCTGGCTTCTTTCACTAGAGAATGGTATTAGAAACCAAGATCAGGGCTCAAGATGTGCTTGTTGCCACTGGGGTGTCATTGCTTCTAGGCCTTCTCAGCTAACAGAGCAATGACCTATGTGTGTGTATGCTGTATATATACATATATCTGTAAGCATGCCTATATTCAACCATAACTCATAAGATGTCTGTTTGACATGCTCATGAACTCATGAGTTCATACTGATGTCTCTGACCTTAATCCATTACCACATGGACCACTCTAGCCTTCTCCCTTACTTGTCTATAACCCCTCATCCCAGTAGGGAGAAACTTGGCTCCTACCATGTGCCATCCCTTTACTTAACTGTTCAATTTCCATATGGATATATAGTGATTGTATTAATTTCCTAGGGCTGCCGTAATAAGTTACCACAAACTTGGTGGCTTAAAACAATAGAAATTTGTCCTCAGGTTCCAGAGGCCAGAGTCTAAAATCAAGAGGAAAAAATACAGAAGGAACAAAAAAACAGGATAGAGCATAAGAGAGATGTAGAACATGGTCAAAAGTTTTAGCAGAGTATACTTGGAGCCCCAGAAAGAGAGAAGAGAGAAAATAGAACAGAAGCAATCATTGAAGAAATAGTCGACAAGGACATTACCAATCAGAGGTAAGACATCAACCCACAGATTCAAGCCCAGCAACCCGAAGCAGGGCAAATACAAATGACACCACCTGAGCGCACCACAGTCATGTTGAAAAGCAAAGATAAAAAGAAAATCTTAAAAGCAGTCAGAGAAAAACAAGACAACAGAAGTTATGAAATGACACAATATGTAGTGACATTTTTTAGGTACTGAAAAGAAACTGCCAATTTAGAATTCTGTCAATAAATCCAGCCAAGATGGTGTAACAGAGACCAGATTTATCCTTTAGCCTCAAAGAAAAAAATTTAGACAAAATATATGAAATAACAATTTTTGGCATTGGACATCCGGCAGCACAGCACATTGATTTCTCAGAGAAAGAAGACAACCAAGGTAACCCTACAGTTTCCCAGCTTACTGGCTGGAGAGAGTGTTTCCAGGCTGCAGTGCAGGAAGGGAGGATCCAAGTGAAGTTCAGCAGCCTCCCTGCGTTGAGGAGGTGGGAGCAGAAAGGATGGGGAGGCCGTGGTGATCTGAGTTTGCCATATAAAGGACTGGAAAGGAGAGAGCTGCATGGAGAGTATTCTCCAGAGGTCAGCAACGCCTCTCAGCTCTTCATCTGAATAGTGAACAGTGCATGCGTGTGAGGATGCTGCCTGAAGCTGGGAATAGAACTCCTTGAAAGGATTAGAGGGGACAGTCCTTACACAGAGATTGAAAAAGCCATGTTCTTACCAACCATAGTGGAGAGACCTTGTAATTCATGAGACATTGGGTAGAGTATTCAGAAGTGCTTTGCATTAGTTGTGAGGAAAATTGGTCCTAGACTTTGGGCTGCTCTGATCCTTCAGTAGGTGAGTGGATAAATAAGCTGGTACATCCAGACAGTGGAATATTTTTAGCACTAAAAAGAAATGAGCTATCAAGCCATGAAAGGACACGGAGGGATCTTAAATGCATATATTACTGAGTGAAAAAAGCCAATCTGTAAAGACTGTATATTGTATGATTCCAACTATATGGCATTCTGGAAAAGGCAAAACTATGGAGACAGTGAAAAGATCAGGGGTTGTGAGGGTGGGGAGAAATGATGACTAGGCAGAGCAGAGAGGATTTTTAGGGCCGTGAAAGTACTCTGTATGATACCAAATAATGGATACATGTCATTATACATTTGTCCAAACCCGTAGAATGTACAACACCAATAGTGATCCCTAAGGTAGACTGTGCACTTTGGGTGATAACGCCGTGTCAGTGTAGGTTCATCAGCTGTAGCAAATGTACCATCTGGTGGGGGATGCTGATAATGATGGAGGCTGTGCATGCTCTTGGGGCAGGGATTGTGTGGGAACTCTCTACTTCTCAATTCTGCTGTGAACTTAAAACTGCTCGAAAAAAATAGTCTTTGGGACTTCCCTGGCGGTCCAGAGGTAAGGATTCTGCGCTTTCACTGCCAAGGGCATGGGTTCGATCCCTGGTCGGGGAACTAAGATCCTGCAAGCCACGCGGCATGGCCAAAAAAAAAAATACTCTTTAAAAACATAACATAACCCCCTGTCACCCTAGAATTCTAACCTTGATGAAAATATCCTTTAAAAATGAGAGTGAACTGAAAACATTTTTAATTAAACAAAAATAAGAAGATTATGCCCAGCAGACCTGTGCTACAAGAAATACCAAAGAAGTTCTTCAGGATGAAGGGAAATGATACCAGGTAAAAACTCAGATCTTTAGAAGAAATGAGGAGCACCAGAAATGGTAAATATGTAGGTTAAAATAATAACTTTTTTATTACCTTAAATTATGTATGAGACAACTGACAATTGAAAAGTTTTAAATGCATTGTAGGGTTTATAACATAGAAGTAAAATTTATGACAGTAGTATAAAGGATGGGAGTTGGACAAATGGAAGTATACTATTGTAAGTTTCATATATTATACATGCAATGGTAGACTCAGATAAGATCAAAATATACATTGTAAACTCTAGAGCAATCAATAAGAAAATTAAGAGATAACTAAAATATAATTAAGGAGATAAAATCAAACACTACGAAAATACATGTTTAAACAAGAGGTCAGGAGAGGAGGAACAAAGTATTAATGAGACAGAAAAAAAGTAAGATGATAGACTTCAATTTAACTATATGAGTATTACATTAAGTTTCATTGGATTAAACATTAATTAAAATGCAAATATTATGTATCTGGATTAATAAAACAAGACACATCTGAAAATGAAATTTAAAAAATTTCATTTACAATAGCATCAAAAAGAACAAAATACTAAGGAATAAATTTAACAAGAGAACTGTCAAAATTGTACTCTGAAGACTATGAAACATTGTTGAAAGAAATTAAAGAAGGCCTGAATAAATGGAAAGATATTCTGTGTTCGTGGATCAGATGACTGAGTATTGTTAAGACGTCAATATTCCCTAAATTAATCTACGGTTTCAGTGCAGTTGCTATCAGATTCTCAGCTGGCATCTTTGCAGAAATGGACAAACTAATTGTAAAAATCACATAGAAATGCAAGGGATCCCAAATAGCCAAAGCAATCTTGAAAGAGAAAAACAAAGTTGGAGGATTCACACTTATTGACTTTAAAACTTACTACCATCAAAGGTAATCAAAATGGTGTGGTACTAGCATAAGGATAGAAACAGAGATCAATGGACTACTCTAGAATTAAGAGTCAGACATAAACCCTCATACTTGATTTGCAATGAGGGTACCAACACCCTCCAGTGGGGGAAAAATAGTCTTTTCAACAAATGGCATTGGGACAACTGGATATCCACATGCAAAAGAATGTATTGGAACCCTTACCTCACACCATATGAAGATTCTTTTTATAGCTGGACACAACACAGTGACACTTGGGTAGGTGAAAGGCAGAACTCTTTGTTACAGCTCCAAAAGAGAGAAGGCTACCAGGTAGGGCACGTGGGGTTGTACTGGGGACAGGGTAACAGCAACTGGAGCTGTAGAAGGTAGCTGAGTTGGACAAGTGGAGGGGGTTTAGCTAGGTTTCATGGGCTCCCTGTAGATTAGCTAATTTGAGTAATTCTGTGGGCTCTGGGGCATAGGGACTGTACCCGGTTGTCTGGTACCTGTCCCTGCAGCAACTAAGGTGGGCACATACTGGCCCCAGGGTATGAGAGCCTGATAAGGGAGGTGATTGGCATGCGGGCTTAATCAGTTGCTCCAGAATGAGAGCTGACCAGCCTCTACCAGGGCCTCAAAACTGGGTTAAGACAGCATTTCAAAAAAAACCCCCAAAGTTATATAATACCATATAAAAATTAACCAAAAATGGATCAAAGACCTAAACGTAAGAGCTAAAACTATAAAACTGAGAAAAAAACATGGGTTTACATTTTCATGACCTTGGATTAGGCAATGGTTTCTTAGATATGACACCAAAAGCTCATGATAAACAAGAAGGTTGATAAGTTCGGCTTCATCAAAATTAAAAACCTTTGTGTAACGACAACTCATAGGATGGGGGAGAATATTTGCAAATCATATATCTGATAAAGGACATATCCAGAATATTCAAAGAACTATTACAACTTGTCTTTATCCTTAATAATCTTTATCAGCTTGATGTGTCAGATACTGAGAGGTATGCATGTTTAGTTTGTTTTTTATTTTTCAAGGCAATACTGTTAGGTACATGAAGATTCAAGATTGTTTTATCATCTTAGTTGATTGTTTTTAGGTTGTATATGTTTTCACTTCTGTTAGTATGTTTCATTTTAAGTTCTGTTTTATCTGATATTAGTGTTGCTATATCAACTTTCTTGTGGTTAATATTTACCTGGTATATCTTTTATCCATCCCTTTACTCTTTTCTTGTGTGTGTGGTTTTCTTTAGGTCTACTCCTAGAAGACATTTATATTCTAAAAAGGAGCATATAGCTAAATTTTTGTTGTTGTTTAAGTATATCTCTCTCAATCAACAAATATATTTAAAAATTTTTATATTCGTATAATCTCATTTTATAATTCATAAATGTAACCTGTCTCCATTTATAATAACTACTAATGTACTTGAACTTTTTAACTTTTTTTGGTTTTTATTTCTTTTCTCCTTTTTGCCTTCTATTGAATTGAGAAACTTTTTTTTTTTAATTCTTTCTTCCTCTGCTATTTTAGAGATTACAAATTCTAGTTCGATTTGTTTAGTAGTTAGCCTTAATTCTTTTAACTTACAGAACACTTCAAACACAAAAAATGACAGTCATATAATGAACTCTCATGTACCAAAACCCAATTTCAACAGTTATCAATCCATGGATAATCTTATTCCATATATACTCCCTCCATCACATTATCACACTTCCCTTTTCTTATGGTAATGTGAAGACATTTCTAGACGTTATGTAATTTCATCCATAAATATTTTAGTTGTGTGTATGTGTTTATTGCATTTTTTATGTATTTATACAAATTCATAATGGCACCTAAAACAAAATTAATGGTAATCCTCTAATATCATGAAATACCTAGTAGGTATGCAAATTTGTTCTTCTATAACTTTTTATAGTGTGTTTGAATTAAAATCCCAATAATGGGCACACGTTGCTGCTGGTTGATATGTCTCCTTTGAGCCTTTTTGTTGTCATTTAGTTTTGTGTGTGTGTGTGTGTGTGTGTGTGTGTGTGTGTGTAAGCAGGGGTCTTGAATGATAACTTAGCAGTTTAAAATTCTAGACTGACGTAATTTTACCTCAGTACTTTGACATTACTCCCGTATCTTCTGGTCTCTGTTCCTACTAGTAAGAATTTGTTCAGTTCAATTGTAGGGAGTTGTTGTTTTTCCCTGAGAGCTCTTCAGATATTCTCTGTATCACTGATGTTATTCAGTTTCTCTATTATATGTATAGGTATTGGTTTGTCTTTATTTATCCTGCTTTATTCTCAGGTGCACTTTTAATTTGAGGACTCAAGTCTTTCTTCAGTTATGGAAAATTATCAGTTATCTATTCAAATATTGCTGTTGTCACTCCATCTGGTCTCTCTTTCTTTAGCTCAGTTTTGCTAGAATATCTGAATCTGTCTTCCATATCTTTTAATATTGCTTTAACATATTTTTATCTGTCTTCACCAGTCCCTGCTATGTGCATATGCCTTCAAATGCCAGTGGAATCTTGTCCATGAACTGTCACCAAACTCTTTTGTTCAATAGGCAACACTAGAGAAGGACAAGTTATCACCTAACCATTAAGAAGAGTCCAGATTTCCCTTCTTATAACCTAAATGTTTATTAGTAGGGGAATGATTAGGTCACCTTTCGTATTTCTATAAAGTAATTAGTTAGGACACTATGTAGTAGGTTAAAAGTTGTTGACCTATATGTACTAACATGAAAAAATTGCTAAGATATATTACATAAAAAAGCAAAAACAAATAATGCATACAGAAAGCATCATGTACCCCTGTACACACATGCACACACACACAATGTATGTGTGTATGTGTGTGTGTGTGTATATATAAACTTTAATTGATATACATGTTAGTTAGACTGCAAGTCCCGAGCAGCTATGACGTTTAGAGGACACATGGTCCTCCAGAAGAGCGCCCTTACTCGGTATCATCTGCAAGTTTAGGGCTTTCCAAAGCCACCCTCGTGCTCAGTAATGCCCTAGAAATGCTCACAGAGCTCCCTGAAAGCGATCATGCTCATTCTTATGGTTTATTACAGAGAAATGATACAGACCAAAACAGCCAAAGGAAGAAACACAGAGGGCAGCATCTGGGAGGGCTCTAAATGCAAAGCTCGCATTTTCCTCAGGACACGTGACCATTCTGGCATTGATGTGTGACAGTATGCCTTGAGTATTGCCAACCAGGGAAGCTCACACAAACTGAAATGTTGACTTTTTCTTGGGGCTTTACTACTTAGGCATGGTCGATTGATTGATTGCCCACATGGTTCAACTCAGTCTCCAGATCTGCTGATATCATGTGACCCATAGCTCCTACCTTAAATCACATGGTTTCTGGCATGGCCAGCCCCTACCCTAAGACTATGATGGCCAGCTCTACTTTAAGATCCAGATTGGTCAGCTTCTACCCTAAACAGAGACTCTCCTATCAGGTTATATAGGTTATCTCCCACAAGTCAAGGGCAAAGACACTCCTGTCAAGGTTACAAAAATTATCTCCCAGAAGTCAAGGCCAGATCCCTCGTAGACAAAACCAGATTCTTTACTACTTCATACATATGTAAGGATTATAAATATATTTTAAGATTTGGAAGAGCAAACATCAAACTGAGGACAGTAGTTACCTCTGGAGCAGGAAGTATTATTAGTGGTAGTCAAGGGGTTCTTAGCTCTACCTGTATGTTTAAATTTTCATGTACTGTATAATTTTTAACTTATCTTTAAATGGAAAGACTGAATTTAGACTAACTTTGGGAAAATGGAAAAAGAAGTCAAATTCAGTAGAATGAAATTCATTATATGCAGATACAAAAAGGGAAGCTATCAGGAATCCTTCTGTTCTGAGAAAGATGAGACTAGACCAGCTATTTCAAAATAGCGTGAAATGACCATCATAGTCTGGGCATGGCTTTGAAATAGCTATCAGGTTTAAAAAGAAACATTGTCAGGAATGTACAAGTAGAATGTACTCTGAAGAAATTATAGTTTATTTATAGTAACATTTAGTATCCTTATCAGTGGTTTGACCAGTTTTAGAATCCAGTATGTAATCCTGGGCTCTTTGAAAGTAAGATTGTATAAATATGAACATTTGTTAAATCTATATTTGGGTACATGGGTGTTATTCTCTCTGGATTTCTTTTTATTATTGTTTGTAATGCTATTAGATCGTTAAACTCCAGGGTGATGTATGACTGCCTAGGAATACAGGGATTCTTACTATCCCTTTCTATCCACTTACTGGGTTCCAAGTCTAGGAGGATGATTTTCCAAGACAGAGGAGAATTACTCTTCCATCAGGTATTTAGAAACAGATTTGCTCCTTTCCTAGACTGCTAATAAGTATGAAGAAAATAGAGATGTTTTAGAAGAGACTTGCAAAATTATAAATGTTTGCATTTTTTTAGAATGGAGAAAAACATTTTGGTGACAGTTTAATAGTGATTTTCATGTATATGAAGTTCTAATCTCAAAAGTAATAACCAGACAGTTTGTCAGGTGACAAGTTTGGAGATCAGGGAAGCACTCATATTTGCTGAGTACCTTCTATAAACTGTGCTCAAAGCTTCTTATCTGTTATTTTAATCTCTTGGCCATTTATATGGCAGGCCTCATGTCCCTCTTATAAATGAAGAACCCAAGGCTCTTAGGAAAAACAATTTATGCGGTATCGTCAACAATACTGCTAGACGAACATGCTATGAAGTGTAGCATACATTATTTAGGTTGTAAGAAATGTTTACTAATGGTGAAAATTCTTAAGCATTGTGCTTGCTTACCTAGGAAAATTTAGCAACTTCTTTTCCTTCTCTAGAAGTATTAAGCTTATTTTTGTGCTGGTTTAAGAATGGTTCTGCCCAAAGGCAGAGAGCTCGCAGTTTCTTCTAAGCCTTACGATATTATAATTTGGTATTTTTATGATCTCAAATGTGTTCTTATTTATTTCCTTTTCTCAAGGTGGATAATATAAATGCAGCTGTGATGGATTTGAAAGAAAAGAAGATTCGTATTCTAAGTGAAGAGGCCAAAATAGGAGCACACGGAAAACCAGTGATTTTTCTCCATCCTAAAGACTGTGGTGGAGTCCTTGTGGAACTGGAGCAAGTGTGACTTCTATTCTCAAGAAACTAAATAAATTGCCCTGAAAAAGCCTTATCAAAATGTGCTTTGGCATTGAGTTCTTCACTGCTTCCATCACTTAAAAGTTAAATCTAATCACAGAAAGAGATTTTTAAAAATTATATGTGTGTGTGTATATATATATATATATATATATATATACACACACACACATAAAATATTTGCTAATTACTTTGTTTTGTTTCCTGATTTGGAGAAAACTTTGATTACTAAGTACTTGTGGAATATTATTAAAATCATATTCATAGAAATAAATTATTCCTGTTCTAAAATGGGGTAGTTGAGTACTGTGTGTGTGTGTGTGTATGTGTGTAAGAATGGATGCACAGAGGACACCTGACAGCTGTGCATGGCTACATATCTGGGACAAAATGATTCCTAAGGATGTTACAGAGAGTTTTTTAGAGCAAACTGTTTAAGGTTAAGGAGTTTTTACCTCAGAATTTTTGCTCTTCTGGAGCAGTTCAAGTTCCTTATGGGCCAGTATTTTGGGTGCTAGTGCTAGATGTATGAACAAGAAGTTCTGTGGAAAATTTGGTGCCTGATCTAGTGGATGCATAGATAGATGAATTTTTTTTTAAATCAGTAAACATGGAAAGGGCAGTGAATTTGTAGTTATCTGTCACGTACTAGGATACCACAGCAGGTCCTAGAAGAATATACCAAATGAATAGAAACCCACTGCCATGAAATTTATGGTCCAGTTGGGAAAACTACTTCATGAACTAAATGTACTTATAAAACAACATGAATGAGTTGAAAAGAAAAGGAAAGGGAAAGGAATATAGATCTCAGAGATTGTGCTTAGTTAGAGGCATATCAGGTCTTTGGTCAGACTCCCAAAGAGAAACAAGTATCAGATGAATTTCAGGGATCACCGATGTAAGTATGGAATGCACAATGTATGGGAAAGTGGTTGGTCTTAAATTCACGGATGATTAGATGTTGAGTGATGAGTAGTGTGTGCACGTTGAGCTTGTGGTTATGGAAGACAGGTATAACATCTAGTTCTACTTGTTCAGAAGTTACAATAAAAAAGTATAGCATTATCCGACATTCTCAATGCTTGTAGAGGTAATATTTAAGATAACTGTATCACGGGGGGACGGGGATAAAGGGACTTAAATGGTGGTTAAGTTTCAGCATTCCACCTGAAGAGATAAACGCTAATACTAGTAGACTGTAATAAACGTCATATGTATATTGCAATCCCTAGCGTTACCATTGAAAATATTAAACAAAGAGATATACTCATAAATATAGATAATTCAGAATGGAATATTGAAGAATGTCCAAATAACCCACTTGAAGACAGGTAAGGGGAAACAGGGAAAAACAATAAAATGACAGACTTACATCCTAACATATCAATAATTACATTAAATGTAAGTAGCATTAACATTTAAAACAAGTAAGACCAGGGAATTCCCTGGTGATCCAGTGGTTAGGACTCTGTGCTTCCACTGCAAGGGACCCGGGTTCAATCTCTGGTCAGGGAACTAAGATCCCACAAGCCATGTGGCGCGGCCAAAAAAATGAAATAAAAAATAAAAAGACCATGTAAAATATGCTTTGTGATCATAACTGAATCAAACTAGAAATCGATAACGCGATAACAGGAAAATCTCCAAAAACGTGTAAATTAAGCAACATGCTTCTAAATAACCCATGGGTCAAAGAGGGAGTTTCAGGGAAATAACAAACATTGAGCTGAATGACAATATGTAATCTGTTTTATAAAGTTCACTTTGTGAATTTAATTCATAAATTGACAATAAAATTATCTCATAAGCAGAATAAAATTTGGTAGCAATGTTTGCAAAATATGATGTGTAGTAGATTCTATTGATAGCCTCCTAGCCTCTATTCACCATTTTCTCCCTAATAGAATCCTGACTTTGTTAGATACCAGTACTTAGTCCCTCTCCACACACAGATAAGGCCTCAGGTAAAGTCCCCAAGTTGGACTTACATTCCATCACCCTTCCAGTGACGGGTTCACAGGGTGTGATCTGTATCTGCACAAAGAGCGTGAATAAAGGTTTCTAGAGGCTTCTGGGAATGTTCTTTCCCACTTTTCAGTGAGAGCCATGAGAGATCAGTCTGTCCAGATGTGAACAAGCAAACAGGAAACAGAACTATGGAAAAAACACTTAGGTCAGTGTGACTCTGGTTGGCAGAGCAGAGAAACAAAAAAAACCTTTTCAATGACATTTTCAAAGAAATTATTATTGAGTAACAAGTTGAATCTATTATAATGGTGGGGGGAGTTAAGAAAAAAACTATTTTCACTGAAAAGTTATTTCTGAAAACTAAAAATACCCACTACATCTATATAATTTTAAAACCTTTATATGACTTTTACAAACATTAAAAACAAAATAAGCAAACTAATTACTCTTATTACAATACTTATTCAGATATTTTAATAAATGCCTTAGCCATATCTATCTGCAAGACCTCATTGCTGCATTTTTCTGAAAAATTCAATTTTTTTCAGTATGATAATATTTTAAAATACATGATTGCCTAAGTTTTCATCAAAATTATAATTTAGAGTTTATATATTAGAAATTGTTGACATATCCAATTGACTCTTCTGTGTAGAACATTTATGTTTTTTCCTTTTAAATAGTCTTTATTATTTTTTAGAGCAGCTTTAAGTTCACAGCAATATTGAGCAGAAAGCACAGAGTTCCCATATAACCCCTGCCCCACAAATGCATATATAGCCTCCCCCACTATCAACACCCACACAAGCATGGTACATTTGTTACAGTTGATGAACTTAGACTGACATCATTATCGTCCAACATTCATAGTTTACCTTAGGGTTCACTCTTGGTGTTACACATTCTCTGGGTTTTGGCAAATGTAAAATGACATGTATCCATTATTACATATTATACAGAATAGTTTTGCTACCCCACAAATCCTCTGTTCTCTATATATTCACCTTTCCCAGCAACCACTGATCTTTCTACTGTCTCCATAGTTCTGCCTTTTCCAAAATGTCATATAATTGGAATTATATAGTATTTAGCCTTCTTAGATTGGCTCCATTTCACTTGAGAGCTCATTTCTTTTTAGTGCTGAGTAATATTCCATCATTTGGATGTACCACAGTTTATCCATTCACCTACTGAAGGACACCTTGGTTGCTTCCACTTTTTGGCAATTATAAGTAAAGCTACTATAAACACGGTGTGCAGTTTTTTTGTGTGGACATATTCTTCAGCTCATTTGGGTAAATATCAAGGATTTGTTTCATTTTGTAAGAAATCACCAAACTGTCTTCCAAAGTGGCTGCACCATTTTGCATTCCCACCAGCAATGAAAGAGAGTTCCTATTACTCTACATCCTTGCCAGTATTTGGTGTTGTCCGTGTTCTGGATGTTGGCCATTTTAATAGGTGTGTAGTGATGTCTTGCTGTTTTTTTTTTTTTTTTTGTCTTGCTGTTTTAATTTGCGTTGCCCTGAGGACATAGGATGTGGAGCATCTTTTCATATGCTAATTTCCCATCTGTGTGTATATATATATATATATATATATATATATATATATATATATGTTCTTTGGTGAGGGACCAGTCATGCCTTTTTCCCATTTTTAAATTGAGTTTTTGTCATTGTTGAGTTTTAAATGTTCTTTGTATATTTTGAACAACAATCTTTTATGTCTTTTTGTTTATCCTTTTTGTCTTTTGCTAATATTTCAGTCTGCGGCTTGTCTTCTCATTTTCTTGACATTCTCTTTCACAGAGCAGACGTTTTTAAGTTTCATAAAGTCAAACTTATCAATTCTTTCTTCAGCTTATCAGTTCTTTTTTTTTTTTTTTTTGCCCATGGATCATGCCTTTGGTGTTGTATTTTAAAAACCACCACCATGACCAGCGTCACCTAGGTGTTCTCTTCTAGGAATTTTATAGTTTTACGTTTTACATTTAGGTCTATAGTCTATTTTGAGTTAATTTTTGTGAAGGGTACAGAATCTGTGTCTAGATTAATTTTTTTGCATGTAAATGTCCAGTTGTTCCAGCACCCTTTGTTGAAAAGATTATCTTTGCTCCATTGTATTGCCTTTCCTCTTTTGTCAAAAATCAGTTGACTGTCTTTATGTGGGTCTATTTCTAGGCTCTCTATTCTGTTTCATTGACTTGTCTGTTCTTTCACCAATATCACACTGTCTTGAGTACTGTAGTTTTATAGTAAGTCTTAAAGTCAGGTAGTGTCAGTCCTCTGATTTTGCTCTCCTTCAATATTGAGTTCTCTATTCTGAGTCTTTTGCCTCAGCATATAAACTTTAAAATCCCTTTGTTGATTTCCACAAAATAACTTTCTTGAATTTTGATTGGGATTGTATTGAATGTATAGATTAAGTTGGGAAGAACTGACATCTTGACAATATTTTTTCCTATCCATGAATGTGGAATATCTCTCTGTTTATTTAGGTCATCTTTGATTTCTTTCACTAGAGTTTTGTAGTTTTCTTCATATCCATCTTGTACATATTATGCTAGATTTATACCTATGTATTTCATTTTGGGAGGTGCTAATGTAAATGTTAATGTGTTTTTATTTTCAAATTCTACTTGTTTATTGCTGCTGTAGTAAAGCAATTGACTTTTGAATATTAACCTTGTGTACGGCAGCCTTGCTATAATCATTTAGTAGTTCCAGGAGGGTTTTTTGGTCAATTCTTTTGGATTTTCTACGTAGATGATGATATCATCTGTGAACAAAGACAGTTGTATTTCTTCCTTCCCAATCCGTATACCTTTATTTCCTTTTCTTGTATAATTGCATAATTGGAATTTCCAATACAATGTTTAAAAGAAGTGGTGAGAGGGGACATCCTTGCCTCCTTCCTGATCTTAGCAGGAAAGCTTTGAGTTTCTAACCATTAAGTATGATGTTAGTGGTAAATTTTTTGGTAAATTTTTTTTATCAAGTTGAGGAACTTATGCTTTATACTTTGCTTGCTAAGATGTTTTTTAAATCATGGATGAGTGAATTAATTAGTTAGGGTTCTCCAGAACCCATATATATATACATATATATATATATGTATATACATGGTTATGGAGGCCAAGAAGTACCAAGATATCCTGTCTGCAAGGTGGAGAACCAGGAAAGGCTGGTATAATTCAGCCCAAGTCCAAAGGCCTGAGAATTGGGAGACTAGTGTTATAAGTCCCAATCTGAGTGTAAAAGTTCAAGAACCAGGAGTGTGGATATCGGAGGGCAGGAGAAGATGGATGTCTCAGCTCAAGCAGAGAGAGTGAATTTTTCCTCCCTCCACCTTTTTGTTCTATTTGGGCTCTCAAAGGATTTGATAATGCCCACCCACCCTGGGGAGGGTCATCTACTTTCCTCAGTTCATCAATGCAAATATTAAGCTCTTCCAGAAACACCCTCACAGACACACTCAGAAATAATGTTTTACCAGCCGACTTAATTTGTAGTACTTATGATAAACTCTCTCTCTATTACTCTTTCATTAAAGTCTATTTTGATATTAATATAGTTACACTTGTTTTCATTTAGTTAGTCTTTGCTTGGTCAGTCCTTTTACTATCAATTTTTTTGTTTCCAAGCAGTTTGGTTTTTTGTTTGCTTATTATTGAAGTATAGTCGATTTATAATATTGTGTTAGTTTCAGGCGTACAGCAAAGTGATTCAGTTATACATATACATATATATTCTTTTTCATTTTAGGTTATTGCAAGGTATTGAATATAGTTCCCTGTGCTATACAGTAGGACTTTGTTGTTGACCTATTTTATATATAGTGTATTCAAGCGTTTTGAGCATGTGTCTTTTACAAGCAGAATATAACTAAATTTGTTTTTTTTTCTTTGTGTCCAATTTGAAGATAATTTCCAACTTTTCAAGTTGGAAAAGTACGTGTGCACACACACAGACACACACACACATGTTTATGTATCTTCCCATACTGTGGCTAAGGATCAGAGAAGTCTTCTTTACTTGAAATAGATTTCATATTTCTGTTTCCTGACGTTTTACTTTTTCAGGGTGATTTATAATAGGAGGAGGCAAATAAATCTGAACTCCATCCTCTTAAAACCGGCAATGCATCTCTTACGTATTATGATTTTTAAAAGTATCTTCTGTGTATATAGTCATAATCTCTCATCCCTTTTTGTCCCTAATGTTGATCTTTCTTGACATAATTGCAAAAGGTTTATTTTCTTTTCAAATAATTAGTGTTAATAAACTCTTTTCAAATTACCCAGTTTGAGTGGGTCATCAACTTCCTAACAGATATATAATCGTTGTATAAATGTATTTTATCATTGAATAAATGATAAATGTTTTTCTTTTTAAACTTTATTTTCCCGCCCATAGCAGAACCGTTTCATCTTTTGGGGGGGCTACTCAGCATCTTCTTAACACCTTTCCTAAGTTCCTAAGTTTGGAGGAACTTCTTATCTTTTGAGCTCATGTCTCCCCAAGGCAGAAACCAGAAACTCACATTCTCAGCCTTCCTTGCATCCAGGGCACATGCGTGTGATCAGTCAGACCCCATAAGATTTTATTCAGGGAAGGGCCGTCAAGAAGTAAGCACCATGAAACCCCTTCCAGCCGCAGTAGTGGTAGATATCCAGCTTGAAATACAGAGAGCTGACATGCCCGTGACTAACAGAGGTGGCAACAGGCATCACAGGAATCTTCCTGTGTGGGGTCCTGAAGTGTAGTCTGTGCACTGTTTCTGCCATATAGCCTCAAGCACGAGCCTCTGGCCCACCTGCAGTTTCTGCGATTTATCCTATGGCATTTAATAGATTCCTTTTCTACTTCAAGTAGCCAGAAGAGGTTCTGTTGTTCCCCTCCCAGAGGATTTTACTCCCAGCTTGCTGTTCAGAGACACTGTCCCAACTCCACCAAATCAAAACTTATTTAAATTTACCAAAGTATTTTTTTCTTTATAAATTTATTTTTTTTTTAATTTTTGGCTGCGTTGGGTCTTCGTTCCTGCGCGCGGGCTTTCTATAGTTGCGGTGAGCAGGGGTTACTCTTGGTTGCGGTGTGCGGGCTTCTCACTGTGGTGGCTTCTCTTGTTGCGGAGCACGGGCTCTAGGTGTGCGGGCTTCAGTAGTTGTGGCTCGTGGGCTTAGTTGCTCTACAGCATGTGGGATATTTGCGGACTAGGGCTCAAACCTGTGTTCCCTGCATTGGCAGGTGGATTCTTAACCACTGCACCACCAGGGAAGTCCCTACTTCCTGGTGTTTTATTGACGTATCTTCATTAATGTTTCTGGCATTTTATTACTTCCTCCTGGATTCACTTTTCTTCTTATATTATCCTTTAGTAATTCTTTCTGCAAAGGTGGAAAATTCTCTAAGTGTGTCTGAAAATTTCTTTGTTCCATTCTCTCTCTCAAAAGATAATTTTCCTGGGTATGGAATTCAGTGCTCAAATTACACAGGTATTTTCCTTCAGCACATTAAAGCTCTTATTCAGTATCTTTGTGTACCAAAGGCTGCTAACAAGAAATCTGACGTAGTCTAATTTTTATTTCTGTATAAGTAATTTGTGATGTATCTGTTTTGTCTGGCAGCTTGTCCCGTTCTTCTTTTTCTTTCTTTTTTATTTTATTTTATGTAATTTATTTTTTTGGTAGCACATCATGTGGGATCTTAGTTCCCCAACCAGGGATCAAAGCCATGCCCCCTGCAGTGGAAGCACGGAGTCTTAACCACTGGACTGCCAGGGAAGTCCCACTTGTCTCTTTTTTCTTTATCCTTGATGTGCTGAAGTTTCACTCTTTGTGTGTGTGTGTGTGTGTGTGTGTGTGTGAGATGAACATGCATGCATGCACACACATCACTCTTTGCAATTTCTGTTCAACACCTTGTATATTCAGCCCATGTATTGAATTGTTAATTTCGGTAATTACTTTGTTTTTATTTCCAAGTATTGAAATTGTTCTTGTAACAATTCCTTCTTTATTTCTCTGAGGTATATGTATTTTAAAGTCCTTTTCAGATGCTCTATTATCACTGTTCCCTTGGTTCTTCCATTAATTGTATTGTCTTACATTCGTGGTATAAAATTTCCTCAGGTATATGCTAATTTCTGGTTCTGCACTGACTTTCCATGAGAGAATTCTCCCCAGTGTGTTCTGAGTTGTAAATTACTCCCTGCAGGCAGACAGCAAGCTGGAGGCATCACTGTGCAGCCAACATCAGACCTGGGCCTCAGCCTCCAAATGGCTACAGCCTCTCCTTCTCCTGTGCATTTTCTTTCCTTTCCTTTTCTTTTTAAAGAAAAGATTTACCATTTCAAGTCCAAGGAGTTTCTCTTTTTTGACTCCAGTCTTAGCTATGAATGGATTACTTTGCTTTAACAATATTTTCTACACAGATGTTACGTAGAAGGGAAAGATTTCAGCACGTGGTCAAGCTGCTCTCTTGACAGTAGCTTTTTGTCTGTTGAAACCACTAAATAGTGAGACTTCAGAGGCCAGGAGCCAAACCTGGCTGCAGACTGCTGTGGGGATGGCAGTGTGGGAGCAGCATCGGGGCCTCATTTGGGCAGGGAGGTCCTCTGTCTCAGGCTGGCAGCACCGTGAGGGTCTCCTCTCCTGCCTGCTCAGCCCTCCCTGCTGGCATCTGCTGAGGTGCTTGTGATTCCTGGATCTCTGGTCAACCTCCAGGTCTCAGCTCAGTTTGTCCTGGGCCCGGGGCCCCTAGTTGGGGGCACCGTCTGCCTTCCTCAGGCCTGCTCCCTGGGAGCTCTGCGAGGCTGCCGCCCCAGGCCCCTCCGCCCAGGAAGCCCCTGGCCTGTCCTTCCTCCACTGCTGCACATTGAGGCCTGGGGAGCCCCTCAGCTGGTGGTTCTCAAACTTCCACGTGCAGCAGAATCACCTGTAGGGTGTTAAAATATAGGTTTCTGGGCTCTGCCCCCAAGAAACTCCAATTCTGGAGGTCTGGGGTGAGGTCTGAGAATTTCCACTTCTAACCAGGTCAGACTGGTGGGGAACCACAATTTGAGAGTCACAGCCCCAGACAGACAGCAGGGACTGTGCTCCCCTTTCTCTCCTAGCCCCAGACCTTGCCTTTGAAGTATCAAAGCCAGGAATGTGGCCGACCTCTTCTCTGATTTTCCTGGCTTGGGGACAATACTCACAGCTAGGAATCACAGCTGGAGGGCTGAGGGAAGTCCGGGGTCACAGAATGAAAACAGCATGGATCGGCACGAAATCATCCGTCCAGTTTAGTTGGTATTTTAAAGTGCTGGTCTTTTTCTCTTCAAGAAGCCATGTACATACATAACTTTAAAAATCACACTTTTTTTCTTTTTCATGGTTATTCCCTCCTCCACTTGGAATAAGAGACTCTGAGAACCGGATGGGACCACAGCCACCTGGAGAACATTCATATTACACAAATCGGGGGCTTATCTTGTTAATCACTGATGCTGTACCTGCTGCTCAGCAGGAAGCTGTCCCAAGCCATCCCTTGCCGAGGGGGTTCAGATCCCTTCCAAATGCTCTCCTTGACACCCACGGTGAGCTTTCAAGACAGGTCCAGACAGCCCTCCTGGCTCCGCTGTGATGGAGTTCCACAGTGGGCTCTGCCCCCTGCCTGCCCACTGGTTCCCAAACACACCCTCTCTGGCCGTGCCCAAAGCAGACCCCTCTGGAACTCTCAGGTTGGGTCCTGCAGTCCTGCCTAGATGCCCCCTTCCCCTGGGGAATTGTTATGTCCCCAGCCCCTCTGCCCTCCTGCCCCTCCAGGCTTTGATCTTGTTCATCAGGGTCCCCACGAGTCTGCCTTCATGTTGTGTCTTGGAGAACAGCATTTGGAGTCTTGGCCCATCCCTCCCAAGAAGTCTGACCTCCATGTGAAGAATGACCCACCTCCAACACCCTCCCCACTTTACCCAACTCACATAATAAGGGGTGTCAAGGAGTAGCCTCACACCTGTCACAATCTGCCCACACTCTGTCCCCCACTCACGCTGGTGGTGATGCCACGTCCCACTCCTTGTCATCAGACTCGCTCAAGGTACTGTCCTATGACGTCAACCCAGCTGTCTCCACCATGTCATCTACTTACCATCCATCCCTCACATACGAGCTACATCCCCACCTTACGGCCTGTACTACTTCCCCTCTATCATCTACACAACAGAGTCTCTAGAATAAAGGAGGTCTGCCCTGAGGTGATTTTTTTGTCCCCACCTTTATTAAAATGCTGTGGGTAACTTCTCTCACAAAAACAACAAACCTCTGCTTTTTCTAGACACGCCAGCACCTGCGTGGTGGACCCCTCTTCAGAGGCCCACCTGAGGGTGAGGCCCGTGCTCCACGTTGCTCCGCAGATACCTGTGTCTTGCAGCCCATTCTGTGTGGTCACTGAAGGTCTGAATCTGGAGGGTCAGGAGCCAGAGGGTTCATAGTTATAATCATCCACCTATTTCTATAAAGCCTGAATTCGGGGGCAGAATCTACGTCCTGAAGTCGGTCAAAAAAATCAACAGCACTTACTTTGGGGGAAGGTCCTTTGCTTCCGTGGCTGGCAAAGGCATTTCCATACTACCTCCCTCTGTGCCTGCCAAAGTAAAGGAAAAACCTGTTAGAATGGGATATAACTCTAACAGGTTAGAGTTCACTCAAATACACTCTAGTGAATTTCCCCAGTGACTTAAGTCCTGAGGGTAAAAGAATCAAAGACCTCCATGGGGGTGGTTCCATCCTGGACCTCGGGGATTTTCGAGGTCAACTCGCTCACCTGAACAGAGGAGGAAACCATAGGAGGGAGGCCCCAGGTGACCTACTTGGAGCCCTGTCCTGGCCGGTGTCTTAGCTGGGGCTGGAATACAGGACCCCTGGCTCCTGGTTCAAGGCACTTCGACTGTACAGGATGAAGGGGTAAGGAAGATGAGCACAAGTGCTTGGTGTTGACGAGAGGTGAGACCCAATGAGGCTTGTGCCGAAGGGTGACTTATGGAGAGCGGTTCTGCTGACCCCACAGAGAGAGGGCATGTGTGTGTCAATCAAATCCACTTACACACTCAGGGGGGAAATGAAAGAAAAATTAACCTTCTGCCTTTCGGGAATGTCCTCCCCAGCCTATGAGGCAGAGCACTAGTCTTCTGCCCTATACAGGGAAGGTGCGCATTATTTGTAAAAACTGAGTTATGCCCAGTGCTGAGGAATTGACAGGCTTTTGGCTCCACTTTCCTGCCTTGTGGGAATTCTTGCCTAGCTGGGGAGCTTCTCTTGGCTGAAGGGGATGGGCACCAAGCCTGCAATTCAAGAATACTGCCACTAAGTGGCGACAGGGAGCAAGACCAGTGGTTCAACCCTACAGCCAGGGAGGTATCTATTGGGTTGGACAAAAAGTTTGTTCGGATTAAGACGCTGTGGAAGATGCCACTTTAGTGGTATCAGATGGGGTCTATTTTCTTCCCTTGGGGAAAGGGACCAGGGATTTCAGATGTCTGTTACTTTCCAAAGGGTTAAGAACCAGGGTTATGAATGATAATTTAAAAATTTTGCTTTGGGATAGATAATAATATTATATACTTCAAAAATAGAAAAGGTAATCAGTGAAAAGTCTTCCTGTGACTCCTGCCCTAGCCACCAGTTTCCTTCCCACAGGCGACCAATATTTACGAGTTTCTTGTGATCCTTCCAGAGAGGCTGTATGACGGCACACAAGCAGGTGTATGCTCGCTCTTTTTTCCCTTTTCTGTTTTTACACACGTTGGCACATTGATCACATCTTCTACTCTTTGTGCTTTCACTTAACAAACTATCTTGAAATCCATGTTAATTCATCATATGGTTCCTTGTTCTCTCCTTGTATTTCAGGGTTTGAATGTGCCCTCACGTTTTTAACAGTCCCCCAGTCAAGAATACCGAGGCTGTTTGCAGTTATTTGTAACACAATAATGCAATGAATAACTGCAAAATAATATGGCTAGCTTGCACATGTGTGGTATACATGTTTAAAAACTCCTAGATGGGCTTCTCTGGTGGCACACTGGCTAAGAGTCTGCCTGTCAATGCAGGGGACACGGGTTCGAGCCCTGGTCCTGGAAGATCCCACATGCCGTGGAGCAACTAAGCCTGTGCACCACAGCTACTGAGCCTGCGCTCTACAGCCCGCGAGCCACAACTACTGAGCCTGCATGCCACAACTACTGAAGCCCTCGCTCCTAGAGCCTATGCTCTGCAACGAGAAGCCACTGCAATGAGAGGCCCGCACACCGCAATGAGGAGTAGCTCCCGCTCGCCGCAACTAGAGAAAACCCGTGCACAGCAATGAACACCCAATTCAGCCAAAGAAAAAAAAGAAAAAGAAAACCTCCTAGAAATAGAGTTCTTAGGTCAAAGGGCTTGTACATTTGTAATTTTGATAGAAGTGATCTAATATTCCTCCATAGAAGTTGTGCTGATTTTCACTTCCCAGAAGAAGTGCCGAAGTTCGTGTTTCCCCTTGCCCTCTGGAACATATTGTGTTATTGCACTTCTGGGTCTCTAACAGGCAAAAATCATGGCATTCTAGGTATAGTGTTAATTTGCATTTATTATTCTGAATAAGGAGGACATCTTTTCAGATGTTTAAAAGTCATCTGTATTTCCTTTCCTGTGAACTCTCTGCTCCTTACCTTTGTCTAATTTTTCTTTTGAGTTGTCCTTTTTTCTATTTCTAGATGCTATCGACATATTAGGGAAGTTAACTGTTGGTGAAATGAGTGGCAAATATTTTGCTTCCGGTTTGTTGTTGACTTTGCTTATGGTGGTGATTGCCAGGCAGGGATTTTTATGAAGTCAAATTTAATAATCTTTTATGTTACAGCTTTTCAGTTTCGTGGAATACGGAGAAGAGCCTTCCCTACTCCAAGATTCTCAAAAAATCCTCTGACAAGAGATGGTTGGCTGGAGCCTGGCAGACTCAGGAGTCCTGAGTGAGGCTGGGCCTTTGACCCCGTGGACTGTGAACATCAGCCACTGGGGCTCCCGTGTGCAGGGCTGGGGTCTCACCCTGTGGGTTGGCCCAGAGCTTGCCCATGGGAAGAGGGGACCACAAACAGCAAAGACAGCTTGCCTCAGGGGCCAGAGGGATGGGTCAGGAACCTGCCCTTGGCCTGCTTCTGGGCTCTGCCTTTGTGGCTTTCTTTTGGCACTTGAGCTGCAAAGCTGCCCTACCCGGACATACCTCTGCCCCCCTCCCACCCAACTGGAGGCTCAGGCCCTCTGGGTCACTGTGAGTGCTGGGGCTGCCAGAGGGAGCTGGGAAGCAGGGAGGGAGACAGGCCCACAGGGCCCATTCACAGCAAGTCCACACCAAGTCTGCGCTGGTCCGGCTGGGGACTCAGCCTGTCCCAGGCCTTCTGCTCAGGGCAGCAGGATGAGGCCCACGCAGGCCTCCTCTTCCCTCTTCAGAACTGCCCCCACCGCAGTGGCACCCTAATCCAGCCAAAAGAAAGGACAACAGAAAGCAAATAATCAGGATTTGAGCGAGGGAGCCACCAGAGCCCGACTCGGACCGACAAGGCACCCTGCGCACTACTCCAGGTGGAGCCCGCAGGTTACACGACTGTGTGGGACCGAATGAAATGGCCAGAGGGGTCAAAGGTGACACCAGCGTCTCCAGCATATCCTTCAGGGGGTTCCAGGGGGATTATTCCCACTGTAGGGTGGATCACCTCCTCTCCTTTGGATGTGTGTGGGGAGCTGGAAGTGGACACGGTTTGGGTCCTCTCCGTTCAGGACTGCAAGGAGGGAAAGGGCTGGGGCGAGGCCTTGGGGGAGCGGAGGCCAGTGGTCGAGGCCAAGGCAGCACAGGACATTGGAAACGGGGTGATGGGATGGTTCCCAGGGATCTGGCATGCAACCGGCGACTGGGGGATCTGCGGCGGATAGGCAGCAGGGGTCCTCCAGTCCGGAAGGGGCTCTCCGTGGCCGAGATACCCCCAGTGCTTCTGGCCTGGGGTTCCCTCTCGCCACGCCTCCGCGCGGGGCCGAGCAGGGCGCGGTCGCCGGGGTCCCTCCGCCGAACGCGCTCGGGAGCTCGCCAGGGGGCAGCGCGGCGCCCAGGGCAGGTGCGGGCGCAAGAAAGCCTCGCTGTCACCTGTTCCACCCGCCGGAGGGTCAGACCCTAACGGCTCCCGATCCCGCAGGTCCCGGGCGCGCCCGAGAATTTGTGTGCTCCCCAGGACCCGGGGCGGTTGGGGGGCCGCGGCTTCCAGAGCTGGGCTCGGTCCCCCAGCCCCGAAGCCGGTCCCGCAGCATCCGGACCCCAGGTGCGCCCTCCTGCCCGCTGACTGTCCCGGCGCGGGCTCAGGGGAAGGGGCTGGGCACGCACGCATCTTTGTCCTCCTCCCTGTCTTCCCGCCGCGCGCTCTCGCCGGGCTGGGGGCGTGGGCGAGGCCGGGGCGGGGCGGGGCGGGGCG